>NW_020799092.1:76328513-76427923 GCF_003259725.1 Athene cunicularia
AAAAAAAAAAAAAAAAAAAAAAAAAAAAAAAAGGGAAAGCAGAGGGAAAAAAAAAATTAAAAAGCCACACCACACCTCCGGGCTGCCTGGCCAGGCGCTGCGCGGGGCTGTGCGGGGCTGCGCAGGGATGCGCGGGGGCAGTGGTGCCCACCTTACACACACACACACACAGAGTCCTGGGATGCCAAAACTCACCTCTTGGCCAGGACCACCCTTACCCAGCACAGCTCTTGGCACACCCGGCGAAGCAAGGGGCACCCAAACCCCAGGGTCACCCCCTTGAGCAGCACCAAGCCCAGAGGCAGGTGGATGGGCACCGCAGAGCCTCAGTGAGAGGCCCACGCCCCGGCACCGTGCCCATCCCGCCAGCACAGCGGTCCAAGATGGGCACAGCACTGGCCTGGCACCCACACACGTGTGGCCCTGCTGAGATTATTGCTAAAACCAGTATTTTCTCAGCAACACTGAGACCTCTAGCGTTGTCGCATCGGGCATCGGCTGAGTGCTGATGTGGGGCGATGGGCAGGATTCATCAGAGACATCAGAGAAAATTATAGTCTAGACTAACGGAGATACGTTTATAGTTAGTATCTCTGGGCTTCAGTTTCAGAATGTGTAAGACACTAAAAATGTGCAATTCTTTTGGGACACACAAGTTAGGTGACTAAATCAGAGGCCTCGTTGCCAGCAGGTACAGGCACACTTGTGCCTCAGGGGCAGATCCAAACCTGATCATCAAATTAAGTACCTGGAAATAAATCCTAATACAAGCAGCTAAATAACAATTACTTTAAAACAGATGGGATTGTATACACAGCTGTTTAACAGGCATTATGTCCTTTAACAGACTCCTTAAAATTCTACTTTTGAAGCTGATTTTTCCAGATTTCTCATAATTTCTGAGCAGAATTTATAAGGTATCAGCCTGTGAGGCTTTCCCTGGGTCTGGGCTGAGTTGTGTCTCCCAGCTCAAAGGGGATGTGGTAGAGGTGGGAATTCAAAGATGCTTCAAGGTGTAACTTGGAAAACAGGTTGGGGTGTTTGGGCAATGCTACCCTCTGCTGGGCAGAGCCACTCGGCTTTGCGTGTGGCTGCTCCAGCAATTTATTACTGAACCTCTCTAATCTGATGCTTCGGTGGCTGTTCAGCCACATGGGCATCCCAGAGAGCATGGGATTTCCTATGATGGGTGCTTACGTGCTGTCATGGTGTGTACATTGAACAGCTTTCCTTCTGCTCCTGACTTATTCCCATGCTCTCGCTACCCTCAGGATTTCCTTTACTGCATGATCCTTACTGCTCCATGGCAGTGTCACCAGGAGTCCCCGGGCAGGCTCTCCTTCCCAAAAGATGTGACTGACCTAACCAGATGCACTTGACACCCAAACCCAACTTTCCCTTCAATCCGCAGTGCTGCGATATTTCCCCTCTTTTCACGTGTAAATCACTTGGCATCAGAAATGCCATGCTGTGATTTGGGTTTGCTGAATGGGGCTACCAAACATAAGCTCCTGTCTTCGGGAGAAGACAGAGAGAGTTTGAGGCCAGAAAGGACAAGTGTGATCACCTGCCCTGACCTCCAGCACGACAGAAGCCAAAGTGCTTCATCCATCCAGAAGACAAACACCATAACTTATCTTGGAGTTATGGCATACCAAACCCATCCACCACTATTATTTATGAAGCTGTGTTGGTCCCTACAGCATTACGTTAAAATCAGACTGCATAGACAGCATCACCCACTTCTCCATTCCCGCTTTCAGCAGGCAAAAATTGTACTTAAAATTACTCAAATCCTCAAGTATGCAATTTCTCAGCATCAAAATTGCATAAGGTAAAGGTATATGTCAGCCTGTAAATCTAAGTTCTCTTTTCTTCATTTAACCTGCACCTTAAGCATCACATGAATGTGACTTTTTTTTTTTTGTGATAAAATAACTCACATTTCAAGTAACTGGTACTATAGAAATCTCTAGAGCCATTACAGTTTTAATGAGAAGTGTACAAGATGATCCTATTAGACAGGGACCACTGGCACAATAGACCGTAACAGCCCCTTCAGAGTCATTACAGTCTGTCATGTCAGGCTGAATTTAGGGAGTCTGTAATCTTGCTTGACTGACAAGCTCCTGCAGAGCTATTGTAGCTATTTGAAGAACAAGTATTTTTAAAAAATGAAAATCTTACGTGAAAAGTTCTCTCTAGAGTGGCTGCGTACAGCAGGGCATGCTGCAGCTATGTGCCTCTGTACGGTTGTATTCAAAGTTTAATTACATACAACTAGATTACCAGAACATTAATAGAGTTGTAAAATGAAGCACGCATAAATGCCAGAACTAAGACTGCCAATGAAACATCAATTCAGGCCTTTTCTGTAGCTGCACAGTGGCAAATCTCTCATTACCTGGGCATGCTCCGCAGCTCTGCCAAGGGCTCATTTCAGAGAGGCTAATGAGCAGACGTGGTTGATGTGTGTTTGAAATGGCTACACATGCTGCATGTGCACCCAGTCACTCTGTGCAACAAAGCCCCAAGCCCCTATATTGGAGATGGACAATTAAAGCCTCTTATGGAAATATCAGAAATTTAGGGGAGAAATTAAAAACCAACTTCTATATGAGATATTTGATTTCAGAATAAAGTGCTAGGATTTTTGTGTTAATATTTAAAACTATATTTTTACCACTTTGGTCCTTCCAAATGATGTTGGGGTTGCTCACATACGGTCGGGCTGCGCTCGGCGACACTCACTGCTGGCCCTTAATATGGGCACTGTGCAAAATACATTATAATAAGTGTGAATAAAGGAGTCACATCTGCTTTCCAAACACTTTCATTTGCAACCTGCTTTTCTTCTGCTTAAATACTATAATATTGAATCTCTTTCCCAACATTGTTTCTGAGTCATACAATATAATCTTCCTTTTCAATTACAAATCAGCACTATTGATGTTTTCCTGCAAGAACGGCAGAAATGTGCCTGTTGCTTGGCTGCCCAGGTCCGAGCCTGACAGACAAGCACCCGCGTGTCTGTGTCCACGCTTAGGGTTAAAACCCACGTGCAAGCTGTAGTTTGCAAGGCAGCAATCTTCAACATCTGAGCCGAGCAGCTTCAATGTAAAGCAAACAGCACTCAAGCACACAGCTGTTCTCTGCTGCTTTTACCACCACATAGCAACCTCAGAGATTGGCTTTTCTGCTTGCAACAGAAAATATTTGGTCCAGCCCTAGTGAGAAGGTGGATTGTTGGTTTCACACACATAGGTGCATACACACGCGGAATACAGTACAGCAGGAGCAAGGTTATTTGGTGCTGGTCTGCTCCCATGGATGCTGATGGCAATGGTGTCATGCATAAGTGTAGACCTTCGCAAGCAATTCAAAGCAAAATGACATTTTGGATGCTTCATAGCCTCTAGGACAAGCCTAAGATGAAATAAAATCCTGGGGCAATGCATCTTCAACTTTGGCAGCACAGGTTACCATCTTAAATCTTTTAGATGTCAGGTCTGACGAGCACAATAAACATTGCCTCCAACCTCACCTTTTTTTCATGCATTGAGAGCATTTCTTGGCATTTTCGAGGGTGAGAATGGTGGAGATCCAGCCTTTGACCCAAGGTGACCCATCAGGAAATTTGGAGGAAATCTTCTTGAGTAGCATGCTGAGTCGTGAGAAAATCAACTTACTGCAGGAATTGCTTACTTAAAAAAAAGAGAGAGAAAATTGCTTATTTTAAATGAGAAATTTAAATGCTTATTTAAATGAGAAAATTGTTTATTTAAAAAAAAAATGTCTCACTGCTGAAATGGTTCACTATCCATTTCTTTCAATGGATAATAATTAAAAAGAACCACAGTTTGAAAGATGCACTTTGATAGGAGACCATGAGGTTTCGGTTTTCACCACAGGTGAAACCTGTGCTTATGTTTGGGTTTTAATGTTATCCAGGTTAGTTTTGACACCGCAAGTTCAGTACAGAAAATTATAAACTCAGGTCTAAGGATATCCACAACAGTAGGCTGAACCTGCTGCAGCTGATGCCAACAGCAATGCTCCTTTGAGCTAACTGAAGACTTTTCAGTGACTTTAGGGGACTTTGACTTGGTCTGTACATCAAGAGGATGCACATGAAGAAAAGAATAAAAGTCCATGCCAAGCAAGAGACTTCTGCAGGTCTTAGACACATGGTGTTTTGTGTTCTTCTTAGAGTTAAATATAATCAATGTCCTTACACTACCCTTAAGCACATTAAAGCCTTAGATCAGTTTAAGCTCTTTAAGATGACCTAAGGCCCTTGCTCATCTTAGAGAGCTGAAACATCGTCCAAAAACATACAAAAGTGAGGGAGAGGAGATGATAGATCGTTGCTGCCTGTGCCGCTTTTCTCAGAGGGAGGAAAGAGTTTAAATCGCCTTAGGGTTTTTAACCATGTCCGTAAAGTGGAATAATCAAACGCTGATATTGACAAGAATCCTCAGTCTGCGATTAGTTGCCTGAAGACCATCTGGTCCTTGGTTAAGCTCCCAGGTGCTTATATTACTCACGAGATTCACAGATGCCAGCCAAGCACTTTAAGTTGTGACTTTTCTTCCCTGGTTATATTCTCATCAGAATAGACCTAGGAAGTTAGACGACAAAAGTCATGACAATGTGATGCAGAGGCCACTTGTTCCACTATGGAAAAGATTGGGATTTAAGGGAATAATAACCAGGCTGGACACATCATAGAGTCTGCTGTGCCATGTGTGCATTGCAATAAATCTTTAAACTAAGGTCATAAATCATGATCATATAAAAGTGTAGTGGGAGAAAAAAAAAAAACAAACTATCACTGCCAAAGCAGAAGAGAGAGGAGTAACATGGTGGTAGAGATGGACGTGAGCAATAGGAGAGACAGAAGGAGACGGACAGGAGAGCAAGAAATAGAGGAGAGATGGGCAGGACAGAGGGATGAGGAACAGGAGATGCTCTCAGTGGCAAAAGTTACAGAAAGCAAAACCACATATCCCACTAAGGTCCTGGTGTTGGGCTATGGAGTCCCAGATCTCAGTGTTTCCCTGCTGCCAAGCACTCAGTGTGAAATCACTGACCAAACATGTCTCATAACTTTGAAGAGCTGCATGACAAACATAAACCCTGCTCATACATGACCTCCATCAGTCCTTGAGCTGTGGAGGTGAGGTCTGGGCTTGGGATCCAACGGGCGGAGCCTCGCCAGTGCGCCAATTTTTGGTCAAAATGAGAACTGGATCTTTCTCTGGTTGTTTTGGTTGATTTGGCTTTGCTCTCTTGGGGCTTGGGGGGAAGCACTGAGTCGGGACATTACACCTCCAAAGTTTATATTGAAAGGACATTAGGTGACGAGGTAAAGACTCAAAAGCTGCAAAAAAAAAAAAAAAAAAAAAAAAATATATATATATATATATATATATATATAAATTGCCTAAAGACTTCCAATTTAACACCATAGAATCATAGAATAATTTAGGTTGAAAAAGATCCTTAAGCTCATCAAGTCCAATCAAAAACCTAACACTTCCAAGCCCACCACTACATCACGTCCCTAAGCACCACATCTACACATCCTTTAAGTACCTCCAGGGGTGGTGACTCAACCCCTTCCCTGGGCAGCCTGTTCCAGTGCTTGACAACCCTTTCAGTGAGGACATTTTTCCTAATATCCAGTCTAAACCTCCCCTGGTGGAACTTGAGGCCTTTTTCTTTCATCCTATCACTTGTTACTTGGGAGAAGAGACTGACACCCACTTCGCTACAACCTCCTTTCAGGCAGTTGTAGAGAGCAATAAGGTCTCTCTTGAGCCTTCTTGTCTTGAAGATAAACAATCCCAGTTCCTTCAGCCACTACTCGTAAGACTTGTGCTCTAGACCCTTCACCAGCCTCCCTTTGGACACTCTCCAGCACCTCAAAGTCCTTTTTGTAGCGAGGGGCCCAAAACTGAACACAGGAATCGAGGGGTGGCCTCACCAGTGCTGAGTACAGGGGTCAGATCCCTTCCCTGTCCCTGCTGGCCACGCTAGTGCTGACACAAGCCAGGATGCCATTGGCCTTCTTGGCCCCCTGGGAACACTGCTGGCTCCTGTTCAGTCTGTACAAGTTTGCTTGCTTTTTGTTCGTTTCTTTTTTTCCCCCAGGATTTCTCCCTTGCTATGAACAGTTCAACATAGGGAATTCAGCTGCACAGTGAAGGAGCTGCCCATAAGGGTTCCTTCCTATTCCTGCTGCCCCGAATGGGACACTCGGGCTGGATTTGCACTGGATTTGTGCTTCAGGCACACAAAGTGCAGTGCAACGCTGAGTGCTCTGGAAGATCAGATCCCCGGTGTTGCAAATCAAGCACCCAAAATTAGTAAGCACGTTTGATTATTTTGGCCTTAATCTCTCTGTGCTTCGGTTCACCAGCTGGTGATATCGCAGGAGCCCTGTGAAGATAAATGCATTAATATTGATCAAATGCTGAAGCATTACAGAGCACTCGCAAGGAAATTAATGTTGAATTCAGTGTGTGGTTTGAACAGTGTGCGTTAATGTGGCCTAGAGCAATTCACTGAATTAAAATAACCCCAAATGATAGGTAATCAGATAATTAAAGTATGCATCACATTCGATGTGCACAAAGGCCCAAATTGTGGCTGTGCAGGCTGTTTAATTCCAGTGTTTCCTAGCTCCTGAGAGTTTGATTTTACAACCTTACTGTCTTCTGCATGTGAGGTTTATAGCCTGTGCCCTGAGGAAGGGAGGTGATCACACCCTCTCTCTGCACCACCTCCATGCATGGGTCTGTTGGTCTCCTCTACCCCCAATAACTTTTGACTCCCGATTCCAACCACACACAATGTCACCACAGGGAAGACAAAAAAGAATTTTCTGCAAATAAGGAGGCAGAGTATAGAGAAAAGATCTGGTTATTCCTCCCCAGAAAAACAGGTTTGCGGAGGACGGAGGAAGCAAGCAGCCAATTCAATGTGAATGATAGAGCAAGCTTCAACTTTATTGAAAGAAATCACACTTTATATAAGCACTCTACAATAATCATGCCTACTACTCACAAATCTATTGGATACATGTAAAAGGCTACATTATAATATCCCAGCCCCTTGTGGCATTTCAGGTATGTCACAACATCTTCCCTCTTCTGGCCTGCTTTCTTTCCCAAGGTTGTTTACCATCATACTCGAGGCCATTGTGTACCTCAGTTTCTCGCTTTGTTAACATAACAGTCCCTTGTTAGCATAACAGTACCCTGGGTTTTTTCCTTTGTTCACCTCAGATGGCTGCAATCAGCTCCTGCACAGATACATGACCTTACGCTCTGCAAGCCGTTCTCCAACACAGGTTGCTTTGCTTGGACACCATGGAGCCTGCAGAGGATGCGACTGCAGCTGGAGACAGAAGCCTGTAGGATGTGGGTCTCCTCTGGTTTAGCTGCCCACTACACTGCTCTTTGATCCAATGGATATATCCATCAGGGAACTGGACTTGTGAAATTCAGTATAACACATAGAGGCTAGACCAGCTGTGAAGCAGTCCATGGTCACAGCTATACTGGCCGGCACCATGGAAGAGCCTCTCTTCCCTCTCCAGCCTGGCTCATGCTTGCACTGGGTCCACGTTCACCCTGAGGATGCATCACAACTCTTTAGCTTCATGCAATTCTACTGTTAAGGCTGTTCATCTACTATGAGTTTCCATCTTCCTGAGCTTGATGTTCTCATCTGAGCCACATGAATGTTGCATCTACACAATTCACTTCCAGGGGTGACAGGCCAGAGCTGTCCCCTCCAAAGGAGGTGACTTATTCTGGATGTGTCCTCTGCTTGCACCTAGGAGAAAAGTTGACAGCCTCCAGCACCATCTCACCACCCTGATAGAGTCAAATAATAAGTGAAGAGTGGAAGAAAAAAATATTAAATGACACAGGCAGGGGAAGAAGATATGGAAAGCCATTCACTTGCCTGCAAAGTAATCACTTTTTTCATTTAAGCAGAACAGTCAGCTATCTTCTATACTGTTATTGGTAAAGTCCTCTTAAAAGCTGGAAATTAATTTTTTTTTAATCTCCTCATTTTCTCTTTTTCCCATTTGGTGAACATTGCTGTTTTCCTGTGTTTCTCACAGAACTGAAATGAACTTGGCTCATTTTATTCTTTCCTTCCATAGACATTAACATTGCTGAATAATGAAGAGAAAAGGAGCTTTGCTAATTAACTGCAGCCACTGCATTTAGTCCAGGCTGACAATACACTCACATGCAAGAAGAACGTGCTGTCAGCCATCCAGATCTGAGTCTTAGTTGCTCAAACTGACCCAGAAGAGAGACAAAGTGTTTTAGTCTTTTATCAATGGGCATATTCCCCATCCCAATATGTTATTTAAGTCCTTCTTTCAGTGGTTTTCCACTACTTCCTTTAAACATCACAGGATTCCAGGTTAAAATTATTATATCTATTTTCAATCATGATATGACACAGAAATACACATTTGGAGGAGTCTCTCCAGTCTCATTTTCTACAGAAGATTGCTGCCCTTATGAAATGAAGGCTGAGCTTCTCCCCTTGGCCTTTTACTCCAGGTGTTGACTATCAGAAAAAAAAAAAAAAAGTTAATGCCTTTGAGCTGGGAGCAAAAAAAATCAAGCTGGCAGCACTTTTATCTCCCTCAAAGAGATCTTCACATGTAGAGGAAAACCTGACTGACAACAAGGAGATCTGCTGGGGAATACATTCCTCCCCTTCCCCCTGCAAAAGCCCTAGGTGAGGACCAGAATCCCTGGCTAACTGGACATCAAGCTGGGAAGCATCTGACATGGTCTGATCTTACATTTATTCACCCCATTTCCCTTTCCATTATATTATTCATGCCCTGAGGGCCCACATAAGGCAAGTTCGGGCCATTAGCCACAACCAGGTCCTTGGCAATAGGGGTGTGTTGCAGGGACAGCAGTGGAGAGAGAAGTGTTGCTGGGCATATCCCAGCTTCTTCCAGCCCTGCAACAGCTGGGTGGACCTTAGCAGGCCATAGGAAGCTGGAGCTCCCCAAATCCAGGATGGAACTCATCAAACGATCATGCATGTGTTAGAAAAATATCTAATGGGTGAAGAGGACCTATAGAGGAAATGGGTCCCACCAGCTTGGAAGGGAAAGCTAGACTTCCACATAAGCACGAGCTTGCTCAAATCTAAATTTCTGTTCTTTACATAAAACATGCTTTTGCAATGGGTTTCAGCCATGCCGTAGTGATCCCTGGAAGGCAAACCCCAAATTCAGTGGGTGCTTTAGAAAAAGCACGAGAGTTTCATTGCTCCAGAACAGGGGCATCAAGACTGCCCTGTACTCCAAGCTCAGCTCTTCCTGTGTGGAGGGCAAATATCTGAACTCTAACAGTTGGGTTGATAGAGGGAAATTAATGCAGACGATAATCCTGTTCGCAAGACCAGGCATTACTCATGGAGTAGCTATGTGGGACACTGGGATGAACTTTTGGATCTAGGCTTAAACACTACCTTGCTCTGCACAGTCCCCAGCAAACAAGTGATGGAGTGGAGCCAAAGTTGCCCAAGGGCTAAATCAGTGCCCTCCACTCTTTGCAAGCCATACTCCATTTACCCAACATAATTACCAGATGAGTTACCAAGCAAAGAAAGGGTCCAATTTTGCAATTGTAGCTAAAAGTCTCATTCACTGCCGTATCTGAAAACAGAAGTTGCCAGTGTTTAGCAAAGGCAGATATTTTTTGGAAAGTTTTACTGGAATTCCTGACTTTCAGGACACCAGGGCCAGTGTCAGTCCGTGTAATTCTTCCAGCTGTCCAAATTTGTGTCTGCTGGGATGTGAGCAGACTGTGAAAAGATCTCCAGAGGGTAAGTTATGCAGAGTTTGGTGGTGAAGGAAAGGTGGAAGGTTGAATCTCATTTTTCAGAGCTCTGTAACTCAGCTGGAAAAATGTGCTTTTATCTAATTGATATGAAAGCTACAGCCCCACAAAGGCTGTTACATGGTGTTTAATCAAACGGGTGTCTCTAAGCCTTGTGCCACAATGCAGTGCCTTTCTCTGATGGAACTGAAGTTCACTTTGTGCTCTTTAAAAACTCATTTAATTGAATGGCATATTTTAGGCACTCTTCCTTAATTAAATTTGCATAGGCATAGAAAAGGAGGAAAGCCAAGGTGCTTTGTCGAACTCTGATCCTTTCATTTAGCAATACCCGTTTTTCCCTCAACCATCAAGCTGCCAAACCCTCTTTCAGGACAACTATGGGTTGAGTCGTGATTGCACGGGCTCTTGTTGACTTGCCTTCCCTCATCTCCCACACATCCATGGGGCTATGAGCAGTGACTGCTGCTGACCATCTGCTCCACAGCCACAACAAGCACCACCAGCCGTCAAAAAGAGGCTCCTCGCCTTTACTTTGCAGTAATTTTTGCTGGAATATGATGATTTCTGTCTTATTTCCCATCAAGGCTCATGTCTCAATTTATCCTTGCTGCATGGTGTTTGATAAACATTATCATCATCCTCATAGAGGGGGAAACTGAGGTGCAGAGAAGTCATTGGCCTGATCATCCATGTCACTGGCATGTTTTAACTAGGCTGAGTCTCACTGAAATTCATGCACCTTAATACAACCCTTCATGGACACCTAAATTTCAGCTCCCAAATGTAGGTCCATGTCTCCATCTAAAACGAAAGCCTGGTGTGAAACAGCTCGGGAGCTGTGCGTCCCTCACCAGCTGCTCTTTTAGTCTCACTCAGTTTTGATAATAGTTTGGATCAAAGAGACTAATTAAATAATGATGGCCCACATCTCTCTACAGTTTCTGTGATGTGCCTTTGAGGTTCCACAGCTGTGCTGGGACCTGGCTTTGTGCAGGAGAGGCAAGGCAGAGCTTGTGGAAAATTAGCACAAGCAACTATTTGGAAAGAGCCAGGTATGACTGGGCAGGAACAGCCTCCTGCCAGCTTCCTACAATCCCCAGGCTGCCATTGCCCCAAAAGTATCTACCAGAAGAAGCATTCAACCTCTATTCCCACCACCTCACCGTGCCCATGAGTGACACTGTCTAGCTGCACCCTCATATATTCACAGAATCACAGAATCATTCAGGTTGGAAAAGACCCTTGGGATCATCGAGTCCAACCTTCAGCCCAACTCTACAAAGTTCTCCCCTACACCCTATCCCCCAACATCTCATGCAAACAACCCTTAAACACATCCAGGGATGGGGACTCCACCCCCTCCCTGGGCAGCCTGTTCCACTGTCTGACCACTCTTTCTGTGAAGTTTTTTTCGTAATGTCCAGTCTGAACCTCCCCTGTTGCAGTTTAAAGCCATTCCTCTCCCAGATCGAACCGTGGCTTCTGGCTTTTCTCCACACGCTGCATCTCTCATCACCAACGCTGATCACCCTCCCACTAGTGAGGAATTTGGCCAGTCCTTGTTCCCATGGGTCACTTTCTGAGTGTGACCACATGGTGTTTTGCCATGTCCGTGTGTTTCCAGTGCCCATCAACTGTGGTCAGATAAGGTCTAATCAGACCGCTGCAGACAGGAAAACACCCGCTAGTGCAAGTTTTTACATTGTGCACCACTGTCTTCCTCACTGAGCATTTCTATGCAAATTCAATCCCCTTAACAGAAAAGTTTCCTGTTCTACATGGCCTTTGTTTCATCCCTGTTCAACCACACTTTAGAGCTTCACTGCTGCAAAGCAAGTTCTGCTGTGGTCCCATCTCCATGGCAAGACTTCCATTACCTGAGCAATAGTGCCCCTTCTGAAATGGACTTTGGTGGATATTCTCCAGGAAAACTGAACCTTGAACCTCATCTGTCCAACTTCCTAAAGTTTCAGGGCCTGTAAGCTTCACTTTCATTTGCAGTGGTGGTTTGACTTGATTCATTCCCATGTTTAGAAGTCAAGGAGCAGGTTGAGTCTTGGATGTTAACAATCCAGTTGTCAACTACAGATATAAGGGCAAACCTGCCAGGGATACCTGTGAAACCCAATGCCATGGCAATGACTGGTATGTTTAAAAAAAAAAAAAAAATAGAGAATAGTTATTATATCCACCAGTCTACCATGCTTAAATGTTTTTTATTTTGAAACCATGATGCACCAGACAGCAGCGTGCAAACCCTTGGAAACTACCTCCTTATCAAGCTGCATTGTGTGCACCACAGGAATGTTATACAACTGTTTTTTACAGTGTTAGCCTTAACTAAGAACCCTGGGCCAGAGTCAAATGGTAAAGAGGCGACAGAAAGGTTTATTTATTTGACGGAGGTATCTTAACACAGATAGTCACAAGTTTATGGCCCGATGATTTGCCCAGTGTGAGCAAAGCCTTGCAATTAGGGTGAGCTCATCCTGCCCTTGTACAGCTGCTTCCGCGCTTCTACTAACTTGGAAAAACAGACAAACAGCACCAAGCATTGCAGGGATTGTCCAGAAGGATTCAGCTTTCTTGGAGATTGTGCATGTTCATGTTTACCCTTAGGTTTTGGGTGCATCCACTGTGCAGACAAGACATTTGCTTCCTGCCAGTGTGGTTCAACTGGGGAATCATGCTGGGGGTGGAGGCTTGGAAAAAACACAATGTGCCTGGAATTCTACCTAGAAGGCCATGACAAAGACCTGGACTCATCCCACCTATCTTCAGCCTTCAGCACACACCACGTCTGAGCTTGCTGTCTTGCTTAGGTCATCCAGTCCACCTCGGGCACCTGCCAAGGGGATGGAGGTGCCCATGGCTCAGCACTCCTTGCAAAGCAAAGCAGAGCTGCTGGCTTGGCACCTCACTTCATCAAATGTACCCCATCCAAAAGGCTCCCTTGGTTCCCATCTCACTCCACATCTAAACGGCAGAGTGGGTTCTTGTCCTCTCACCCACCATCATCAGGACAGGTTATATGGGTGGCTGGTTTCCAGCAGTGCCACTGCTCAGGCAGTTTCAGACTGTTAAAGTGGATCTACTGAAGGCAATGAACTGAAAAACACAGCACAAACGAGAACAGATCTAAAACCAAATCCTGTGCTAATACCTGAGCAGTACTGTTTTTTCCTTAAAAGCCTTGGTTATTCACATCAGGATGTGGATGGGAAGAGTCTGTTTGACCCAGCCTATTTAATTCTTAATTTATGCACCAAATGGGAAAATAAGATTTCAGCAGGATTTTTTTTCATCAAGAGCTTCTTTAGTTAGTGAAAAGGACTGTTCCAGAAATGCCTGCCATTCTCCTGGAAGAGGTAATACTGTTCTTGATGGCACGTGTCTTATTATAGCACTGTGACATGGGTCTTCTTGTACCCTGGGTTACTCTATGTTTGTCACAGGCTAGAGCACACAGGATGGCTGTTCAGACAAACAGCTCTCTTCCAGGAACCCGCCGCACCAGCAAGCCTGTGATAGACACGGCTCTGATGTTTTCAATCCAGCACAGGCTCGTTTATTTTTCCTGTTACCTCCCAGCACAACAGCCCCATCTGCCCTGTCGGCGCTTCCTGTGCCCCAGCTCTGGGTCACTTCTTCCTCCAAGAGAAGCCTCTGCGCTAACACACATGTTGCCTTAAAAATCACCTCTCAGCCAGAAGAAAAGCTCCTGTTTGCCTGAGAATGGCTGTCTTCAGTGTATATGGCTGTAGAAAAGGGCTGTTTCCTCTTCTTTCCTCTCTTTTCCTTATTGCTCTTTTTGTTCATCCCCATCTGCTTCCATACTGCTGTAAGAAAGGCAGCAACCAGGTCTCCTCACCTTCTCCCTTAAGGGGAGTCTAAATTCATTTGGAAAAGCCAGGCTGATAGCCATGTGGGCATGCAGGTGTATGAACAGTGGGAATATTTTCCTTTTAGGAAGCAAGTTTTATTAAAAACCCCATAGGGTGGCTGTGGCTGGGGAGGAGCAGGTGCATGAGCTGCTGATGCAGGCGTAGATCTCATAGGTATCAGTTTGGGACCACTTCTTCTTATATTATATATAGTATAGTAATTATAACAAATATTGGATTATTGTGTAGGAAAAGAGGCTATGAATTAAAAATATATGAAGAGATATTTGCTCCTGATGGATTTTTTTTTTTTTTTACTGCCAACTTCTCTTTAAGTGGATCCATAATGTTTATTCACAGCTAGCCCAGGACATTCACTTCCCCAAAACCAAGGCAGCAACCAGAGAAGATGGGCTGGTGGCCAAGGCAGTTTTCATGCCAGTTTAATACCAGGCAACTTCACATCAAAAATTCCTGATTTCATCCAGCAGTGCAGGATGGTTCCCGACTTTAGCATTCAAAGTGCCAAGTGGCAACCGACAAGTCTGAAGGTGGCACATCACCATCATCATCCCTTCTCCAACATCAGGTTGAAGCCAATGTGAGGTGATGATGGTAAAACTCCAGTAGCAAATTCAACAGTCAGTGGAAATACAGCTGTTCCCAGTTTGGCATGAGGAACTGGTAGAAATGCAAGGACCTAAATAAAGGGAAATTATAAACATACTCATAATTGGCACTACTTTATACCTACTGGCATTGTACAAGAACAAAGGATATTTTGTGAAAGGTCATTAAAATTTTGTAAGAAAATACTATTCTTAGGACAGAATCCGGCATTTCTTCCTTCACTGGCTGCTCAACCCCAGTGAAGTGAAGCTGTGCAGACACCCAAAGGGCTTTCACCTTTGCAATCCCACTGTTCAGCACTTCAGGAGCAGAAGAGACACTGCAGCAGGGGGTTTTAATAGAAAGACTTTTCTACCCATTTCCCCTTTCTCTAGCAATGCATTTTTTCACCGCTATCAGTTTCTTTAGTTGAGCTGTTTCCAGCCTTGTCAAAATGAATCTGGAGCCAAGGAAGCATCTTTGCTGTTTAATGGCTTGGCAGTGTGACCTTGCTGGGGATGCTCTCCCACCCTGCTACTTACTGATGTTAAATCAATATTAACCACAGGAGTTCACAGCAAAGGGCTCTCACGCAGCCTGTTTGTGCATCTGATGTGCCCCATGCTGAACTGAGAAACCAAGCACTTGCTTTCCTTCACCTTGCCCTTTCTGCAGGATCGATGCTCCCAAAAACCATTCCCCATTCAACAGCCACCTCCAAATCCTGCCTCCGGGCCTCCTTTGCTATATAAAAGCTACAAGAAACATCCTCGTAACTTCACAGCTGAGACAAAGCAGTCCTCTCCGACCAGGATTGCTTCATACATCCTCTGCTGAATGAGCTGCACGCTCCTGCTGTCCCCTGTCTCAGCCTCGAAAAGCCTTGGGGAAAAGCAACACCTTTTTGATCAATTCATAAAAGAATGAGGAAAGTCAGGGACCAAGGGCTTTTTCTACAAGACAGGTGGCATTGAATATAAATAATAAAAAAGGGAATTATTTTTTTTTAAACTTTACATAGATAAATTGAAAACATGAGCAAACAGCTATGGTCCCAGAGCCACCCCAACCATGCCTTGGCACCAAAACACAAGCCAGCAGGCACCAGCATCAGCGGAGGGGATGCCAGGGCCAGCCAGGCCCTTGGGGCAGAGCTCCACCACAGAGGTGGGGAGGGATTGATCCTAAGTAGGTTGTTTGAATGCAGCACAGAGTTTGCTTCTCACTGCTTCAGACTGCTTAGTAGATCAGTAGGAGGGCCTAAGGTACATCTTTTTATGCAAAAGCCTTGGTTTGCATGGAGAGCCGCCCCAGGCAGCGCAGAGATAAACGTGAGTTGCTTCCCAAACCCGCTGCTCCCTGCACCTTCCCTGCTCCCCACCAGCCTCCAGCTAACATTAAAAGAGTCACAGTGCTACTCTTCGAATCATTTCTGCCTGTAAAGCTGTGGTCAACAACTCAGGCGGTATAAATTTGGAGCTGTGCTGATTTCTATCAGCAGAGAATATGGTTCTTCGGGTGGTTTTTTGTTTTGTTTTGGTTTGGGTTTTTTTTTTGAATGAGAGAAGATATGTGCTAAGAAGAACATTTGCTTCCAGTTTTGTATCTGAAATGAAAGGGCAACTATTACTGTTTGGGGAGAAAGGCTAAAGGCCTGCTGGCAGCTCTCTCCCAATGCATAAAATAACAATTTATTCTTCTAACTGAAAGAAAACATTTTTTCCTCTTTCTCAGCACAACGGAAAATGTAAATTAATGACTCGTTTTCTACATTCTTGACTGAGAAGTTAAAAAGCTATTTTTTATCTTTATCCTGAGTGCCCAGCTCTCACAGGAGGGCCAATAAAATGACAAAACCCCACAACCTGCTCCACAGTGATGACAGGGCTGCCAGCATTGCCCGTGCACTCATCAAGACATGCTGCAGGAAAAAATGTCCTGCTGCTGCTGCCGTGTACCCAGAGCTCTGGAACTAAAGTGCCTACAGCCCCAGAAAGGTGTGGTGGGTTTTTGCCCAAGAGGGAACAATGTTTCTTTCCAGCTTCCATCTAGTTTTCCAGATGTTTTAGAATATATCTTGAGGAATGATGATGCTTTAGTAGCTCAAGGGCTGTAACTGAGGCAGACTCCAGCAGAACTGATGCAGGAATAGTGGCTGTATTAGAAACTATATAACCAAGAGCCTTTATTAAAAAAGTTATTGGATTTTTAGTATCTAAAACCTGTGACTGCTTTAGTGATTTAGTCCTTATTCAGCGAGAACAACTGGTGCAATGGTACATCATTGTATTTATATTAATTTATATCATGAAGACAGAAAACCCACACTCATCTGAAAACTTTCATACTGCTATAAAAGCTGAGAGCAAGTTTATGAACTAAAACTGAAATCTTCATTTTCACAGACTGCTGACAGGACCTTTCTGCCACAAATGCCGTGCCGTGATTTCTCGCCATGGTGAGAGGATGTGCTGCCAGAGCAGGGGTGAGCAGACCAAGTCCCCCCCATTCCTCACCATCTCACATGGAATGTGAGCTCTGGACACGCCAGGAAAACACAGTATAGGTAGTCGCCATGCATGCCCAAGCTGGAGACCCTAGACTAAAGGGGTCGTGGAGAGGAGGAGAAGGGAGGTGGAGGCAGAATTGCCCGAGCAGGAGCTACTGCTCACTCACAGGTCTTGGGCAGGAGCTGGAGAAGGGCTGGAGGGGAGCTCTTCCCTGGTAGCCTCTGCATCAGGCCACTGTCTGGGCAGTGCAAACTCATCTTTTGATACCAAGATTGAAGTTTCTGAAAAAATATCAGTGAGACTCCATAGACCATTGCATCCCAAGCTGAGCCCTTGGTCCAGGTCCTGGGCACTTTCTGCTGCCCCAAAACTGGTTTTCTAGCAAGACACTCTGTTGTCATCCCCTTTGGTGTCTTGGACTGTCAGATTCCTTAAAAGCAAGTGAGGATGTGGCTTTGTAAAGGTGTTTCAAGGGTTTCTGCACACAAGTGGTGCTCGGGGCACATCTGGATCTGATTTACACATTTAGCACATCTTGCTGGTACAAAGCTTCGCTGAATGAAGGGCTCGGGTTCAGGCAGGATTATGTGCTGCAGCCCACCACAAACCCTGTGAGCAGGCCTGTGGGTGCCTTTCCTCCTCAGCGTTCTGCCTTTAATGGTTTTTCATAAAGAATATTGGCTTTTGTGCTCCCTGAGATGAATTGGCAGGCCTTAATGAGCTATGAATGCAATTTATTAAAGCTCACCTTTAGAGGATCGAAATGGTTCTGTGGGAGGAAATAAATGAAGGCAGGAAGGGGGGAAGGAGGTCAGAGAGATCCACAGCCTCTGAGCATGAAAAAGCCAAAGATGAAATTGTAAGGACTTGCAGAGTCTTCAAACTTAGAAACAGCCAGAAGGGAATATCTGCTTCCCCTGGTTTGGTTTTGGGAATCACACACATCTACGCTAAATTACTGGTTCCCAAATGCTCCAGGAGCTGGCACAGGAATGGTAAAGGTGAAAATCTGGTCTGATACATCCAAGGCCTTCACAAACAGACTTGATGCTGAAGAGGCAAGCACAGAGAAGTAGACTATGCCAAGAGTGTGGCTTTACGCCAGAATGATGTGGTTTGCCTTGCTCTGATGTGTGTAGTCATGATGCAACGCCATGGATGGAGGGGCTCAGCCCACACCTGACTGCAGGAATGACAATCCTATGTGAGATGTCCAAAATCCTGGAGTCATCCCACTGTGGAGTAAACGTGGACCCAGACTCCGATGTCCTCCCAAAAAAAACCACCCTGGAGGCAACTCCTGGGCCAGTCCAAGCCAAGGGCTCTGACACCTACTGTTGAAAGCTGCAGAAAGGGGTCCAAAACACATCCTCTTAGTATATTTTCTTTGGAAGGCTCTTCCAGCAGAGGAAAGACTGATGGGATGTAGCTAATTGTTTAGCTGGCCTTCATTACTGTAACCTGAGCGTTGGGTTTTCTGGCTCCTCCTGCTTCCTCTCTCATCACTGTCCAGAGCAGAAGTTGGCTCCACACACACCTAATTCTCCTGAACAAGCACGGATGATGTTCTGAGAGCCAAATCAATCCTTTGGTCTCATCCTATCAATTTCAGCTGAAAATATATTTTGCTTGCTTGCCCTTTTGGTTTTTGGGTGTTTTTTTTGGTTGTGGTTTTTGTTTTGGGTTTTTTGTTGGGGTTTTTTTTGCTTATACAATAAAATAACCTACACTCTTAAAAACAAGTTTCAAGGACTAGTGTTTTAGGGGACTCCACCATGATGGGTATTGCTTTGCCCACTGCACCAGGAACCATCGTTGTATCTAGCATGTTTTGCCTCAACCTCAAGGACAGGTCAGTTCCTGGAACCTTTAGACTGGATGATGCTACCTCGTGGACTGCCCCTCCAGCTGCTGGAAATAAATCAGCTTATTGCAACTTTCCTTAATGCCACGTAGTGTAAATGTAAATCTGCTGCTTTCTCCTCGTTCTCCCTTGAGGTTGAATTTTGGAGAAAGTGTGAGGTTTCTGTGGAGTTTTTTGTTGCTCCAGAGCAGGGGGGCTGCAATCTCCCAGGATTCCTCTATTTAAGAAACATGCTCTTGTATAACTGCGCACAAAGCTAAACACACATTCATAAAGCATCTCCACTCACATACCCAAAGCACAGCTAAAACACTCAAGCTGGAACAAAGAGTCACCTCACACTACCCTAGAGACACATAACTACAAGTATACAGGCAATAAGGCATAGTTAATGCTTCCTTTTTAATTTTTTTTGGTTGAAGTACCAGACCTGGAATACTTAAGTTTGTGCTCAACTTGCGAGGAGTCTCACTGTTGGAAAGGCTCAGCTCAATGTCTACAAATTCATCACTGCAAAGAGCACGGTGTCATTGTCTACAACAGGATCCAGTTCAAGGGAAATTCTGAGCAAGGTTAACCTATGTGCAATATTGATTGGTTCAAGGTAACCATCTCTCTCCTGTTCTGCTCTATTTTTACCCCGAGATTCCATGCCAGTAATTTTCTGCCCCTTATTTTCCATTTCTCCTGTACATTCCCTCCCAACCTAATAAACAACATCTGAATTTCAAACTAATAGAATTTATCAAAATCTCACACTGGACAAAATTCAGCATTAAGTCACATTTTCCCCCAAATCATTATATTGACTTTTTTCAAAAGATGATCTCAGGTGAATATTTAACCATTTTTTTTTTTTTTTTAAATAGACTTTAATGATATTGTAAGAAAAATCATCAAAGAGAAAGAAAAAAGTATAGGCTAGGAGCAAAAAAGTATAGGCTAGGAGCTAAATTTTATAAATTGCATTTTAATTAGAGTGGGAAAACAACTTTCTAAAGTTATCAGGAATGTTATTATATTAATAGTATTTTGTGGTTTTTATTTAATTTAAATATGCCCTTCATTTTATTGTGACAGAACACTTCAAAACAGGGAGCGTTGCCTTTAATGAGGACAAGCAAATGCTGGATCTATGAATGGAAACATTTGTAGGAAGTCTGCAGCCAGGATTATCTTGTTTAACAAGCTGTTGGAGGCTCATGGAAAATGCTGTGAAAAATTATTGGCTGAGCACAGACTCCGTGCATGCGGGACTGTTGGCAGCAAGATGGATGCAACTCTAGCAGGAGTCAGGGATGGGGGAATGATGTGTACAGATGTTGAGATGCAAAGCACCCCATGTTTTAGCCTGGATCCCTTAAGGTGCAGGGCTTTTGTGGTTTGCTCTCTTTCTCCATCTGTCCCCACAACCGGTCTGGTGGCCAACTTCTACCAACTTTGATAGCTAAAAATCAAAGACATAAAATAGCTGCGTGTTTTGTGAAAAACAATGGTTGGGTAGAGGAAAAGGAGAGTTTGAAATTAGTGTCTTCCCTAATAAGCAACGGTGTAAGTGCAACAGTTACCTGTTTTGTTTGTCCTTCTGGCTGACTAAATAGCCCATGAGCTAGTGAGCCCAGGCACAGCTCCAAGTTAGCCCTGGGAGGTTGTGTCTTGCCCTGCCCATGGCTGAGGAACACAAGAGAGAAGTCTGAGGATGAAGAGGGCACATGGGAGAGAGGTGAAATTAATGCAAGGAAGCCTGTGTAGACACAGGGGATGTGAAGCCTTTGGAAACCAGACTTTGGTTTCCTGTTGTCTGCAGAACAATTTACTTCTTTTTTTTTTTTTTTTTAGCCTCTGTTTCAGCTCCTTCTGGTCCTTATTCCACAGCCGATGCTCAAGTCCTGCAGTTCTTTCCCATGAAGATCCTCTCCCTGCACAGCTTGCGATGCTGTGGGTGCAAGGCATGTGCTGGAAGTCCTGACTCCCACAATGGGTTTTGCAGGGGAGAAGAGTGAGCTACAAAGGAATATCCCACTAGGGAAGACCTCCTGCTCCTTGATTACAGCTGTGGTTTTCAGCTCATCACCATGGAGTCCCTGGAGGTCATGGATGCACATTTAGGTGCCTGTAAGAGGTGACAATGGCAAGCAGCACAGATTTCCCATCTGAGTTCCTGCACTTCTGATGGAGAAGCTTCTGTGAACTGAGAAAGGCTGAAAGCCACTGTTTTTCCTTGGTTTACATCAGCCTTTTTTAGGCTTGGAGACCTGAATCTCAGCATAACATATGCATCCTGCCAACATGCCTCCCTGCCTTCCCCACTCTCCTTCCTGCCTTGAGATGGGTGGGAGACCATTCGGGGAGGCTCCTGTTACTGAAGGACATCGCACGAGGGAGGACCTCCTGTCAGAATTCCTTGCTGAAGAAACCTCAGAAGAAAATGTATCCCTGGCAGCAGTACACAACGTTGATCTCAGGCTTCAGAGGTTCCCAGTAGCTGGTTAATGCCATTCCAGACAGAAACCTGTTTCTCTAGCTATAAATGTCAGTCGCAAGACTGATGGTTACACATGGCAGTTGCAGGTGTCTGGAACGAATCCAGTTAATTTATTTCAGGGTTGGGTCCTATTTTTCCCCTACATTAATTTTAAGGAGGGCTTTGCAACCATGAAGTCACTACAGCCCTTATCTCCTGACACATGAAAGCTGTAGGCTGAATAACTTATTTGCACCTTCAATAATGAAAAACACTTCAATATTTAGGACTAATGCAGATTTCCTACTGCAAAAAAAATATCTGTGAACAGCATCTGCAGCCATGTGCTCAAGGTAATAATTAAAGAGAATCATCTTTGCTATGTGTATTAAAACAACATAATTGAAGTTAAGAAATTATATGTCCATATTAAAGAGAAGCAAGTAAATTTTTGCTTAAAAAATTAACATCACGTGGAGTAACTGTTTCCATACCTAGAATAATCTCAGGCTGAGTAAGAAAAATGAGAATGAGATGCACAACTATTACACACCAGTTTCTGTGCTCCATCCTGAGAGCCCAGCATGGAGCAGCCTCCATCCTTGGGCAGCGCTTGGCTTTCTCCCTTGAATGCACATGGCAGAGGCGGTGAGGATCTCAGATGTTCATGGGGTTATGGAAAAGGCCCTTCTCCCTAAAGCACGGGGAAGCATGCAGAGCATGATCTGGGGAGCAAGAAGTAAAAGGTTGTTCTTTTACTGATTGCCAAGGTATTAGGGTAATTAGCCATTAACCCTAATGGCTAATCCAGGAAATAAATCTCACACACCCTGAGATAGAAGGAGTCATCATCAATCCCTGCTAGAGCCATGTAAACCTGACGTGTGAAAAAGCAGCAATTAGCAGTCATTAGCACTTATTTTCAAGTCTTCTTTATGAAAAAAGGTCATCAAAAGCAAATCGAAAGTGTCCAGATCAACCGAAGTTCTTCGCTAGTCTAACATTTCTGACCCAAACTCATTTGAAGTTTATCTGATAGGCAGCAGAATGCAAGCAAGGCTTGCACCCTTAGGTTTTGGGGTTTGTCTCTGCAGTGACTGATAAAAGAAAGTCACACTGAAGGTTTTCCTACCCATGATAGATTTTTCTCATGGATTCCTTACTGACAGTTAGAGAAACCACTGCTCCAGCCTTTCTTCAGGAGGGGGCTTTCAGAGCATCTCACTCTTGCCCATGTCTCCATCTAGCTGCCTACTTTCATTATATTTAATTTTTAAGAAAGCTCTTGATCGAATTAGGTGAAAAATGGAGAGGAGTTGAGCAATAAACACACACACACAGAGAACATCAACACACATGATTTTCTATAATTAAAAATTACCAGGAAATAATATAAATGCTTTTTTGCTGTTGTTGTTGTTGTTCCTTACTAAGGATAATCACACGGCGCAGAACATGAGATGCTGCAAGGTAAAGCCTTTTGAGACAAAGGACTTCCAACACAATGCTTTCTTCCTTTTTACATGCCTGATCCTATTCTGCATCTCCTCTTCAGAAGATGCATTATCCCTTTCCCAGATGTATATGAGTACAAAAGATAGCAGAGGAGTTTTCTTCCCCTTGCTGTGAGATTAGAGAGAAAAACCTATCTCCAGGCAATCAAAATCTATCACCAAGCCCACCAGGTCTTTTTGTAGCTCAGAGATGCCAATCAAATGGTTTCTATGAGAGACTAACTGCTATTCCTGGACTCTGGCTGACTTCACTACTTGGTGTGGATCATCGCCTCCTGGAAAAGGGAGAAAACCCAAATCCAAACCCAGTGCTGGAGCCGCATTCCTCCTTCTCTTCATCCCCATGTGCTGAGAAGGGCTGGATCACATCCCCAAAAGAGAAGGTGGCAGGCACGTGCACACAGGAAAACATCGAGGGCTTCCATCTGAAATCGGTGACGCCTGGATACAACTTTGAAAGGGCAAGTGGCACCCACAGGTGAAATCTGAAGTTTGAGAGGGGGGGTTGTCTCACTGGATAAGGAAGAAATTTTCACCATATCTTGAAGAAGTAGGGTGAGGAAGGGTCTCAGGCATAAGCAGTATTATTCCTGCAGGTTCCCCAGACTCCTCTTGTAGCTTGCCTTAGGGCTGGGATTAATTTTCTTCTGAGATTTCTCCCTGCTCATCTTCACTACTAATTAGCTGATTTCTTTTAGAAACAACACATAGCTCAGCACCTTTTCCCATACTGAAGGATTTAGATTTTTCTAACAAATCATGTTTTCTCGTGATAACAAGGAACTGTCTCATAACCTATTCATTTAAAGGCAGCTTTTAGTGTGCTCCTGAGGCTGAGCTTGAGTGGCCAGGACTCAGTGTCTGAACATGCCTTGCACTTTGGCTGCTGAGACACTTTGACCCAGGCTAAGTTTGGGCAACCAACCCACCCTTCTGGCTCTGCCAGGGCACTGCCAGGCCCGTGGTGTGAGCATACACACCACTGCTGACAGCACACAGCTCCCAGGCTGAGACCAGCACACACACAGCGTGAATGCAGATCAAGGAGAAAACTCCACTTTTATTGAATGCAGGGACAACTGAAAAGTGGCATCTCTAGGGGATTCAGGGCACTTTGTGGTGTCTTCATGTTGCAAGAACAGCAGGCAGGCACTTAGCCAAAATGTCTCAGAGAAGCCCTGGCAAGGGGTTGTGCTAAGTGTGGCCAAGGAAGATGAAAATCCCATGGGGAAAAAAAGTCCTTCCTGACCCTAGACCCAGGGCTCAAGTGGCATCTTCATGCTGCGAGAGCCAAATTAATTCACTAATTGGCCAAAATAGCCTAGCAAGGGGCTGTTCTGAATGTGGTCAAATAAGGCACACTACCCCCACCTGGGGACCAGCACCATTCTACCCTAGGGGAAAAAAATCCTTCCTGACACCAGACCAGGGCACTGGTGGCATCATCATGTTGAAAAAGAAGCATTTAATTGCTGCAGGCAGGAACTTCTCCAAAATGGTCCAGAGGAGCCCTGACAAGGGGCTCTGCTCAACGCTGCAGAGGAAGGAAGAAAAATCCTAAGGAGCAGTGCCAATCTCCTCAGGAAAAAAAACATCTTTCCTGATCCCAGACCCAGGGCACCAGTGACATCTTGGTGCTGCAAGAGTGGCAGGCAGGAACTTGTCCAAAGTGGCCCAGAGGATCCTTGGCAAGGGCCATGATCAATGCACCAGAGGAAGGTGAAAAAACCCCAGGCACCAGTGCCAAGCTGTCCCAGGGGAAAAAATTCTTTCTTGACCCCAGAGCTGGCAATTGGCTGTTCCCTGAGCATGTGAGCAGGACCTGCCTCCTGGTCCCACTGAATGGTCACTCCTATCAGGGTTGCCACCACTGCCCAACCCCTTCCCTCAACCCAGAGCTATCTCAGGGGCTCCCAAGAGTGGGAAAAAGCCCCCGGTTAGATGGACCTTGGGAGCAAGAATCCTTCCCATGCCCAGCAGGACACCAGTGGGTGTTCCAGAGCACTGAGGGAAGGTGCTGATACTGATGCCCCTTGCAACACCTTTGCAGCCCGTTCCTCAGTGGCACTGGCTCCACAGGATGAGGACAGCAAGCTCTGCAGTGCTCCTCAAGCACTGAGAATGTCTTTCTGTAGTATTGGCAAGGCACCAAGCCAACCTTTGCCACTGCTAGCCCGCTGAAAAGGCCTTGGGCACCTCCAGGTGCTTGTGGCACTTCTTGTCTCCCCAGGAGCTTGTCTCCATTCCCCAAAGGAAGGATGAAGCTGGATTTCCATTCAGAAGAGGTCACTCTGAATGTGGCCCTGCTGGGAGCTGGAATTGCAGAAGGGAACCTTCAATAGCCTTATCCAGCCTTGAGTCTTCCCCCCTCAACCCTTCTCATTAATCCCACTGGCCCTTGAGATGTCCTCTCCCACGCTGTGGGGCAGCCCCCAGCCAGCTCTGTCCTCGTGACACAGCCTGGCGGGCTGGTGGTGGGGCACGGGAGGAGGACGCCCCTTTTTTAGCCCCTTGCACCTCTGCAAAGTCAGCTTCCTGAGCAACAGCCACGGCCTGGGCTTCTGCAGGAGGGCAGCCAGCGCCTCTGGCACGAGGAGGGCTGCTACACTTCAGCGCAACTCTTCAAACCACAGGTCACAGCACGTGCCACTGCACTGAAGCTTCATGCTGCAGACCCAGCTGAGACCTTGCTCCATGGGAAGAAAAGCCTTCCGGAGGAGGCAGGCCAGCCCCTTTGCCAGCCGCCATCTTGCACTGAGAGGCAAAAATGGTGTCGGGCTTGTTTTCATGGGGACTTCCTGTCGTCCCCACTGCATAAACACCACCTTGAGTTCTCCAGGACAGAGGAGTCATGGGGATGCCTCCTTCTTGTTTCCCTCTTTACTCCTCCACAAGCTGCCCATGGCACAGGAGGGGAGCACCTCAGGGTAGAGCTGGGAGCATGGAGGAGCAAGGGGCAAGTATGTGATGAGCAGCAGGGCTTTGCCCACTCCCCAGTGCACGATGCAGGTGCCTAAGCAGTCTTGGATGGGAAGAAATGCAGGCTTGCAGAGCACCAGGTGCTGGAGGCAGCTCTTAGCATATTCCTGACCCCAAACCCAGGACACAAGTGGCATCTCGCTGCCACAAGAGCAGCAGGGAATAATTTGGAAGAGCCAGCCTGAGAAGGCAAGGCAGCCCCTTTGTCACCTTCTACCTTGACTTCAGAGATGGTATGACAGGCCAAGTTGTTCCGTCTGGGATTAGAATCTATCACCCACTGAAGTTAGAAAAACATGTTTCATGACTGCAGTAGTATTGTCTAAGCTTTTTGAACTGACAGCTGTCCTCCTCCTCAGGGCCCCTTAAGAGTAGTCTGTCTGGGACTGGAGCATCCCTCCTGTGAGGAAAGGCAGGGAGCTGGGACTGTTTCATCTAGAGAAGTCTCAGGGGGACCTCATCAATGTGTGTAACTATGGCAAGTCAAATACAAGTCCACAGTGTGCCCTGGCAGCTAAAAGGGGAACCATGTCCTTGGGTGCCTCAAGCACAGTGTAGCTGGCAGGTCGGGGGAGGCCATCGTCCCACCCTCCACTGCACTGCTGTGGCCCCACCTTGAGTACTGTGTGCGGTTTTGGGTGCCTCCGTATCAGAAGGACACCAAACTATTAAGAGTCTGTCCAGAGGAAGGTGAAAGGTCTCGAGGGCAAGACTTGTGAAGTCACTTGGTTGGTTCAGATTGGAGAAGAGAATGCTGAGGGGTGACCTCATGAGTCTATACCTTCCTCAAGGCGGGCAATGGAGGGGGAGGCACGGATCTCTTCTCTGTGGTGACACGTGCTAGGACATGAGGAAATGGAATGAAGCTGCATCAGGAGAAGTTCAGATGGGACGTTAGGAAAAGGTTCTTCACTGAGAGGTGGTCAGTCACTGGAACAAGCTCCCCTGGGAAGTGTTCACAGCACCAACCCTGTTAGAGTTCAAAGAGGGTCTGGACAACACTCTTAGTCATATGGTTTAGTTTTAGGTGGTCCTGCAAGGAGCAGAGATTTAGACTCAATGATCCTTATGGGTCCCTTCCAACTTGAGATATTCTGTGATTCAATCTTTGGCCACTCTCCAATGACCGACGTATTTCTTGCAATATTGTGCCTAAAATGACATATCGCAGTACACCATCCTCACATCAAACAAAATAATCTCTCTCATTTCTTCCATCTCTCTCCCCTGCTAGCCCAGAACGACACCTGCCTTTTTCCTCCCCCAACAGCTTATTATCGCCTTGCAGTTAATGGTCTCTACTGTAACTTATCCACTCCCACTGTACTGCTGCTCTGCCAGCTCTTTCCCCATTTTGTACTTGAATGTCTGATTTCTCCTTCTAAATACAGTACTTTGCACTCGCCTTTATCAAATTTCTTCTTGTTATTTCAAGCCATTTTTCCTGCATATTATGGCCATTTCAAATTCTGATACAGCCCTGGAAAGTGCCTGTGTGTATTCTCGAGCTGGTGACAACTGCAGATTTTTATATGGGCTATTTATTTCACCGCTCCAGTCATTAATGGAGTTACAGAAAAATACAGGCCCTACAATAAAATGTATAGTGGTCTCACTCAAAATACTCTCTCTGGCTACATACCAATAACTATTCCAACTGCAATTTTTCTGCTGCATTGTGATAATTTAGTTCATTTCCTTCTTTTGCTTGTAAAAAGGATATAGTGAGGCAAAGAAAACATTAAATGCATGAGTTTTCTCTGAATCATCCATCATTTTTTCTTCATCCCCTCATCTTTTCACACTTAATCATGTGCCTTTCCTTCCAATTTCTGCAGTTTCATTTTGATTGATCCTTCCAAGTCCCTGCTATGCCATTTTCCCTTAAGAGATTGCCGCTGGGCCGTCAAAAAAAAGGACCTTTCTTCAGTTATCCCACCCATCATCTCCCAAATGGACCCAGGCACCAACACCCACATTTACTGAAACTGCCTTTAGTCTTTATTCTGCTCCTCTCATCTCCCTGCCTTTTCAAGAGCACCAAATGCCAACTCCACAGCCACTTTCACCTCAATTACCTCTAAGATTTTTAACCACTTCTAATAAGCCTGACTAATCCAGAAGGGCCAGCTCTAGAATAACACACTGTACCTTCTGAAATACAAACTATCCTCTGGAAAAACACCCAACACATTAATTCTGTCTTTTCAAGTCTTCCCGTGTCACTTTCCCCACAGAAAGTAGCAAACACCTTCCATTTCCACTAGACTTCACAATTCAGGGATACTGGTGGATGAAAAGCTGGACATGAGATAGCACTGTGTGCTCACAGACCAGAAAGCCAGCTGTGTCCTGGTCTGCACCAAGAGAAGTGTGGCCAGCAGGGCGAGGGAGGAGATTCTCCCCCTCTACTCTGCTCTCATGAGACACTACACCCCCCACCCCCCACCCCCCGCAGTGCTGTGTCCAGCTCTGGGGGCACCAACATCAGAAGGACATGGACCTGTTGGAGCAGGTCCAGAGGAGGCCACGAAGGTGATCAGGGGCTGGAGCACCCCCCTGTGAGGACAGGCTGAGAGAGTTGGGGGTGTTCAGCCTGGAGAAGAGAAGGCTCTGGGGAGACCTTATAGTGGCCTCCCAGTACTTAAAGGGGCTACAGGAAAGATGCAGAGATACTTTTTACCAGGGTCTGTAGTGATAAGACAAGGTGTAGCAGTTTTAAGCTGAAAGAGGGTCAGTTTAGATTGACAACAGTGAAGAAATTTTTCATTATAAAGTTGGTGAGAAACAGGAACAAGACACCCAGAGAAATTGTGGATGCCCATCATTGGAAGTGTTCAAGGTCAGGTTGGCCTGGGCTCTAAGCAACCTGATCTAGCAAAAGATGTCACTGCCCAAGGGCGTTGGATTAGATGATCTTTAAAAGGTCCCTTCCAAACTCAAACCCTTCTGTGATCCTATGATTCCCAAGCTTTGGAAGCACAGGCACTGTTAATATTCAGCATCAGGCCTCCAGCCTTTCCTGAACCACGGGTGTGTCTGTTCCAGTGCTGCAGTTTATCTCCCAAAGTCTCTGCAATGCCCATCAACCATTTTTGACATATATTGACACCCAAGTTCCTCCTAAGTGTTCCAGTGTACAGATGTTTTAGCTTAACGTTTCTTCATCCACTTTCCTGCCTCTGCCAGTCCCAGCTCCAATGAATAATTCATCTACAGAAATGAAGGGCAGCAGTCTGTCAGGACATAGAGTTTCATGGCAGAAGCTAAGACAGAAACCATTTTCAAGCCCCTCCACAATATGGATTTGAGCCCTAAAGACTAGCTATAACAAGCATTGATTTGTTTTCTTTCTCTTGGCTAGAAATGTGTTTAGGAGTCACAGATCTCTCCTGACAGTTTATTTGTAACTAGCTTTCATGAAGAAAGGTTCTGAGAAGTCAGCATTTCTGACAGACCAGCCAAACAACCTTTCCCTCCAACCTGCCAAAACACGTAATTGGAAGAAACGTGGTCAGGTATTAAGAGGACCTTAGAGCAGTGGAACCTCTCAGCACGCAGAAGTACATTGTTACAACAGTTCACAGACAGAAACAGAGAAGGTTCACCCTGCCCCTGCCCACCCTCCGCCACAAAACAACCCAACACTTGTACTGCAGTGCCAACGTCTTTATTACTATAAAAATCTGTAATCACACATTTCTGCTTAAGGACTCCGTACCTTTCATAAAGCTTCAGGTCTGCACAAAATACCCCAGTTATGGTAACAAGTCTCATTTGAATTCTATGTAATTTCAGGATGACCACAAGCTGGAGATTTTCTCTTTACAGAGGCCAAATTCAAACAGAAATAAAGACACTGATAATTCAACATCCAGGCAAACTTATGTTAAGACAGATTTATTAAGCTTTTAAATATCAGCATTACCAAGTATCCATCAGGAATCAAAAGCACTATGGTCTGTTTCTGTATTATACCTTAAGGCCCATCTTCTTGTAGTCAAAGATAGGTATTTTAGTTCAGTATTATTTCTTGAAGCAATACCCAAACACAACCTGAATTGTAGACTCTTGGCCTCTAAGGTTGAAATTATTTACCAGTTGCCAAGTGCCTGTTTATACTCGCTGACAGATACTGTGTGCTCTTCTCCAGCTATTCAACACCTCGGATTTGGGACCGTTTGTGAAAGCTAAACTCACTCAGTGGTGCACAAAGGTACCAGAAGTATTTTTACGCAGGTTTGTGTCACGCTGCTACCCACCTCCATGCTATCTATTTTGAAATCCTTTCATCTGGCAACACTCTCTTGAAAGCCTGAAACCTAGCTGGTTTAGTTTAACAGTCTATGATGCCCTTAAATGGGCACCTGAACTGTATCTCACTGGGTACTTCTTTCTGGCCAGCACCGCATCCTGGACATCAGCAACAGGTGAGTGCATAAGGAGTTACAGGAAATTTCTATTCAGTTGGAGTTTTTACAAGTCATACACTGTGACCAGAATCCAACAAGTGGTATTCATCTTACTGAGACTTGGAGCTGGCTATTATTCCCCTACCTTTAGGGGTTTTATTCAGATATTATAGAGCACCACTAAAAATCATCCGAGAGGGAGGAAAAAGTGGACAGAGAGAGGTTTTAAAATTCAGATCAGTACAATCCATGTTGCTGCTTATGCTAATCTTAACATTCACCCAAGTATTAGATTGGTGGGCCAGGAAAGATGTGGACAACACTGCAAATAGGAGCCAAAGGAGTATAAACAGAATGGACAGTCTGCAGCCCAGAAGTACAGAAGCATGATTCCAAATCCTGAACTAACCCAGTACATGTCAGTAGCTACTGCTTATGGGGTTACCAGAATTGTGATCCCCACTATCCATCTGGAAGATTAAATATCGCAAGCATTGGCTGTGAAACAACGAAGACTTTTTTTTGGTGCTCCTGGCAGAGATGCAGTCCAGGAACTGAGACTCACTACACTCGAGCCATTAGACATAGCCAGACTTCTTAAGAGTACGACAAGCATATGGTCTATATAAAATGACTTCATGCTACCTCTAAAACTTCTCATGTTTGTCATCTAGGTGAGATTACAAGTACCTTTATATAAGTTTTAAGCATATAATTAAGAATATATAGTTAGCCCTTAACTCAGCAAATGGTGATCATATGATTGAATCATATGAACAAGGACCTAACAATGGGAATTTTGTATTTTCAAGTTTCTGTATGTTGGTTAGGGACAGAAATTGATTTTATGATGACCTGAAATAGAATTAACAGTGTCATATATGAAACTGAAGCATTTTTAATGTATCAATATCAGCCACCTCACCTCCCCAAGAGGAATGTTTGTTAATTATCCTGCAGATCAAAAGGTCGTATGAGATGAAAATTCATTTACAAGAGGAATCTTTAATCTAGCAGACAAAAAACCTCAACATCTGGTTACATGAAGTTGGAAAGAGAAGCAAATAAAGTATGTATTTAAGTTGTAAGGATATGATATTTTGGGGAATCTGATTACATAGAACACATTTTTATAGTGGGGACTCTTTCTGTATTAGGACCTGAAGATGGGACTCGTATTTTTGCTCTGCTACCTTTTATGCTCCTTCATTAAAACTAAGCCCAGAGGAAGTGGCATAAGTTCCTGCAACTTGGAAATGAAGTTAGTTATCAGTGTTTGACTGCTTGGCTGAACAGTCCATTAATTCAGATTGGTCATCTGTTTGTAAATCATAGGGGAGAAAAATAAGCTTTGAATTCACTTATCACTAGCATATGACTATAAAGAGAAGTCTTCGAGTATGTTAAACAGCTGTTGAAACTGATGAGGGATGGAGGGGCAAGCTGTGCCACAGGGCACTGGGTAGGAGACAGGAGTGGCCAAGCATGTTATTATGGTGGTCCTTTAACTAGAGGATCAGCCCAGGCTAGCAAGCAGCAAAGCCATTTAGGGAGCCAGGTGCTGGGCCACTGTTTGATTCCACTGCAATTTGTCCTAGAAGCGCTCAACTATAAACACAGAGCACCTGCAGAAGACTGCAGTTCTTGCAAACGTAGGAAGGCTGCCAGCACGTCTAAGAGCTCTGCACTGACTGTGGTCAGTTCACTTGGTGATGCCACTTTCAGGATAAATAGTAACATCAAGAAGCAAAGGACTGTTAAAAAGGCTCCTGCTCCAGCCTACTCACCTAATGGGATACTCTAGAGTGCACAGGGTCCCACCAAACTGGTCCTGACACCATATATGTTCTCATGAATATCCAGCACAGAAAGCTGTGACAGTGGTAAATTAATTAGTGGAGCCCACAAAAAAGATGCAGGAAACTATCTTAGAGCTTTAAACCAAGATTTGGTATTTTTTAAAGACAACACTATAGTTCAGAAGCATTTACGAATCTGCTGGAAATTCCAGAGCCTTGTCTGTGTAATGGAAATGTGGTTAGATCATCACAATAGCTTAAGTTATGGGTAGAAACTTTAAAAGAAAAAGGAAAGCTTTGTCATCTTCTATGTTTTGAAGTTCCTACCTTATTTAGAGACATCTGTACTCAAATAATCTCTCTGATAAAGGTGAGAAAAACTCATCCAAAATCCCACAGTATGGCAGAATTAGGTATAGCCCAGACCTGAGTTAACGATCATCTAATTTGTGTACAAAAAGCTATTGAGGAGATTCAATCGCTTCAAGGGTAGGGTAGATGTTGTATTCTCAGACTCCACAAGCTTTAATCTGTGACGTTTCATCAATGTATTTGGTAGAACTGGATTCTTAATCCACATAATCTTTAACTAGAATAAGTATACATTCAAAACTGAAGCTAAATAAAGACAGTAAGTAATAATTTAACACCTAAGAACAGATTGTAACCAAGCACCATATCAATTTGACAGCAAAAGCAAGGCAAAGAAACATGAACAGCTTTATACACACACACAAAGTATCACGTAACTGGTTTGAAATAGGAACCAGTTTCCAGGTACTATGAGCACCTCCAAATGTCCTTTCGTTTCATCAGGAATTGTGTATACTGTTAACAAATTATCAATGCCATGCAAACACCTATATCCAAAATTTAGCTGGTTCTTCATCTGACACTCCCCCCACCTCCCAAATAACAGCTGCTGTTAACAAGAGCCTCTGTTTCCCAAAATTTAGCCAAGCTTCCTTCTACACACACACAAAAAAGGGACCAAATGAATACAGAATTTTAAGAGCTGAAAGAGTTCTCTTAAGAAACTAGAGATGTGATATGAAAGAAAAGTCTGAGTCCATATATAAAATTACAGGTTGATGTTCCGTTTAACTATTTATATTAAAGCCACAGATGATGTCTGGTATGTAATTATGTTAAACAATAGGTTTAAAGAAAGCTTTACTATGAAAATTAACTGAAATTTGGTGAAGTTTAACAAATTTCATAGCTTTAGCTACTGTGAAAATATTATTACATTACTTGAAAAGCATTCAGACTTTCAAATTCCTGAAATACAACATTTTCAAACCTTAGGTCTACTATAGCTATAGCTGTTCGCTGAAATGAGGTATTAGCCCTCAGAACAAAGAAAAATATTCCCTCTCCCCCCTCTTTTTTTGTCTTTTTTTACATAAAGTAAGGATGAGAAGCGCTCCCAAAACAATTTACAATTTTAAAAGGTTACTACGGCAAAAAACATACATTCCTTTCTTTCCTTGTGATTATATTTTAAGCAAGATTGCCTAAATTCAGAGAATGTTTTAACTGCACAAGCATTAAATGTTGTCACATTTATCACTGAAGAGTCCAACAGCATACCTCAGTGGCATCAATCTTCACATTATGAGATGGGAAAGCAGTCATTCAGTCGCACTCAGATTGTTGCTTGCTTGCACCATGGTATAAATGCATTTAACCTGGAATCTAGTGAGAACTCACCCTGACCTTTCATGTTTTCCTGAAAAAGATTTTCAGTACTTTTATATCAACCAACAGACACACAGGATGAACACCTCTTCAGCTCTTTCCCTGACTATAAAAAGCAGGTTTTCTTTAAATCGATAGCTTAATAGTTATATTAAATATAGCTTTTGCCACATTTCTTGCTTGTAATTCAGTGTAATGCTTGTTGATACCTCAGTCATCATCTTGCTGATTTCTTTTCTGTCAATGGAACAAGACAGTTTATAATGTTAGAACATGGTTATCTGAAGTAAGATCACTAATAAATCATGACAAGTGTTTCCAGATACCATGGATATTAGACAACGATTGGATTTCTAAGACTTTTTTTGAATGTTAGGAGATAAAGTTTCCAGCAAACGGAACAGAGCAGTATCAACCCTCTCCTCCATCCTAAACTATAGGATTTTATTTCCAGTAAAGAACAAGACTTTCCTGTACATTAACCAACAGACTATACAAGAACCAGAAAACATGATGGTGGTAGCAGAAGTCAGTGGTCTAGATGAAGGCAACCTGCCCTCCCTTCCCTAGCTTACAAAGATGCCACATTTTCATGTCACTGTTCAAAGGAACAAAGAAATTGGATTGAAAAAGGATCAAGTGTTTACGGGTTTTTTCCTAATATACTTTTCTTCTAACTTTTAAAGAAGTTCTTAAAAGCACGAGCTACAGGCATTCAAAAAATACATTTCCGTTTTTACTACTTTTGTATTTACATTTAAATAAGAAAGAAAACAGCTAGGTCCTTCTGGAAGATTTGTGAAACTACATTCATTGCTTCTATAAAGATAGAATTAATTAACTGAAGTGAGATCAGTATGAAAGCTTGCTCTTTCTGAAAAAAAAAAAAAAAAAAAATAAAAAAAAAAAATCAACCCAACAATACACTGTATGATGGCTTCATACATTACTTCTGTAATTATGCAACCTACGTTAATCACAAAAGCACAATTCCAGGCACTTTGATGTTGCCATTTCACAAAGATGGAAGGTCAGAAATTGTTTTCATTGCTTCTTACCAGTTTAAGAAAGTCAATCAATTTGTGAACATCCTCTCCTGTAGAAAGGTCCACAAAATCTTTCGGCAGTCGGTAACTCAGGTATGGACTAGGCTGGACAGTAACTTTACTGTTCGTACAACGGAAAACTGGACAGTCCTTTGGAAAAGATATTGGATAAGACAAGAACAGTGTATGCGAATAAAGCTAGCGATGCTCCTCAAACTCCTCCGTGAGATTGTCTGAGTCACTTTGCCAATAAGTTTGCTTGGCATTCATTCAACTAAACCTGCACTTTCTAAGTATTGTAGTTTTCTTATTAAAAACTCTGCCCACTTAAGAGCAAATGTTAAAATGTTAATAACAATCAAATAAATAAATTCATTCCTTCACTTTAAAGTTTCTGCAATGTATTCATTATTAATGCATTTAACATAGATACACTTATAACAGTAATGCAATAACTGTACAGCTGTAATAATGGAGCTATAAGGAACTCTGGGCAATAGTACCTCTATAAATATGTGGATAAAGAAAATCTTTACAACAGAATCCCTAAACTTGCCTTCACAGGTTCCTTGCTTAAACCCATGTTTGCAAATATAGCCTTACTGAAATGATGCTCTAAGCTTTCCAACCAATTCACTTGTGGAAAAAAAAAAATACCCCCAAAATATCTCTAAACACTCAATTGTAGCAACAGGTTTTGGGTAACTTGATATAATTTTCAGTTCTACACACTGACATGCAAGATTAATACCCACTGTAGGGCAGTAAGCAGCTTCATTTTAAAGACAGAAGATCGGTAACTTCACAACAGATTCTGTGATTGGATGTAAGCTGATGAAGACAAATCATTCGACTTTTCATCCAGGCTTACACCAGAGAAAACTGGCACTGAGAAAAGAAATCCTCAAAACAAAATTCAGGTGTCCCATGGACAGCTCAAGAATTGGGAGTGTGTTTTAATAAAGGAGACACAGCTTTTAGCAGAAAGGTTTATTGAATGGGTTTTCATACAGCAATAGCCACACGGTGAGACTAAGAGAAAACAGGATGAATGACAGCCTGTAGAGTGGTGTATTTCCCTTGCAATGTGTTATGAAAATGGTGACAGAACTAAAGCAAAGTTCAAATGTTAAAATCAGCTCAATAAAGCATGTCATTTCAGTTACCTCTAATGCAGTTTAACAGCTAGAAAATAAAGAAAAGCCCATGCTATCTGACTAACCTTCTCAGACAACTACCAAGTATTTCCCAAGATCCAGTAACATACTACTTTGTATCTTCTAAGCAGCTGTCCAAGGACTACTTAACATGTAAGGACTCTGTCTCAAGCATGCAGCGAGAAAAAAGCTGGAGTACAAATAAATGAAGACTATTCCTCTCTGTATTAACGGGAAGTTACTTGTTTTTACAGAGGCAATGCAGCTTGGAAGAGGGATAGAAAAGCCCTGCTCTGCAAGTCCAGGGAGTTCAACCAGAGGACAAGGTTTCCCTGAGGGTATTCGATATGAGGAAGAGACAGAAGTTAAGTTGTTTTTTGCCTCCCCCCAAACATAAATCTGAAGCTCTGGGAAACTGTATGACAGATTATCAGGAACAAAGCAGAACTTTAAGTGATTAAATAGAAAAGTAACAGATTTTAAGAGAAATTGAAAGGAGCACAAAACTGCGTAAAAGCAAGTTTCAGGGCATCTTCACAATGTGGTCAAAGCTGTAATATAAGCTTGTACTGTTTGAAATAAAAATTCCCTTGCCTTCATCTAAAAGTAGCAAGGATACTTGTTGAGATTAACTACTGTCTAATAAGGTAGATTCTACTTACAAAGAGTTTACATTTCATGAGTTAAGGACATCCATTTACTTCAATTGGATTTACTAGAAGAGGGAAGAAAGCAAAGAAGAGAAGAGGGAAGGCAAAGAAGAGGGAAAGACAAACCCCGCTATAATGTCTGTTGGATATATCAGCCAGCCTCCCTCATCACACAGCTGTACCTGTTCAGTTGTTTCCCCTTCATCATGGTCTCCTTTCAAGTTTTTCCCAGAGGTCAGTTCTTCCCACGTAAACAGCAGGGAGTCTGTTACTTCCCCAAATGGGTTAAAATCTATTAACCAAGTCCTACCCTGCAATGGAACAATAGAAGAATTAAAACAAGCCACAGAATTAAAAAAAACAAAAAACAAAAAAACAAAACACAAAACCCACATATACTTACATTACTGTAGTATGTTTTGCCTTTAGATAAAAAGATGTCAAAATTGAAATCACCTGGTTTTAAGCACTTAAAGTATTCTAACATCCTTCACATTATACACAGTTTTAAAACACAGCAAGCTATGACTTACTGTTTTTATTTTTTTTAAACAGAAGATCAGACAGAGCTCAAACAACCTGAATTCAGTTCTCTGCAAGGTGCTGTCAGATGAGACCACAGAAGTTTTGTCTAATCCCCACAGTCCTCCAAGATCCCCAGACAGCATGAACAAGGAACAGAGAAAAAGAGAAAAAAAAAATCCAAAACAAACCCACCCAAAAAGAGATTTTGCTTTCCATCAAAAGCCACCTCAGTACTGCTGTATGTTCAGCAACCTAGAATTGCTGTTCTTGGCCTCAGAAGGGACCCTAAAAACATAGAGCAGCATCTGCAAAATGCTAGTGGAGATCATGAAAGCTGAAAGGTTGTGCACAGATAAAGATAAATAAAGAATAACTTAAAGACATTTTTAATATAGCCATTACTAGTAGTCCAGAATAGTTTTACTCCTGCCTCATCTTTCAGATTTGGTGGTATGCTCAACACTATGTCTGTTTTACAACTGAAAAATGAAAGCGGAGAGACTAACAAAACATTAATTAAAGGTAACAGAGGTGTCAGCAGGGGAGCAAGAAACAGTTTGCGTTCCTTGAGTCATCTCAAGATACAACCCCCAACATAGGGCCATTTTTTCTTACCAAAGAAAGTGTTAGCTACTCTAATAAAGTACAACATAATAAATTATAATGAAACATGACTACAACTGCTAGTAAGAATTTACAAAACAAGCATTACATCTGGAAGAAATCAGCTCTATCAAATATATAAAGAAAAAGGTTGTAACATAAGCAGGACTGAAGGGTTTTGTTGTGTTTACTAAAGATCAACTGGAAATGGAAACCAAACCTGAAAACTGTAGCAACTAAAAACTTAATTTGCTTTCTTTCTTTCCCTCACTCCTGAAGGATCTTTCTTCTTTAAAAGATTTTCCCTATCTTGGTACAAACAGCAAGTATCTTCCAACGATTTACACTACAGCAATTCGGTTTCTAACTTGCAAAGACGCTTTTGAAGCCTTCAGTCACAGAGTAACTGGAGACTTCCTCCCCTACCCACACACTAACGCATTCTGGAAACCCCTACAATAGAGAGCAGAAACACTCTGGCTGGTCTGTTGTCATCCACAGGGAGTTACTTGTGCAGGTGGGGGCAGCCCCAGCACAGGAGAAACCACTGACATTACTTGTAAACTGGAACTGAGCCAGCACCGGCCTGGAGAGTGTGATTGCACACAGGCTTTCACAAGTCTCTCTATCTCAGGGCAGAACCACGGGGCACAGCTCTTGCAGGGCAAATTTTAAGAAGGCAATGCACTGCAACAGCAGGACTGAAATCAGACAGCTACGAAAGGAACTGCGAAATGTGGGGACACAGATCTGGTTGGTTTCTTACTTGTTTTGGAAGAGTGAAGAAGCACAAATCTGCATGGCTAAGTTGCAACACCTCTGCACTAATAACTGACACCACCGGTGCAGAGAGCGAAGAGGGGCAAGCCCTGCTATCATTTTCCATCTCTGTTCCTCTTCAAAAGGCAGTCGCAAATTCTCATTAAAAGTGATGTTTTACTTTTGCTAATGGGGACATCTTCTTAGCTCCAAGGCAGCAGGAGGAGGAATCTGTAATTTTAGATTCATTCTATCACACTAGAAAAACAAGCTAATGAACCAATTTAATCACAGACAAAAGCAATGGCTGGCAAACTTCGTTCAGCAGTTCAGAGAATCTTTCCTTGAATCAGAAATGTTTATACTTAATAAAGGACTTCCCTATGAAAAGCTTTCACAGAGACTCCCCCTCACCCCATATACACCAAACTCAGCTTTTTCATAGGAACTCAAGATTGTTTCTCTACAAAAGAAATGCACCCTGGAAAAAAATGAAAATTGATTTTGAGACAACTGAAAGCAACACCTGTTTTTTGTGAGCACCCAGCAGTATTTCTTCCTCCCTGCAGACATCAGTGTATCATCGACAACACCAAGTGTTTCCTTGAGACGGTCTTAAATCTGCACTGAACTTTGGTGGCTGCAAATCGATGAGAAGTGGCAAAACGAAATATCCCTTTTCAGGGCTCATTAGATGGAGTGTATATAATTCTGGGTCAGTAACCAAACTGTGTTTTCTTAAGATAAAACGCTCTTTCAAGTTTTATACGCAATGTCATGATTTAAATGTAGTTTCAGATGACTTGCACTGTGTATCTAAAGAGCAGTAGTAAAGCTATTCATCTGTCATCTTCCAGTGTTAGTAACCTTTGTCATTTGAGAGCACAGAAAACCACAATCCAGGAGAGCAAAGTTGTGCATATCTGGAGGGGGGGGAAAAACAACCCAACCTGCATTACATAAGATTTTTTCCTTATGTAATAAGAAAACAGGAACCAATCGATTTACCATCTCACGTCAGCTTCACACTGTTTTACTAAAGCATTAAGCAACACGCTGCTGAAAGGAAGTGCCTATGACAAAGACTGTTTAAAGGAAGTTAAGAGATAGATAAAACGCAAACTGAACTGTTACATTTCCCTAACTCCAGCTGCACCTTCATGCACAGTGACAACGCTCACAAGGCTGATACACAAGCACTGGTTTGAACATTAACAAGAGCAGCTGTGAGCTAGCAGTGGTCTGAAGTCACTCACTGTACTTCCTTGTCTTACCACAGTGACTTGTCTTGAACATGGTTAAAAGCTTTTAACATCTGGGAGATATACAAAGCAACAGCAGAGCTGATTCTCAGGCTTCTCAGCTGCCTGCACAGCAGTTGTGGACTGCTAGCAGAAAATAAAATATTAAAGAAGTGGATCCAAATGAAAACAGGCTACCAGTCCTGCAACATAACCTCTTCAGGTTTAGGTCTCCAGGTCATCCAGCTTGGATGGCAGTGTTTTTTCCTTAAAAGATGACTTGTCTGCAAAGTCAGGCACTAGCTCAGATTAACTCGGCAAAGAGAGTGTAACAGGAAAGGCAGACACATAAAAGCTTGTTCTCAACCAGGCCACCGCTGCTTCTATGCAGCCTGCAACTCAATGATCAGGACCTGGGCAGCCTACTCCGTACAGTCTGTCAAGTAACTAAAGCAAGCGCAGAGAGGGGGTTGCTCTTATTCACAACCACATCAAAACCCAAGCTTCTCCATGCTGAATATTTAAAAAGTTGAAAGAATTTAAAATAGGCAGACACTGGACATTTCTCTCATTCTGTAGGTGAGGTTGCCGTGCAACCAGTCTGATGAGGAGCACGGGCTCTGAAAATTAATCACACTCGGCAACACTCAATATTCTTTTGCTGCCTGTAACCCACATACAAAGGGAACGATGAATAATACGGTTGCAAACCACAAAAGTATGTGTGAAAGGAGGAGGTTCTGACACACAAAGGGCTATCTGGCAGTTTGCAAGACCTGAGGGTAGAAGGCACAGAGAGATATCTACAAACAGATATATTTTATCTTGACGGATGAAGAAACGCTGCTCCTTTGAGATCACACAGGCTGAAACCTTTCACTTAAACAATTGGTCTCCATGCCTCAGCTGTGAGGCAGAGTACCCCACAGCAGAACCTGGTTCAATACTGTAGTGTTGCTCCTTGTTTTGCCTGACAGCATCCTCAAGCATGACAGTCTGAGCCTGGACAGGTAATTTCCATTACCATTCAGCACGGCTGGTTTTAGCCCATAGCCTGATTTTAGGTACCTACATTAGAAGCTGTGCTGAGTAACAGTACAAGAATTGCTTTCCACATGACACATATTCCTGTTTAGTTTCTGATTTGCAAACTATGCCACGATTTCCTATTACATAATTACAAAATACTTTATCAACATTTAAAGTTAGAATCAGGACTTACTACAAATACAACTCAACTCAAATAAAGACCCTCTCCAAACGCATGAGTGCAAATAAGTCTAACAGTGAGACTCATACATCTATATAGCAAAAGTATATAGCTTTTTTTTTTTTTCATTTCTGATTTAGGATTTGGAACGAAATTTAAGCTAAAACAAAGACTTACTTCTCATGCACTAGTACGATTCCCAAAATCAGAGTGTGATTCCCAAAATCAGATTGTGATTTAAGGCTACATAATGCATTTTTGATTGTGGTTGCATTTTGAAACAATACATATGTGTGTGTGTGTGTGTGCTTTTCAAGCACAATTCATCTAACCTATTTCTCTCCACTGACACTAGGAGAGTTCAAGGTGACTAACTCAGATATTGGCAACTGAAGTTTGGATGGGACGTTTTTCTCCATCACTATCTGGATGTTCAGGGTTTTGATTTGCTGAGCACTCTGAACCACAGCTTGAAAAGAAAAAATTAGCCTCTATCAGTCTCAAACTGGGCACACCAAATTCATATACTCTTTTGACAATTATCCTTCAAAACCTAGACTTTCATATATGAAGTACAAGTTATAATTTTCCAACCTCACAAGGATAATCTAAAGAAATTATTAGTTTTGATGAGTTCAGATGCTATAAGGGAAAAATATCACGGGGAAAAAAAAAAAAAAGCAGCAGCTCTAGGTATGATTTCTTTTGAAGAAAAGGTGGTAAGAATCCCCCAATTTATTTTTAGCGAGCAAAACATCACAGCTGCCCTATTTTTTTAAATATCCCAGCCATTCTGGCTGAATGTGCAGATACATTTCAATCAAAAGCACCCAGAGTAACCACTATGCAGAGGGAACCTTAGCAACAGGTAGTGCTTTGCTAAAACAATTTAGTAATGTTGCATATTGATTAAGACCCCATCTTAAAAGAAAGCTAAATAGCCTTCAGTAGATCCACAGACCTGGCAGAATTGCAGCTGAAGCCAAAGTTACGTGACAGATTACTTCTCTGGAAGGTATTTACTAAATAATTACATCACTGACGCAGACATATTTACACCCCTAATCCTATTATTCTCCTACTGTGGACAGTGTCTAACATAGAAAAAGACCTGGGGAACAGAATGATAACATGAAGTAGGATTTGTTTGCTTGTTTGCTTTTTGCCAGGACCACTTCTAGGAAGATGAAGCTATTATTTGCTTCACCTCTGTAGCATTTCAGGAAGTTTCCACAGAATAAACAATTATATACAACCTATTGTTCACTTACCCTGCTGTCTCTGTACACATCAAAAACAACTGAAAAGGAGAAAAAAAAATGTTAATCTTAGAAGATATACAATTTCACAGAACACATCTAAATCTGAATAAATAGTGTACACAGCACAATCTCCAAAGTCAATACGTCTAAAGAACTGCAAGCCAGAATCAGGTTCATTTCCAAGAGGGAATCGAAACATTTCAAGAACTACTGTTAATGTACTGAGAGATTAGCTCTGGCTTTTTCCATTTAATGTTGGTTTCTTCTGTTAATTTTCACCCCCAACGCAGAACATTTGATAAACTCTTAGCACAGAGAGAAGCTTATCTTCCACATTACTGCTGTTTGGTTTACAGCAAACAGAGAAGTTTCAAGGAAGGATCATGACTCCACTGTGCTAGACATTGCCCAAACATTTAATAAGAGAAAGTTCCTGCTTGAAGGAGATTAGGACTGCAGCTGATAACAAGACAAACAGGTTGTAGGAACAAAGGGGTCGGTGGGTGTGCTGAGGAGGAGGTGGCAGTGAAATGGCTATGTTTAATGTAACCCAGAGCAGCTACAGCCCACCTACTGATTATCAACAGCTCTTTCAAACAGACCCTTTGATACCCAGTGATTGACGCAAAGCTGCCTTGCTCCATTGTTGTCGCTCCCCGTGACTTAATTAAGCATGAATCTTTGTACATGCATCTTTCTATTAGCTTCTGTTCTGTATGGTTAAACAAATCTTTGTCTTTCTATTCAGCTAGGGAAATCGACAGATAAGCATTCAGGCATGACTACACGCAGAAGTTGTACCAGTTTAGCAGAAAGAAAGCGAGGAAGAAAAAAAAGAAGACAGATTAAGAAAAGCCTCAGACAAATGATGTATTGTCACTTCCTTCACTAATAAGGAAGGGAATATTTCAGCTAAGAGATTTCCCAATACGTGCAGGATAAACTAAACTCAGGATATGACTGAAGAACACTTGAGCCTCAGCAACTACTCAGGAAGCTGCCCGTCAGTAACAGGGATGTTGATTGATCACATCCATGTACGTAAAGCTACTCAGCAGCTTAATCTAACATTTCATGTGAAGTTGGCTGCACTAAGGGCAAACCACAATTCAACAACACCAAAGCCAGTCACATAACTGCTTTTGACCATATAGCTTAAAACACAGCTTTTTGCACAAGCTCAGTTACGTCAATTTAAAATGTCACTCTGGAATTAAGTGCTGTATTTTCTCAAGACAAGTCCTCAGTGTCTAAGTAAGTCATCAGTGTAAAGAGGAGTACAGCAACCCTAGATTTCTTCTTCAGCTGTTCAACTGAACTTGTTGCCTATAACATGTACTCAAATCACTCATAGTCCATTAATGGAAAATTTGCATCTGAGCTTTATTATAAAATAAAGCCTGTCAGCCCTATGGCAATCATTGAGGCTAACAGCAGTTAGTGGGGTTTACATCCCTATTAAGACTGATTGCACATTAGTGGCTAGTTTGGGACAATCACAAACACAGAATAGAGAAGAAAACCTGAACTGTTCCCTCTTCTTAGGGACCACCTCGGAGCTGGAGTGTCATGTACCAGTGAGACTAGTAAAACTTTACCAGCAATTGCTCTAAATGAAAGGTAAGCCAAGGCTCAACTCTACAGTAAGAATCAATACCTCCAAAATACTGTTCTTACTGGGCTCTTATAAAAGGTATTTAGAAGGTTCTAACAACATTTAGAAGTATTTATATATCATTCAACCCATCTGTTATCCTACTGCTCTGACTCTGCAATGCTTCAGCTGCTCTGACTCAACTCTTCCATCTGGAAATGCTACCAGACCAACTGGAAAAAGCAGAACAAACATCATCAAAATCCCCAACGAAATAAGAAGTCAGGAAAAAAGCTATAATACCTTTCTTTCTAAAAGCAAACAAACAAGCAAACCCAGATTTTTATTGTTAACAACATATGGGCTACCTGACAGTGTATGTGATGTGGTATGATGTCAGCGTATGTCAGTGATATGATGGGGGATGCATGAAAGGTGGTAAAAATATTTTCTTCATGGCATTCCTCTACAGATGGACAAGTCACTGGCATTTAGTGCCTAAGGACAAAAGGTTCACAAACCTTCATCCTAGAAGGTCACCCTGAAAACTCCTCTTTCCAGAAGGTAACCCAGATGGCACAGTTCTACGTCCTTTACGTAAGATGACACTTCAGACATTTCAGTTCACCAGACAGCAGTTTCAGAACCTAAATCTAGGCATGAATTTCCAAAAATAGTGCCCTGAATTCTTATCTATCAGTTGATTACATATCAGCTAAAATTACATTGGCACACAGAGGAAAATTAAGACAGTAATCAGAATGTCAGATCTATATGACTGATCTCAGTTCAAAACATCAGGGCTATGGACCTATCAAATCAGCATACTGATTTCCAGACTACTAGTCTTCTCTAAGCAGTGGTCCTTGAGAACTCTGGACTGAAATAAAAGGAACTGTCCAGAGTCAAATTATTAAGAATTTTAATGTAATAGAGACTGGCATTAGAAAGTAACTTTTTCAGAAGTCAGACAGGACAGATCTATTTGATTGCTCTGGTGGCTCAGCAAAATAATTAGGCATGTTCAAAACTTACCTAAAGGTTGCGTTTTCGAAGCTTTATAGAAGACAATCCATCCAACAGACAATTCTTATGTTTATGTATTTTATTAAACTGAGGTTTGGTCCATGCCAGACCCAACATAAACAACTTCATCATATTTTTCACAACTGATCACCCATCACAATGGAATACTATTAAATTCTCACTAAACCATGTCAGGAAACTGTTTCCAATAAAATTTGCAAAGGGCTTCACATTTAAAGAACAAGACAATTTACTTGGGCTGCTTAGGTGTATCAGATACCATGGCCTTTAGTCAAAAGTTTCAGCAGCAAAACTGCTATGCATTGATATTCATGGAGAAATTATTGTAACTTCTTGAAGAGAAACTCACAAATGCTTTCTTCAAGGAATACATCAATAATTTAGCAGCGAACATCTGACAACATCTATATAAATAACTATTCTTCTTACAGCTGAATGCTTTTTGTTATGCATTTCCTACCTCACTTCTCAGGTTTAGAATTCTTAATTAAAAACAAGTATAAGGGGAAAAAGCCTTCAAAAAAAAGAAAAAGTAATTCATTACTCCTTCTGAAGGGATCTTTCACTCATTCATTGTGTTTTGCTGAAAAGCTCCAGCCTATTTCTTCAGGGGTTTTTTGTTGTCAATTTTACAGTCATTCAAAAGCTACATTGCTCTGCATGCTCTAGCCACAAGAGCTATAAGGCTCTTCCAAGTTAAAAAGAACCAAGCCATGTGAAAGCAATAGCTATGAAGAGAGTGGTGCATATCCACAGACTTAAGATATTAGGGAGGCCATTATTTATTGAGATGAACCTGTTTTAACACTGATCTCCAGCAGCAAATTGGAATTTAGCGCACTGCAGCTAGGTGCACTGTGGAGAAAACACAGCTGGCTCAGCAACAGCAAGGGGGCAGGAGGACAGGTCTCATTTCTATAGAGTTTGCCCTGCAAGCCCTTTCAATTTCAAACCTCCCAGTATGCTGCAAAAGAACTTCAAAGAGGTAGACTCTTCATTTCTGTTTTTAAGTCCTTGTAACTATGCATGCAATAAGTATTTAAAAACCTTCATAAACATCCTCTTTCCCTCCCCCATGATCCCCTTGCTCATTGAAGCCTTAAGGTACTTACAGTCTTCATCCAAGAATTTATACTGTATGTGTTTCTTGAAAAACTCCTGTATTGATCTACAGATCTCCTCATGTTGCTTAGAGATATGATCGTAGTATTGAGTGTAGTCCCTCTGTGATATACCTGTCAATGGTTTTAGTTGATTATAAAGAGCTTTAGGCATGCAAAAAACAGAACCAGACAAAATGTAGTTATTAGACATGCATGTTATAACTTACATTTCGGAAAACAGGGTTCTCCCAAGTTTCAACCATTACCAATGACTTACTGTTTGGCTTTATTCTCCTATACCTAAAGCATTTCCATTAGGAATCTTTTCCTTGAGCAGTTCTGTCCTACATTTTGTAAGCCTCATTTTATATGTACATGCTTTGACTATTTTAATTTCTGGAGGAACCTTTGCCTGTGTTTATGTTTCCAGTTCCTGCTTTTCCTTCCAGTTTTACCCACTCTGGTTACTCTGGTCAAACACCTTTTCTGTTCTGCACGTCAGATGTAGGGACCAGAATTTGGAACCATGAAATGAAAGGGGTAGCCTGCACATTAGCAAAGATGATAGATCCTAGCACATCATGCAGATTGTCATTTAACCAGTCTTTTAAGTGCGGAATAACACATACTTGTTTGGTAAGGCACCAAAGGTGAAACCTTAAATCCTAAAATCAATGAGATTGCATGCAGTCTAGTACCTTAATTCTCTCCTTTGCCCCCTTAAGGGTTTTCTTGCATATCCGACATTAGATCAACTATCCCAGCAACATTCCAAGCTCTTAATTTCTGACATTTGTTTGTCTACAAGACAATAGTTTAAGTTGACATCAACAGGATTATATACTTGCATGCATCTTAGGCTACAGAAGTTCTCATACATTATGTGTCAACACAAGCCACTGCAATACCCTGCTGGACAAATGTTGAACCAAGACTTGCCCCATCACTGCAGAATGAGCAACTTATGCTATTTAGGGTAAGAAAAAGCCAGAATCCCCCAAGAAGGATGTATCAATGATGGCAGCTTGCTGGTTTAACCATATACAAAACACAGAGATTAAGTTTTACTGTAAGACAATGCTGACTACCTCCAAAGTTTAAAAAAATTCATATAAAGTTTATGATGTCAGTGGAACTTTGAATTATTAATATCACCACAAAGCTTAACTCAGGTCTAAAAACAACAACCAAGAGATGGTGGCATCTCAGGGGATGCAGATGTGTAACTGGAAATTCATTCACTACACTGCAAGTATCACTCCTTAGTTTGACTGACAGGCTTATTAATTTTAAGAGCATGGGAACATACTGTGAAAAATCTTGGAACTGTCTTCAGAAATGCAGCTGGAGTGCTAGCTAAAAAAACCCCACATTGGTAGATCTACTAGGTTTCAAAACCTAGTAATGAAACATACAGAGTGTTTAATTAGCCAGTGTACAAATGCTTTGAGGTATTTGAAAGTCAGTATCGCTATATATATTCTCTAATAAATCTATATTCAAATGTTTTAGATGTTCTTAGTGATGCATATCTCTGGCAGTTGTAGTGTTCCAGCAGAACATAACAGGACAGGATTCAGCTCTTCCCTCTTCAAAAAGCTATGTGAGTAGCCATTAAACAATACCAGCTTAATGAAGAACCTCTGCTATTAGCAAGATAAACTCTGTTACAGAGAACCGTAATAAACCCTGCAACTGGCATGAATGGGGAGCGGATGGAAAGATGAACATACAAGCACCAGAAGGAACAGCCAAATAAAGGGGCTATGAGAACGCTACGTGGTGTCAGTACCTAGATTAGCACATCTCAAAACATCTATGTGCAGCTCCACAGGACACCCAGATCAGAAAACAAACAACAGAGGGTATGTTCATAGTGATTCACAGAGGTGGGACAGGATGGAGCGACAAATTGCTGACAGCTCCTAACAGCTACGAAGAGGCACATCCAAAACAAGCACACAGTCACCATGCTGAGAAGAAACCAGGAGAAACAATGAGGACTAGATAGCCAATATCCCTTCCATACCATCACAAGGAATCCTGGACAGACCACTTGTATATACGCATCTTGGTGCTTGTGAATATGTAGGTATGAGACAGGCAAGATGAGCAAGCTTGGGTTCGTTTTAAAGCAAAAAAACATCTTCCTTCCTATAAAATCTGGATTAGAACTTTGCTACATCATTGTTACAACATTTCCTTGTTAGAGGAGTTTAGGCAGAATGATTCAATCTTGTTAAGGACAAATGTGCACCAGTCCTGTGCTATTTACATTTGTGTTCATCTTTAAGATTCCACAGTAGACCACGCCAAAACCAAATTCAAACTCCAGAATAGCATTGTCTGAAATCAAACCCCTCAGTTCAAGCACCTGTATGTGCACTAGATGTCTACGCTCCTGTTATAGTCAGCAGAGAATAGTCAATACCTCCAGAGGAGCGTAATTCAGCTAAATTTACCCCAGAGCTGCCTAAAATATATGCTCTAGCACAATCTGCCTGTCCTCCAGCTGTCACAGCTCTCCTGATGAACCCACCAGCCCGCTGCATGCTGTGGATACCCTAGCTGTTCAGTGCCACTTGAAACGTTTTACATTTAGGATTGTGAACCAAAGTAACAGATCAACACGTTCTCTGACTAAGCTACACTGAATATAATATGAGCTCAGACATCTCATACACCCATGGCCATGTTCTGACCTCCCCAACTTTCTGTGTACAATATCCACATGTGGTTATGTTTTATCAGCATAATACTCAAGTACCTCTGTATTCATTCTGCAAGTTGAAGATGACGCAATTTGCTCCTGAATATAAAAGAATCAGTTATCAAAAAGCCTTTGGGTGAAGTTTCTGAATTAGCAATTAGAATTAAGAATATTCCCACTGTAATATTGAGCACGCTGTCATCAGGCTTTCAATGACAGTGAAAAGAGAAATGAGGCATGCCACATTTTAAATTACAGAAAGAAGAAGAAAATGTAATTCCAGAAATGATGTGTGTTAAAGAACTGTCTTCATATTTAGTGCCGATTCAAGGAATCGGAGAAACTCCTCAGAACTTCACCTAATAATTCTATCTTTACAAAAATCCTCACCTATAAGCTTGTTTTCCTTGACAAAGCATCTGAATTCTGCACCAGGGATCAATTCACACCATTTGCGAAGAACAAGCTATAGAGGAAAAATAAATGTTAAAGTACTGTTTCAGAAGGTAACATGCAACTTTTCATCAACAGGTACACCTTCTAGAGCTACAGTTTTGCTGTAATGACAAGATGACCTCTGACGTTATTTCTGATACAAGAAAACAAACCAGTCTTAACCTGCAGTTCACATAATTATCTTAGCAAATACTTCAAAGCAATTAGACAATACTAATTTAATAGAATCACAGAATGCTTTTCATTGGAAGGCACCTTTAAAGAAAGACCACCTAGCCAAACTAGTTTAAAGTAGAAAGGTTCAGACTGGACATAAGCTTTTCCACCGTGAGGACTGTCAAGCATTGGAACAACTCCCTCACAGAGGCTGCTCAGCCTCCATCCACTGGGATTTTCAGACCACATTTCATAAAATGCCAAACAACATGACTTGATCTCATTGCTTAAACAGATTTGAGCATGAGAATGGACTAGAGACCTCCTGAAGCCCCTTCCCACCTTAATTATCTTATGTTCTTCCATTTTGTATGGTATTTAGAATTGTGATATTATTTATGAAACAACTTCAAAGTTACATTAATGATAAAGCAGAGAAAACAAAAAAAAAACCTGCTATACAACACAACAAATCTGTCATGGAATTGGCAGAAACTTGCTTCCTAGTCAAAAGAGCTGATGAGCAGAATTAAATTTAACCAAATCAACCTCTATTCTGGTATACACCCAAGCAGAATTCTGTGACGCCTTTGAAGGCGCAAACCAGTTAAAATAAGGACACAGGATAGAAATAGTAACCAAACTATTATGATCAATAGGACAGACTGCCTGGTAATTAAAGCATATATATCTCTGGCACTTTCTCAAATTTCTGCATTTCCTAAGCTTAAGTATTCATTGAATCATAGAATCATTTAGGTTGAAAAAGACCTTTAAGATCAAGTCCAACCATTAACCATGTCCTTAAGTGCCACATCTACGCATCTTTTAAATACCTCCAGGGGTGGTGACTCAACCACTTCCCTGGGCAGCCTGTTCCAATGCTTAACAACCCTTTCAGTGAGGACATTTTTCTGAATATCCAGCCGAAACCTCCCCTGGTGCAACTTGAGGCCACTTCCCCTCCTAAGGAACAAGCAACAGGAGAAGAAGAGACCAACACCCACCTCGCTACAACCTCCTTTCAGACAGTTGTAGAGAGCAATAAGGTCTCCCCTCAGCCTCCTTTTCTCCAGGCTAAACACCCCCAGTTCCCTCAGCCACTCATAACACTTGTGCTTCAGACCCTTCACCAGCTTCGCTGCCCTTTGGACACTCTCCAGCACCTTAATGTCTTTCTTGTAGTGAGGGGCCCAAAACTGAACACAGTATTCGAGATGCAGCCTCACCAATGCTGAGCACGAAGGGAAAAACACACAGTCCTGCTGGCCACACTCTTTCTCATACAAGCCAGGATGCCATTGGCCTTCTTGGCCACCTGGGCACACTGTTGGCTCATATTCAGATGACTGTCAACCAACACCCCCAGGTCCTCTGCCGCCAGCGCCACCTTTCCAGCCACTGTCCTCCACGTGCTGCATGGGGTCATTGTGATCCAAGTCACATTCAGATGGATCCAATACTTTGAGGGCCTTCATTACTGCTCATGGATACTGGAAACTCCCGACACGTATCAACCACAGTGGAAAAACCTCAATAATCAAAGGTGACTCTCCTAACTACCGAGTAAACACGAAATTCTTCATTCAAACTTTCAGATGTCCTGTATTTTTAAAGCACATTAAGAAACTGCTTTAAAAAAAACAGAGTTCATTCACTCTTCTAAAGCCCTTTAAGCCCATAGGATGATGACAAATGCTATATTTAAATAAAACTTATTATTAGAGACATGACTAGATGTTATTACAGAAGTGATAGCACCCCATGAACAGTTTAAAGCATTGTTAATGTCTACATTGCTAACTTAAAATTTTAAACTGCTAACGAGCATATGAAACACAGTATGATAGAATACTTCAATTCGGGAGGTCCCCAGCCCCTACAGCTAGCTTCTCTCATAGTAACCTCAGTTGTGATATACACAAGCAGCATGCTGTCAGGAATATCTGACTTTCAGCTATTGAACTCGTCCTTCCTGGCAGACATGAGAGGAAACTAACAGGAAGCTTCATAAGTTTGAACTTTAGCTCATCTCTGATCTGTAATTAAATGAACTCCTTATGACCTGCAGTGCTTAACCAGGCTTCCCCACACTGCCCAAGCAACACAATTAAAATAAATAAAACAGATTTTGTGGGCAAATGCCCAAGCACAAATAGCTGCCTGCCTGTGAGCAATTCACTTAAATTACCTAGAAATCATGCAAAGAGTCTTACCTCATAGTCCAAGGAAGGGTCAGGGGAATCATCAGTACAGTGAATAAATCTGGAAAAGTAAGGTACAGGCATCAAAATATGCTTTACATATGAGATTTTGGCGATAGTGAGAAAAATAACCCCGAACTGTGAATCACAAAAGCTACTGTTAAATTATCTCCAAGACATACAAACCTAGTAAATTAAATGTATCGGTAACAAATGTCCTTTTGACAGTTACTAGCGGGGGGAACCAATCACCCTCCTCTTTTTATTTACTATAATTTGGAAGCACTCAAATTTGGACAGGGATGTGGCTCAAATGTGAGTGTTTATTGCTGAGGTTTTTTTGTTTGAATCAACAGTGCTGCTCCTTTCCTCTTTATTGTTATGTTGGCATAACTGGATTCTCAAGGAACCAGATGAACTTGAGCAATCTAATGTAGTTTCATTGCAGCATGTTTTCCCTAGTACTTTTAATGTTTAACTTCCTAAACCACACAACAGAGACACATCATCATGCCTTACAGCAGCTCATTTCCATGAATAAGGGATGCAAAACAGCACCACTCGGCACTTCTGATTCCACAGCATGGTATCTTTCTAAATTAAGAGCCTTAAGAAATACTCTTACAAATCTCTTGAGAGCGGGAATAAACAAAACTATTTCCATAACTGCAAGCAGACGTCAAGGTTTTATCCCTTGTGAGCAGCTGACTCTGTGTGTCACCTTTCAGGATGTATCAAGAATGGAGGCAGGTACACCCAAGCCAACTTCTACCATTTTGTTGTTTTACAGCAACCTTGCAATAAATCCTGTAACTTTCAAAGGGGATTAGCAAAAGAACATGCATTTTCCCTCCAAGTGTACTCCCTGACCTTATTGGCAACAAATGACTTTGAAGCACAACTGTGTAAAGGGTCGCTGTTGAGCAACAGTCTTAAATGGCAGCATTTAGACTATCTCCCTTTGGCACTGAGCTTAGTTAAGCAATTCAAAAGTCTAACATCTCTAACATAAGCATTGCATTTGTAAGACACGGCTGCCCAGCCTTTGGTTTGAAGTGAAGAGCTATCTTAAGAGTTCATTCAGCACACTGCCAGCAGAAATAAATTTCACACATTTTAGTTTAGACTTTAATATCCACTACAAACAGAAAAGAAGAGCGACAGCAGTCATACTTTCCAAAAGTACCATAATCAAACAGTTCATATACATCTGTAAGCCTATGTAAACAGATAACATCCTTCAACTACAGTTTATATTCCCCACAATTTAAGACCTGTTAAGGCAACAGAAAAACTCATGGGAGCCTGCAAGTTTTGATAGACTCAAAATTCCTCCCTTACTAGCATTATGCCTACCATGCTCAAGAAAATACCTACCTCGCTCCCCACCCAAAAATCATAAGCTATATATAAAAATGCAGCGGAAGTCCAGCACATGGAGTTTTACAGTCCCTGCACACTAGGACCTGTATTCTCAACAGACTTCCAGATCTGACATAGGGTTACCTGCAATCAGCTTCATTCCAATGCCATGCAGGCTTTTCCAGCAGTCAGAAAACAACCTTATGATCAATCATAATTACCCCCTGCCTCAACCCTCAGATATTTTGGGGGAGAGATATATGGGGAAAGACATTTCCTCTTTCCTTGTAAGTCAGAAAATTAAATCCTTGGGTGCCATCCTAAGCCACACGGATTGCTCAGGTACTGCTGCCAGATCAAGCAAACAGGAAAAACAAAGAATATAGACAAAAATATTGCAAGACACAGTAACATTATTTTTCTTGAGCACAGGACTGAGAACAAATGAGAAAAAAAGGGGAGCACGCAGCAGAAGACAAAATAAACTTGGGGTTTTGCAGTCTCATTCTCCTTCTAAATAGTATCATGAGTTTTTGTCAACAAAAGGACATTACTACCACCCCTTTTTTGGGGGGGTAAATTTGGGTAGTTGCAGTTTTATATTTTTCACCAACTTAATGTAACATTAATTGTTCAGACCCAGCTGAATTCCTCTATTACATAGGGCCTTATGATCAAAAGAGGCAGAAGGCTGAGCAGGGTTTCTTTAACTCGCATCCCATTCAGGTTTGGAAGTACTTGAAAGAACAGTAATAAAGACTTCAGGAACACAAAATTGAGAGATATCTGGGCTCTCTTTTCTGAAGCCTTTGAAAACTGTCATTTTGAATACTACTAAGCGTGAAGGAATTAAACTCTACTGCTTATAGGCCTTGTGCTGTGGTCAACAGCTTGTTTACAGATTGATACTTAGATGTCAAGAACATAAGGATCAAGGTCTCTTTATATGTAGCAGTAGTATGTTAATCTCCAAATGCATATACTTGACCACTGGACCACTACATGAAGTCATTATGTAGTTCAGTTTTCAACATTGAGAAAAGCAATTTAAAAGGTTTCTAAGTCCTCCAGTACCAACCCTGCTAAGAGAGCCATGAACTCATTTGCAAATCACTGAGATTAGTCTGAGGATAATAAACTATTGCAAATATAATGAAAATTGTAAAAGTTACTCTGTACCTGACAGTTCCCCTGCTATTACCTCATCACTTATTTTAAAACCTTAATTAAAAAAAAAACAAAACAAGGGGAAACTTCTAACAGCCTTTGAACTGCATCTTTATTTATTGAATACTGAACCTTGCCGGAACTTTAAGGACTAAAAGAAATAGGAAACTCATGCACCGTTCAACAGAGGATCTTGTACTACAAAGTAAATTGCTAGGAAAAATGGCATGTGAGTAAAACCTCAAGAAAAAAAAATAATCAAAAAGGCCTCATTTTCCACATCCTCTCATGGGGAACTGTCTACCTCAGAATAGGTTACACAAAAGACTAAACCAACAGCTACCGTTCTTGCAAAAAGTTATCCCGAGTGCCAAGTCACATCTTCGTGAAACAACACTGCCTCCTATGTTCTGTTAGGAGAACACAGGCTGTTTTCTCCACATCTCAGAAAAACTTTGTAATTTCTTTATCACTTGTAATTCAGTATTTAAAAGCATTAAGTCTGGTATCAAAAATGTATCCAGAACACTAGCTTAAAAACAAAAAGGATTGAAACATCTGCTAGGTTTTAAAGTTGTACAGTTTCTTATGAGTCTGATGGGCTAAACCTCACTCAAGAGCAGACTTTCTCAATTGTTCTCAGAAACAGGCGCTTAAATTTTAACAAAGCCCTCTTATAAACACCTAAACAAAACCCCGCATCTCCCCTCACATTCCTTTGTATCTTACACAACAATACATTTGGAAACTTTTTCTTGGCCCAGCGGGAGTTGAAAGTTTCATCAGCTCTGTTAACCTAGTAGATACTTCTTACCTACTAAATGTGGCATAGATGGTCCCTTCACTCCATTTACTGGGCTTAGACAGGGTTCAGTGGCTACTTTTAGACTCTACTTCACCTGTCTAACCAGCTGAAGTAAATTCTCAAAGAATTTTGAGGGATGAATTTTTGAAAGTAACAGGTCCATAGCATCAGCTGGTCCAATAAAATACTGCGTGACAATTTACGACACTTAAGTGCACATCAGAAAACTGCTATTCCTGCATGTGACTCATACTGCCTCTCTATGATAAGGCAAAGGGCAATCCCTGCAGAAGAGGTTCTCTGCATTAGGTTGCTTTTCAACAGGGTTGAACTTAGAGGACTTCTTATCTCACCTCTGTGGTTGTGATTATTAAACAACTGGAAAAATAAGAACACTTCAGTGTTCAAAATCCCAATAGTAGCATCTGTAGACTTAAAACATCAGTATGGACCTATACAACAGGAACAAACTCCACAGTTTGACAAAATTTCCAAGGTTTATTAATGGGCATAATATAACAACCAACTTATAAGTGAAAGGGCATTATCATATCATTAGAACTATGCTAATATTTATATCAGTCTCAAGGTGGGCAATCATGTCTTAACAAGATGTAGTCCACACATGCTAATAATAAGGATGAAAACTGTGTTTTAAACCAATACACTCAACAGGTCTCTAAAAGGATTTTTGTTCAAATGAGGAGTTTTAATCACTTAACATAAATCCCAATTAAAAATGGGATTTTTTTTTTTAATCATACTTCCACAACACTGTTTTTGAAAACCTACATTAAAATCTGAAAAGTTAAGGATCACACCACCCAGAAGTTTTTTTGTGAACTCAGCTAAGTAAAATGCAATGCTTACTTTGAAGCAGAAACATTGACTACATTAGTAAGTGCATCACTCTGAAGTCTTTGTTGATTTATACAAAGGAGGAAAGTTAACTCATTATTCTGAACTTTTCAGCCACACAAAGTGTCAACATCATGAGAAAATCCAAACATTTAAAATAGTCAAATCTTATCTACTAATGCTCAGTATATTTGCATTAAGGTCATATTTTAAATGGTTTTTACTGAAGTACTGCACAGTTGAAGTTTTCTCAGAACTTTAGACAGTTGAGAATTACAGCAAGGGCAGTTCCCTGACCTGAACAATGTATAGATTGATACCAGATAAGCACATAGTAAACAGGGGAGGAAGGAAGAGGCAAAGAAAGTGGTTTGCCTTAAATTCCACATCACTGGCATAGCTGGATTAAGAAACAGATCTTCAAATTGCCATGGCAAAGCCTTTTCTGTATTATGACCCATGAAGTGGATTTTTAAGTTAATACAATTGAACAGAAAACAACACAAAACAAAAAAGGGTATACAACATTTCAGCAGTTACTTATGCAGGGCATGAAACTTTATACCATACTAAGTATTAATGAAAGAAGTAGAAATATAGTGCATTTATCCTCCAAGTAGCCCTCCCAAGGGATCTGGATGTATTATGTATCGTAATTTTCACGTGTTCAGCACTTCAGGTTCTTATACCAGCTACATTTTTTATTTCTGCTTGCTAAAGACTAGGGAACAGGCAGCTAATCAATAGTATAATTAAGGAAAACCACTGTTCTGGTTCAGCAATAATCATTTCACTGTTTGGGTGTGGACATTTTGTACAAATAACTTCGTAATTTAGAAATACCATGCTAAGACTAGACAATAATATGTGCTTTAATCAAAACCAAGATGTTCATAAAATATAAGATACATAGAAATCAAAATGATTTTACAAATTACATACATTCCCCTAGTTGCAAGTATAACTTTCATTTCACGGAAACCACAAGGCAGCACTGCCCATATTAACTCAACCTTACCAAAACAGCAAAGTCTGTTCTGATAAAAAAAACCAACCAAACAAACAAACAACAAAACCATCATAACCCAAATTTATACCAACATTAGATAAGACTTTATAAAGGAAATAGATGCAACACTTCTCAAATTAAACTTAGCCTTTCGATCAGGTGATGATTCCACAATCATGTCACAAGGTTTGCTTATTTACCACCCACAAGCTGAGCTGTGCTATCTGGCAATGCGCATGGTCTTATCACACTGGAAAAGGAGTCTAGATGGATTGGACTACTGCAGTTTGAGGTGTTGTCTTTCAGCTAGGGGTTATTCTCTTACAGCAGGATCTGTAGAAGAGAGCGTGTCTGCTACAGGCTGCTCAGCCACAACTGTTCTTAATACGGTGTGAACTTGAGGTGAAATTACTGATGGTTCAAGTTAACACCCATGCTGTGAAATCTCACAACACAGGAGCTAGAATGCCTTCATGAATAGCTGAGGCACTAGCTTTACCTGATACGAGATAAAACCTGACAGAAAATGCACTGGTTTCAAGTCTTAGAGAAGGTGGTCCTTCTCTAAGGACCAATTAATTCTACCATAAAAATGGCATAAACTAGGAGCACAAACACACACACACACAGAGTTGCCACATCTTCTAAATCAAGTGGTGCTTGCTGAACACTTGTGTCCCAAATTCATTAGGAAGTGGTTAACCAAGCAGGAATTCTCCAAGGAGCTCAGGGTACTTTTTGCTGAACCTCTTTATACATGAGGATAGTGGAATACAAACCCCATATTATTTAATATTCACAAAGGGATGATACAAAGTGTACAGTTCTTCTCAGACCCACAAGACTCAGTTCTGAAAGCAGTTACAACAAAGGACACATCAAATTTTAGTGCTCAACCTTCCGAGCAAACCGTCCTCAAGACACCTGGCTGAGTCACCTAGCCACCCATTAGGGGAAACCATGAAAAAAAAACTCCTTGGTAAGGCACCACAGTCTTCTGAGAATCACTACTCACTCACCTTGGAAATGTAAACTATAGATTTCTCATCTCCTCCACCCCTTTCATTCTCTATGATCCCAGAATCATGAATTCCCAGTGCTCACAACTGTTACCCTAGTCCAACATACTTTTCAAACTGTCTTCTCACTCCAATATCGTCTCCCCTCCTCACTTTCTTCTCCTGCACCTCCTAATGTTGTAGGTTAGACATAATGTAAAACCTAGCATCAGAATTGGACTGACAGTGTTGCTAGCACTCCATAAATGCAGAGATAAGGGTGAGGATGTTGCTACCTATCATTTTTTTAGTGTACCAACAAACTGGGAGTAAAAAGTGTTATTAAATTTGCAGGAATAAAAAATAAGCCAGTTGCACAGCATTAATGCAGCTGGTTGCACATTTTAGACAAGACAATTCTGATTGGGTCATAAGCTACTTAACACAAGACTATTAGACCTGGTGAACCTCTATAAAGCACCTAGAACAAAGGCCCTGCATTTAATCAAGTCTCCTCAATATTGCAGTAATATAAATAAGCACTGAATAATTACTGGAAAACAATCTCTCAGATATCAAGCCATGAATTGCCCTTTTCTATGAAATTCTGCTTTTCTGAAAAAAACCACAATATTAACCATAGTAACAACATTAAATTCCAGTAATTTTATTTTCTTTCAGAAAAAGTCTATATTTAGAAATGAATGACAGGAATCAGATGCAGGTACTACAGGAGGAAACTGCCCCTATACAATTAAGTACTCTTTTCATGTGAGCAGATAAAATAAACACCAAGCACACTGTATTTGTAATTTGTACTGTTGACTGAAGCTAGGTAACCAATTCTGGTTTATTAGGAAAGGCTCACTCATGGAAAGTAACAATGAAGATAATTTACCTCACAATTCTCTGTACTAAATTGGACCCAGCATTTATTTTTGCATGGTGGAGGGAGACAAAGAAGGAGGGAAGGGGTGGGGGTAGCTTCAAAGAACAAGTTATTACTGTACCTGAAACCTGTATTACCATACCTGAACAACTTTTAAACACAAATACGTATTTTTGTATCAGATATTTACTGTTGCTGTACACTAAAGTGTAAGATCTTTCAAAAGAACTGAAAAGTTACCCTCAGAGGGTTGGGCTATTTTTTGACTGGGTATAAATAACATTGTCTGATAGAAATCTACTTACGGCTGAGTGAGGTCACGAGTAATAAAGTCTGAACTCTTGAAGAGTAGGAAGATGTCACTGAGAGCTTTACATTTCAGAGAGCTGTTCATTGCTATCCAGTAGGCATCCTAAACAAAAAAGATTATCCAAAAATGCACTTTTATTAGCAGAAAGGAATGCAAGCTGCAGAGATATCTCAATATTATGCAACATTTGAAATATACACAGAAATATTTTTTTTTTGAGGAAAACTTCATTAGCTATTACAAGAGACACAATAGTTACTGCTTCTTTTATGAATACTCTTGTTGAAAGCAGAGGAAATCCATTAAAAACCTAAGGCTTTGCCTTACCGCTTCAAGGCATTTTCTTGGAATGCTTAACTGAACAGGTTTCCCTCGAGAATATGATACAAAAAAATTTGGGTGCATCCATCCTTAAGATATTGTCAAGAGTATCTGCAAATGACTAGAGGGAAGTTTAAAATCCCCACATTTTTTTAAAAAAAGCAATAATCTTTATCCCAGGTAAAGTTTTCAACGACTATCCTAAATGAGAAGATTTTGACCATCATACTGTTATCTATAACAAGGATACAGGACTTTATGTAACTAAGCCAGTGCTGCCTTGCATCAGCCTCACCAAACAGTGCAGCATCTAGCTCTAATCCACCAGAACAATCTGCTGTATCACACTTCACTGATATCTTATCTATCACTTCTTGCTTCATCAGAACCACTAGACTCTTCTACTTTCCAATGCATTAAGATAAAACAAACAAACAAAAAATCCTTATGATAACATCTATTACAAGTTTGGGGAGTCAGCGTTCTTACCCTTGGAGCACTCCAGTTAAGTTTAGGAAAAACACTGCCACCCAAGGAACTTATTGCTTCTTGAACTTTAGCTGTGAACTCAGGAAATTCTGGTGCCTGAACAAAGAATAACAACAACAAAAATATTAATTTCAATACATTTAATAGTGAAGTGTAGTTATCTTCTCAATACCGTTAGAAATACATATTGTAGAAGGAATAAACGTGATCAAAATCAGGAACCAAGAACCCCACAAAAATAATGTATTTGTAGAAATAAATTATTTAAGAATCAACTCTGACATTATTTCAATCAGAGAAAATTGAAAATGTGTTTCCAGTTCTCACCCTCATTGCTAACAAGATTCCAAGAATTTACAAACCCCCAAAACTTCATTATGATCCCCATGAAAACTGCAAGTTTGCAAACGTGCAAGACAAATAAACAGACCTTAAATACATAACCTCTTGTTTTATACCTGGTAGTAGATTATTGTATACAAGTAAGATCTAAGAAGACTTACAAACAATCAAACAAACTTTCAGTAATAGTTTGTTTAGAATGAAGCATCTCTACAAAAAATCTAAAATACAAATATTGCACCATTCTTTCAAAGTATTAAAAGGTACAACGAGATCAGCTCTGGTTTGTAATAGTTCTCTAGTTGCATTTAGGAGCACAGTAAGAGAGCAAAAGTAAATAAATCAATTCATAGGCAATTTGAGTGACAGGTCCTCATTTAAGCTTTAATTTTACAAAATGTTGTTAGTAATACTTTAAGTAAACAGCTCTTAAATTGGGTCTTACTGTAATTCCTTAACAATATATTGCATTAAAATAGAGGATACACTGCGAAAGTATGGGTTGGACTAGAAAACCTTGTCTTGTAAAGAACATTGTCAAAATTGTAAACATAAGATAAGGGGAAAAAACTCCTCAGGACGCTATAAATTCCACCCTGAATGTGGCGCAATAGAAAACAGATTGCTGACCTTCAAAATAACATGAAAGGATTTCAGGCATATGTCAAAGATTTTTCATGTAACAGGATTTATAGTAAAAAGATATATAAGAACACTATTTCTGCCTGAATATTTTTAAAGTCAACTCAAAGATAACATCTAGGCTAAAGCTAATTGATGTCTCTAAAACAACAAAGCCCTCACAGCCACATAAGTGATCAAAAAAAGGTTCATACGTTTTGGCATCTCCTTTCTGCAGCCCCCTCAAACACAAACACTTAAAAAAAACCCCTCTCACATTCTAGCGCAGTGACCCAGACTGAACTTCAAACATTCTGAATCTTTCCTTAGTATGGTACCTAGTCTCCATTGGAAACTACACTTAAAAACTGAAAAAGCACTTCTCTTATTTTACTTTATTTTTAGAGCCTCAGTCAATTCTAGAAATTGCTCCTGCAAGAAGTAAAACTCTTCATCCACTGTATTCTGATCCAATCTCCTCTTGTTTTGACAGAAGTCAGGAGTCATACTATATATGTAATACCAGCACACACTAAGTCTCCCTTGGGAAATGTTACCATTGTGTCATTTGATTAATACAAGGGAAGAATTATACCCGGGAGAATATCTCTAAGGCTGCATAAACAAACCAGATTCTAACATTTCCTAAATTCTGAATGCCTGACTTTGCAACCATCAATATTAATGCATATTTTTTTAAACACAGAATGTTCTGTAAGCCTATATTCTAATTCTTCTTCAGAATATAGAAGGGGCAAGGGAAACAAGTTCTACCTGACAACTCAGGCAGGTCATCAAATCAGAATAAATCACAACCACAGCTCACCTGATTGCCAAGAAACCAATAGGGAATTATAACCTGTGATTTATTGATAGTAAGGCAGTAATGCCCTAGGCTGACAGCAAATGCAGAATAGCAATCTCCAGCCTGTTCTACTCTTCTTTACACACTATGTTCCCTTGTGTTTCCCTGTTCAGCTTCCACATGACTACTTGATCCATTCTCATCTCTTGTGGTAACTCCAGATGAAGCTCCCCACCCTTCTGTATTCTACACAGGCTGCTTCTTCACTCTCTTCATCACTGGCAAAGTGGTAACAGGCAAATACTTAAAATCACGGAAGACTATTTCCATTCATTCACTGACCTCAGAGCAGTCCCTAGTTTTCAGGTAGGGAAAGCACGTTTGCCACGGATGGAGTCTTTAGAGCAATCATCTACCAAATTTACAAGATGGTAAAGAGCACATTGTGAAATTCTACTTTTAAGAGTCTCTTTCTTTGACCAGAGATGAATGTAGGTGTATTTTTGTAGAAACTAGACACAGGCACAAACCATGTTCTTTATTAACCATTTTGAAAGTTCCAGGTTTGGCAAAAGACAAAGCCCTGTCAGTCTCTGAACAAGAGCCACCTTGGAAGCCAAAACACCCCTCTTCTTCCTCTCCGCCTGCTTTTGTTTCTGACCATGATGTTACATGGTATGGAATATCTTTTAAGACAGCTTGGGTCAACTGTCCTGGCTCTTGCTTATCCCTAGCCTAGTCACTGGGAGGGGTGTGGGGCAGACTAGGAAAAGAGAAAGGCTTGATGCTCTGCAAGCACTGGTCAGCAACAGCTGAAAGTTAACTCCATCCCAGCCAGCCCCAGCAGAACATTAGCTGTAAAGCTGAATCCCTACACAGTACACAATGCTTACCCAGATAACCTGAAAGCACTTGGCCTATACCCTTTGGATGGTTATCATACATCTTGATTATATATTTCCTTATTGTGTTGTATGCTATAATGAAACCCAATTGAGAAGTCTGACATTCCTTCTTTAGCAACATTAACGTGAGCTTCGCAAAAGATGAATACCAAAATGCTTGTTTTAAATAATTTACAATCTGAGGCATCTACTTTATGAAAGCTTAGAATTCTTAACTGAAGCTATTAGTATGTGCAGATTTGGCATGTTTTAAAATCTAGGCTATAAATTCTGTGCTAGCTTAAACGCAACTCAAAGCAGGGCTGTGTTTATATTGCACCTAATGCAATGTCAGCAATTCAACACTATGTTGAACAACAGGGACCTAATATGACTGAATTAATATCAATATCAGACAAATGACACAAACATATCAACTCTGACAATGATACGGCAACAGCAGTTTCAAAAAAGATGTAAAAAAGAAAAAAAAAAAAGGTCACGGAAGCCTGATTCATATCCATCATGATCCTGATTCTAAGCCAGACAGAGTGCAAGGAGAACATACAGACAGAAAAAGGAAAAAAAAAAAAAAAAAGATATGATAGAAAGAAATGTACTTAGGAGGAAATAATGGCACAGGTGTAAGAGAAGAGCTGTGAAAATTGAGCTGCAGGGGCTTCATTTCTTCTGCATCCAGTCTGATTAAGTAATTGGGAGATATTCAAAGTGGTGAAAATGAAAGACAGCTATATTTAGAGCCATACTTCAGTTCATTTCCTATAGTCTAACAAGTGTGTGATTGTTGGGGATGAAGAAAAGCATTTTATTTTTAGTTAAATAAAATTAAGCCAGCAAAACTTGTTTAAAGTTACAGACATCTACACTGCCATCCATCTAGAATAGTCTGAAAAATGTTAAATACAGCAACAGATATTTCTAACTGGCAACAAGTTTATATCACAAGGTTGCAGAAAGGATACTGCTGACAAACCCACAGTGGGCGTTTACAGGACCTTACCTTAAGCGTTGTAGTATTCTCATCATCCGACCACTGTTAAAAGTAACAACAAATCAAAGGTTACTGGTTTCCTGAGACATCCTTTATATTATAATTTATGAGAACACCAGAATTCACATGGCTTCCTATAACATGTACATCAAATCACTGCCCTGGAGCTCCTATAGCATAACATCACCATCCTCCAATTATTATGGCTGTAAATTAAGACAGGAAAAATATTCTATATTCAGCAGAAGTACTGTTCTAAAGTATGGATAAAAGATGACACGCATACATTTTAATTGTGGTTTGTATCACAAACTTGGACATTTCAGAACTCAACAGAGTCTTCCCTATCTAAAGCTTGTCTCCAGCTCCAGCACTTCCATCCTCAGACCCATGATCCATTCGTTTCAATTATATTTCTTTTTCACCTCTTTTTTGTACCTTCTGTCACCTTGTGCTAACAACATTTTTCAGTGTTTTTCTTCTAGAATACCCTTCTGAGCTATTATGGTCTCAGAAACTTCCATTGTTTCTTCAAATAACTCCTCCAAATGTACTCCTCCTCCTAATTTTTCAGGGCATGAAACAGCATTAAGGTCAATTCCAATATCCTTCAACATTCTCTACTCATTATTGCAAATGCAATTATCAAGACATTAAAAAAAATTTAGAAGTCTTCTGTGAAAGAGCAAAGAAAGATTTTAAACCTTCCCTGACATCAAAGTATAAATAATGATGGTTTTAAGTTTTACAAGGCAACTACCACATGATTACTTTTTTTTTTGTGAAGTACTCTCCTCACCTATAAATTATGCAGAAAAGGATACATATTCATATTTTTCCTCAAGAGACTTGATATCAAGTTGCATTTTATACTGACCTGTATCTCCTCTGCATCATCACTCCCCTCCTGAGCATGACTTGGCGGATCTTCTCTAAAACAAAAAATTAGCAGAAAAAAAGGTAAGCACTGGAGTTTGACTTGACCATATACATTACCTTTGCACAGCACCTACCAGCTGTTGGTCTCAAAATGTTTTTGTATGATTAAGCCTCAAAACCCCTGGCAGAGAAAAATCAGAACAAGCCAGCTGATTAAGGATACCAATTAAACTCGGACACCAGAGTGGAAAGAGTAGGTGTATTTTACTGGGGATAACTAAATAATGCAACAGAGCAATACAGAAAACATCACCACTTGCATATGTTACCATCATCCAGACCCACAGTCGCTGGGGAGCCCTGGTTACAGCGAGGATTTGGAGAGCCTGTCCCAGCAAGTGGTGCATCCACCCACAGGTGAGGCATCCAAAGTCACTGCAAACAGGTCCAGCCTTATATACCCAAAAATCAGCAAGTCAGAGCAACTGTCACTTTTGTTTTAAGCGGAACATCTGGTTTCACTCTCACATTAGATCCCCCCAGAGCCTGGCCAGGGCTCAAGGGAGAAGCTAAGGGAGTTTCCCTGCTTAGCTGATTTATTTTTGTTCTTTTTAGAACAAGGCCACACGTCTGGTCCCAAGGCCGAACAGCTGGCTTCACGGCCTTGTTAACTTGCCCCTACACAAAGAAGAAAGATACATGAATGTTTTCATTACATTCATCATCAGTAATGAGTACATGATATCTAAGCTACATCTTTCATTAATGAGTGTACATATTTTGCTAATGACTACATACTAAGTGAGCAGCTTTGGCTCGGGGCCTGTTGTTCAGGCTTCAATACTTCCAACACTTCAGCACTTTTTACATCAGCATAGGTGGCTTGTTGTAATTTAGTACAACACCTACTAGCACAATGGTTATCAGTTACAAAATATACAGAATTCAGCTACAGGTCAAGTCTGGCTTGGGCCTATTGTCCAAGCCCTAGCACTTCACCAGTACAGAAGATTAATGCCAGGGTTTTAGGTCTTCAAACTTGGGCCCTACCCAAAACACTTTGCTTCTTTCAAATTAGCAGATACCTTCTGCTCTGAAAACGCCATAATCGAAGCTTTTCAACACCCTATTAATCATTGTTTTCCAACTTTACTGTACTCTGACAGAAGCACAAATTAACAAAATTATTTTTTAAAACAAGTTCAACTTAAATTATGCTTTGCTTCCATACTCCTTTTCCAAGTAAAAATTTATAAAACTTGCGTTTCACAGGTTGACCTGTGAATTTCTGGTTCTGAAAAGAAAATGTCCTCACACTCCACACACAGAAAAGAAGATCCTAGGGAAAGTGGATACATGTGTTCCGGAAAAGTTACTTTTTCTAAACAGGTGAGATATCCTGTTGTAAACACTAGCTATCTGGGAGAAAGCACTTGACTGTAAATATTCCCTTGAAGTTTTAGGTTATGTTTAAAGTTCTTTAGCCAATATAACTGAGTGTGAAGATTTTAAAGGAGAAGACCAAGCTCTTGAAGACTTATTCACATCAGGTCAGCGTAACAAACAGGTTAAGTGCAAATGTGTGCCCCTGCCAAAAGCTTCAACAAGCTGTCTCTGCAGTCCCTTAGTGCACTGCTAAAGGGATTAGACTATCAATTCAGTTTTTGAGATCTAGAGATTAGACAACAGTTCACTGAAGATTAAAAGCCCTCTTAGCCTTGGCTGCAAGATCACATTCACTTCTAGCTAAGAAAGTTCAACTCAAGAGAAAAACTGGTTTCTCAAAGGGATTTTAAATTGGAAGCTTCTTAAAAAATATAATTTAAGTCAATTATACAGCTGTCCATTATTCCATTGAAGACAACAGAAATTGTTTCTATAACACAGCTGTAACATCAAACTCTCAGTTTCAGCTTTTCTGAAAGCTTATTAAAAAATAAATGGCTGCTGCTAAATAAACTGCACAGTCCTGCAGAAGCAGGTGATAACATCACTTCTTATCCAAAATAGTTTAAAAAACAATTTCAGTTTTCTGGATACATTTATTTAAAAAGATTTAAATTTTTTAAAAAATTTTAAATTTTAAATTTATTTTAAAAGATTTTTAAATTTTAAGAGACCTTTCATCTTTACGAGGTGTTTAAACAGCTTCAATTATACATAAATTGACTCCTGAGAAATCAGACATAGCTCCCTTACACTCACGGCCTAATTGGCTGCTCTGCGAGAAGCAAACTACCCGTTAGGAAATGATGGAGTGTGGACTGATTTCTGATCGCTAACAAGGTGTATGCATCCAATAATCACTTTACACAGTAAAATTCTAAGCAGAAGACAAAGAACAAGGCCTGGATTCTTACCAACCATTTCTCATATCTATCCACCTCATTCTTCTCCATCCAAAATTTTGGCATACAGGACATTGAGCCTTGTCACATGCATTGATTACATATATGCAAATCATTATACAAACTCAGAAATCACTAAGATTTATATATAGCTTATCTTATTGGGAATTAAACTCAGGTAATGTCATTTCACCCCTGGATAAGGCAGCAAGCATGTGAATGGTGCAGGACGGGTCAAGCCTCTGAACTGGAGCTAACCATATCAAAGCAAGCAAACACAAGTCAGCAGGCTATGCACCCAAGAGACTGGTAGACTCTGCAAGGAAAGGTGGAGGAAAAAAATTTAAAAACTGCCCCTAGTTGGTCTAGCATCAAGTGCATTAAATGGATTTTAGGATCTGCATCAGGTACCATCAAGTTAAGTTTTAACAGCAACAGTCAGCCCATTCACATGTTCATACAGTATGAGGTTTACTGCAGCCAGACTGGTCAAATTTTAAAAACTCATCATGCAAAATATAATCAGTGTATATAAAATAGCACTGTGAATATAAAATAGTGTTAATACTTGGAGGGTGGGGGGAAAACACTCTTTACCTTCCGGAAACCACAAGCGTTCCATCATCCAGCAAATATTCTTTCACATTCTCTGGCAGGGGAAGTATGACACTGGAAGAAACATGAGCATTGCTTTAATAAGTTGTTATTAATATTACTTGTTAAAATAAGAAGGGTTGAATAAAAAGTTTTTGGTTTTTAATAGAACCTCAATAACAGTATATTTTATTCTCTAACGCTATGAAAAACACCATTTCTCTTTCTCCCCTGTCACCCCTTCCCAAAAAGTAATGCACATTTACCCTCCAAGGAAGCAGAGGAGAAAGAGGCAAAAATTTTAGATGAAATGCACTAAAATTCCCCACTCCTTCAAAGCTCTGGAAATTCAGAGAAAGAGTTTATGTGGCCAGTGAGAAGGAGACACCATGTTGCTCAAACTAAAGGCTTCCCTTCTGAGATCCAAACCAGAATTTGTCCATACCTCTCGAATATTCCAAAAAATTCAGGACTATCACTAAACTTACCAAAAATATGCATGTACTAAACACTAAAAACCATCAAAGATTAAATGCTTTGATTAGTAAAAGCCTGATGTCAGTGCTTCTTGATCCAACAGGGCAACTATCTTGAGCTTGACTTTCCTGAGTTACTGCTAGCTTTTGTAACAATCTCGTGACCTGCGGCAGCACCTTAGAAACTGTAGAATTTGACATTGCTTACAGAAATACAGTGAAACACCAAGTTAGCCAGTTGGTTTGGGTGTGCTCAGCCTGTTTCTTCGAGCAGCCAAGTGGGAAGAGCACTGGGTTGGGTATCAGCTCTGCAGAGTCCCACCAGGAGAGCAAGGAGCACAGGGGTGCCGGGGCTGCCCAAAACACCCCCTCAGGGTGCAGGGATGAGACCCCAGCTCCCTGGACCCCAGCTTGTTCAAGCCTTCCCCACCTCCATCCCAGCTTTTGCCCCACACAGGTCCCCCTACAGCTCACCCAACCCTGCTCTGACACAAGCCCGCTTCCAACCCAGCCCAGCCCAGCCCAGCCCCACACGCCTCCCCTACGCCCCCCACACCCGCTTCTCCCGGCCTCCTCCGTGTGCGTGGCCCCAGCGCGGGGTTTCCAGGCGGTTACGTTGACAACACGGGCGGCCTCAGGGAAGCCGCGGGTGCTTTTCCCGCCTCGCAGGCTCTGCTTCCTTGCTTTGCATGCGCTCGTGTAAGATTTCATCTCTCCCGCGTTATAACGGAGCTCTGCAGCGACAGAGCCTCCTCTCCTCCAGCAGGGCTGCGTTTCATTTTCTTTTGGGAAGAGCCGAGTAGTAACCGAATATGTTCTTTCTAAGCCCCGTGGTTCCGCCGTCGTCTCTGCGCGCGTGTCCCCTGCATGGAGGGCCGAGTCGTTTCCCCGCAGCGCATCTTGCATCTGCTCTTCGAGGCCGTGTCCCAAAGCCCTCTCACACATCGCTTGTCAGGAGGGTTTATAATGATAGGGAGATGCTGCTGACGCTCGTCTGCTTATGCAAGATAGTATTTGTTGTCTGTTCTGCAGGGCAAGAATCAGTTATTCTTCCGTATTTCGTGCTGCACAGGTTATCCATGCTGCTAAATACCACGACAAAACCGTAACATTTTTTCCCACTATTTCCCTCTCCCTCTCTGCCATCATCTTTTGCTAATTATTTTGTTACTTGAATCATATTGCTGAAATACAAGTGCGCTAACTGATGCTAACAAGCTTTAAGTTTTTCTAGAGATAGTTATTTTCAGCACATGTATCTCAGCATGCTGTTGGTTAAATCACACGTAAAGCACTGCTTGTGTCCCTCTGCATGTTCTTTACAAGAAACCCTGTATTTTGCTTTATCTTCATCTTGACTTAGGATGCTGTTGCTGAACTTCCCATTAAATCTGGTTGGTGTCAGCTGGGCTACGTAGTTTGGATCAGAGAATAACTTTAGAAGTGATTTAGAAAAGTAATCCATCTATCATGGCTTGGACAGGTTAATGTAAAGCCACTATTGCTTGGCTACTCTCTAAGCTGATTCGCAGGCATGTGTTGGTTTAAGATTTTAAGCCCTGGGAAGCAGAATTTGGAAACTGTAGAATGATTAGACCTTTCCTTGAAAGGAAGCCTTGCCTTGAAGGGAATAAGCAACGGGAATAAAGTTACCCCTTTTATAAATTGTAAACTTTTTTCATATCCGCGTTTGACCTCCATATGGAATAAATGGAACAAGTAGCATGATTTGCCAGCAGCAATCTGTAAAACTAGCCTCAGAAATCATCAGAGAAGGTAGAAGCAGGCCAAACTTTTTTCCATACTTCGTAGTTCAAGTGCTGTTGATTCATGCTAAGAAGGCTGATAAATGCGTACACTTTGACCTAGTATTAAGATTGTACCGATAACTATTAAAAATTTATATTCATTGAGTTGATGTAATCATAAATCAGGTAGTCAGGTTCCCAGGCTGCTAGACAAGCTGTGTTGCATTTTTAAATCAATTGATGCAGTGGTAATTTTATGAGCTGGAAGAACATTCCTGTCTGAGGGCTTCAAGACAAGGTGTATTTTGATAGCTAATATAGGGCTTTAGAAACCTAACATTGTAGTGTTAAGTTTAATTTTCAGTTGCAGCTAATTTTGTTTATGAACAAAAGGTGTTGCCACCCTTGACAGTATGACTCATATGAGATACCAAAATTGCAGCCTTCATTTAACCGAATGGTATTTCAGATTTCTAACAGCAGAAATTCTCACTTCTATAAAATCAGCTGAATTCGGAAAAAATTACTTTTTGTTGGAACTTTTAAAAAAATGTCACTCATATATAGAGTCATTGCACCCACTTGTGGAGGAGATCAAAACTACAGAAGCTGATGAGTCTTCCTCTCTCGTTTTCATTTATTTTAGATATTAGTGATAACACAAACCACTGAAGCTGTATAATTTTTTATTTAAAGTCGCAAGCCACCCTTGAATCTGTCCACTGCAGAAGAGAGCAAGCTGTGTTGAAACGAGCTTCTGCCATGAGATGAGGTTCAGTAACTGATATAGGTAAGTATTAACACTGTTGTACAAATCATTACTGTAAGCTGCTTGTGGGATTTAGGGTATGATTGTGGTGATCCACGTTTGAGAAAGATACACTGATACTTGTAGTGTAGAAGGATTAGTATGATCAAGTGAATAGGATTTCCTGTGAGGGGAGACTAAAGAGGAAAACTTAGCCTGATTAAAAAAAAAAAAAAAAAGTTTAACAAGGATATGGCTCACTCATTCATAATTTTTTTTTTGTCAGTCAGAAAGGCTATAATTCTTTCCAAACATAGGAGGTGAATTCGTTGTAGCTAGGTATGTTGTACGAGGTTTTTATATTTTTAAAGGTGTGTACTTCAGGCATTGTAAAGAGCCTCCTTTGACTGTCCTCTGGATGACCAGAAGCCTCTTGGAACTGCTATGCTGGGCTACGCTTCTTTTGTATAAGTTTGGTGGAAAGCTTGATCTTGTATTTCAGTGTCACGGCAAGAGACTGGCAATTGTCCAGCTACAGCTCTTAAATCCTAACTGAAGAGAGTTTGAGACATTGCTGGCTCAGGAACAAATGGGTAATAGCTAACTGAACTAATGTGGGATAGAAATTGAAAGATAAGTGAGGTTCTAGAACAGTTTTTCATAGAAATAGTAAGGTAAATAATTTTAAGATGGAACTTCATCGCTTTAAGAAAGGGTTATAGCACATACTTCTGAAAGAACAGACTTGGGTTTAATAGGTCAGGGTTCCTTTTCAGGACTTAAGTGACATAAAAACAATTTGAACGTTTCACCACTATAACCTACTTCATCCGACGACTGTATTAAGACTTAGGAAAGAGTCTGCCCTCTGTACATACTGAGGAAATGGATTTATGTACATTAGTTTTAATCCCCTGATAACCAGAAATATTTTGTGCTACCTATTCCTTTTAACTACTTTGTGGAATTAAAATGCAAATTAGTGTGTAAGAAAGCTGACTGTTTCTGCATGCTCTTAAATTTTTCACAAATCTGCAGTAGGTGTTATCATAAAAAGATAAAGATGAAGTAAAAAAGTGCTAAAATTAGGCATGACGGAGAAGGCGATCACTCATTTTTGGTACTGTTGATTGCTAGAGACTCCACAGAGCCTTATTAAACCCTAGTTGAAGTCAATGGGAAGATTCCTGTTGGCTTTATGGAAAGTTTACAATCATCAACACTAAGAACAAGAGATCTTTTAAGATTGTCTTGTCTCTTCTGATGCATAAACTGGTTTGCTTCTTTGCATGGTCTTTTTGCTTATGATTCGTGCTGATTTTCAGGACTTCAGTATTACAACTTAGTATCAGAGATGAGCTTCCTTGAAATAAGAGTTTCTGTGCTGGAAGTGCCCCGTAGCTCTGCAGGGAGACAGGGGACTAATGGTGAATCTCTAATGCATTGTATTTTTCTGCTGCCCGCTGTGCCTTTCAGCTAGAATTGGATTGAGCGAGTGAGTGGACAATCTTACCTTCCTAGGGAGCGTTCAGATGCAGGCTGAGGCATTGAGCTGCAGGTGCAGAGCCTTGCTTTGGGCATATATTCAACTGCCTTTTGGACGGTGCTAGCCACATCATTCCCAGTAGGGGAGACTGACGTGCTTTGGTCACACTAACTCCACATGCCACCTAGACTTGCAACACACAGGTGACTTTTTGACCTTGTTTTTTTTGGGAGAAGGACTTACATCTTTATTTGTGATATGTGTAAGGTGAAGGTAGGTTCTAGTTCTGATTCTTTCTCAATAGCAGACAGTTTTTACCCCTGAAGTCCTCTTGGTATAAGGTTTTTTCCCACTTTCACAGTGGAGTGCGTAGTCCTGTTGTGGCAATGCTGTGTTGACAAAGCACTTCACCCAGATCAGAATGAAACAAGTTGACTGAAATGGATCAATTTTGTCCCTGTATGTCTGACCTTTGAAAGTTAAGGTGGGTGTCTTCAGCCAGCATAGCTACTCAGCTCCTAATAGGACTATTATAACTTTGTAAATCAGGGATTTAACCCAAACTTCCACTTCTCCTTTGAATTATTTGACTCTGAAACCATCAGGTGGAGCTGAAATTGTGAATGGCCCTTGGCATCATGTGTCCGTAACTTTCTCCAGTAGGTCTTATTTGTTAATTTAGAATGCAGAAATGAACCTTTTAACTTTACTCTGAAAGCAAATATTGACTTTGTTTCCTAGTAATCTGGACTTTGCACAGGAGGAGAAAAGCCTGACATTCCTGAAAATGGCAGCTGAGACATCCACAGAAGTTCCAAAAACTGCTAGACAATCCGTTCTTAAAGAAGAGGTATAACATGCTCGGTTTTGACACGTTTTGTTGTTAAATAACAGTTGTTTGAGACTGATCAGAATGTTTGTGAGTGCAGAGTAAGAAATGGTATGGATGCTGTATGTTTGTAAAAATCTATTCAGTAGATAAAATACTTTTTCCTGATGGTATAAGAGTTTAAAAAAGGTGGCATTTCTCTGTTGAAATAATCATACAAATTATCAGTTGGGAGAGAGATGTCTACGCTGTTGCATTATTTTAAGCTTCTTTCAGATTTTGCAGCTGTTTCTTGTATTGTTCAGGCTGTTTTCAATGTTCAGAAATAATGCTGATGCCTCTGAGAGACTATACAAATCAGTGGATCATAAAACTCAGCTTTGTTTTCCATTCCTTTAAGATGATGAGCCACTTAAGAGTTGCCTAGGATTGTACCTTTGATGCTTTCTGAAAGGGTTTGAATTTAGATAATTGCTGTTCTAGACAATATTAAGAAGATAGTAAGATTTTTTCAAAAATATTCTGCTCATGTCTTCACAGAATCCTGGGGAAGGAATTTGAAAGTACTTTTGGGTGCTTATTAGGAGCACTTTCACCATAATTTAAACTGCCTGTATTTGTTTCTCTTCTCTTTTAAGTGAATTCTTTAAAGTTAATCTTTGGTCTTAAAGGCAGGTTTGGCAACAGCATCACACTGTTGTTATAACATTGAATGTAGTTTCTTTCATCCAGCATTCCTTCCTTGGAATGAACAGTCTCATAATTTCCTTAGGTTTCAAGGTACAAAGCTTTTTCAGGAAAGAAGGCATTGACATGATTGGGATATATTTATGAATCTTCCTTTTGGGTTGTTTTTTAATATGAATATTTCTCAAACATAATGGGTTCAGTTTTTGTAAGCTTTTTGGGTTTTCTATTAAGACCTCTGTTTTTGCAGGTAGCATTTTCATTTTACCTTTTTTTTTTTAATTTTTCATAATGCCTCTTAGATCTTCTCCTTTGGAACACTGTACTCTTTGGTGTCATTGGAAGTTTGTAATTAGATCTTACATATTTTAAGCTATTTAGTTTTTTCAGTCATTTTGTGGCATTAATACAGGAGGATATTTACTATGACTCTGCCAGTGTCCCTCATGCTAAAAGTGGGTCTGTAACTCAACAGTAACTACATGGTCTGATGTTGGAATATCTTCTTTCATGAAAGCAGTGTCTGATCTTAAGTCCTTCTTCCTGTTTCTGGGAACCCACAGTCAGGCTGTTGTAAGCAAAAGCAGATGTTATTTGTCCATCAAAGTAATAGGTAAAGCAATACAAATAACTCATTCTAAAACCAAGTATAGTACATGCAACACATCTTGCAAAGTGCCCTGTGGGTCCTAAATCAGCTATTTGCTTCTGGGCCAGCTTCCGCAGATTTTAACTGTGCACCTACGAGGTGAGTGAGAAAATTCTCTTATTCTTTCAGGGAAACCTGGCAGCTTTCAGTTTTCTCACCCTGTAGGCTGTTAGCAGCAAGGGTTTCACCTAACTTTAGAGAATTGTGGAACCAATTCCATTGTAAATATGTTGCATGTCTTATAGGACTTTTTAATTATTGTTCCATGACAGTAGAAGACAAAAGCTGTATTCAAGAATACCAGATTAAAAACAAGACACTTTGTTTGACACTGTTTGTTTTGTACACATAAAACCTACCTTTTTTTTTTTTTGTCTTTTTGGAGCTTGGGTAGGTCAAATTTCTTACAGACTAGGGATTTCTCTTTCCTCTAAGATCCCTGGGGACAGTTCTGATTTGAGCCATTTTCCCCTTCCTGCTTTGCAGACGATAACTTGGTGACAGAGGTAATGATCTGCCAGTTCTGTTGAATGCTGCAGCAAAATGGGACTGCGATCAATAATTTAGGCCTTTGTGTTCTCTGCAATGTTTAAGAAGAATCTTTAACACAAAACATTTGGCTGTTTACTTAACTGAAGTATATATATTCCTCTCCTTGGACAACCAATGGAACATGGTTTTCATCTATTTCTCTTCTGGATCTTCCTGTACTCTAGTTCTGCAGTGACTTAGGAGTAAATACAAAGCTATTTAAAATGTACCTGAATGCTTCCAAATGGAATTACTTCTTGAACATGTAATGATCATAATATACTTCATCTTCTCATTTCCTGCTGTTTTTGTGACCACAAAGCCATTAGAAAGCCCTTCTGAGAACACATAGTTCTTCTTTTCCAATTTCTTTTACATGGAAACATTATAGTTTCCAAATGCCAAAATTCCTACATGTAAAGTACATATAGCCCTGCTTACAACTATAGGAGTGCTATTGTTATTTCAGTTGCCTATCAAAATAATTGTTCTGAAGAACACATTTTAAGAAAGATGTGAGTTCGTCCAGCTCACTTATAGTTTACTGGATACCCAAATCCCTTCTGATTTGCCTTCTGTCTCCAGCTGATGCTGTAGTGTGCTTCTGTACTCTAGCTACAGCTGCATCGTATACTGCATTTCAATTCTCTGTATTCTTTTTTGAGTTGATTAATTTCTCACTTTTAAGTCCAAAATCTACATGACCAAATGGGCCTGTTTGCTCTTTGTCCTTCACTAGAGGATCTCAGTGTGCCAACCACATGAATGACCTCAAGACTTCATCCTTTGCTACAATTCAGTGTTGTGGGTTTTTTTCGCAGATCCTTTTTCCCTTGCTTATGCTTGCTCTGTTGCTGTCAGCAGTGTGTCTCATTAGACACGAAGAAGTGATTTTTTCATCTTACTGATTCCTTCTGATTTCTGTGGTCAGACCTATGGCCAACTTGATACAAAATTCTGGAGACAAGCTTCTTGTCTGCTTATACCTTTAGCAAAGCTTAAAATACAAGTTACATTAAAAGTAAACTGCTGGGTTAACACTTAGAGATTTTTCCCTTTTAAAGGAATTACATAAAAGATGAGGAAACATCACAGGGCAAATAAACTCATTTAGTTCAGAAAAAAACATTTTTATAATAATACTAATGCCAAGCACTCATTCAGCAGCCCTGAAAGGGCAGGCGTGTGTCACAGCTCACTGTTACAGAAGACAGCAGCTACACAAGGACCAGGTCTGAGATCAAGGCAAGAAAAGTTTCAGAATAGTTTGGTGTTCAGTCTTGCATGCTTAGCTCTCTGGTAAGTGGGCAGTCATGATTACCAGCATAGCTAGTCTGCAGACCAGTGACCCTTTTTTCAGCTGAAACATGAGCTTTGCAAAATTCTTCTAAAAAGGTGAGGACTTTCCAGTACATAAAATCCTACTGAATTCATTGAAACTTGGTTATAAAAGTCGTGTTCAGAAGAGTTACTAATTTTCTATTCCTGTTCAAGAACTTAAATGTTTTTTTCCATAATAGCTACAGAATGTTGTTGTGTGTTCCTGAATGTATTCTGATGCTGAGATTTTGTCTTCAAAACAATCCCAAAATAGTTATTTCTCCTCTTAGCCGCCAAATATCTTTGGGATTAATCATATAATGTATTTAACAAAGAATTGTTTATTTTAGGTAATTGTAGAAAGAAAATGGTTGAAGCTTGAAGAAACAACTTACACTGATCCCTTTGGTAAAACGAGGTAATTGCCCCTCTGGCATTTCAGATTCCTGTAATGTTCCTCCTTGTACGGACTAGCCCCAGGCTAGAGAGTATGAGGCTTGTATGAGACACAAGATGAGATCTATTCATTGTGCAACTCCTTTATAGTTCATACTGCTCAGAGAAAAAAATGTCCCGCAAGCAGATGTGCTGGCATGTGGGATTGAATTTGGCTCCTAAATACTTTTGGGCACATTGGACCCTGGTTTACTTTGCATTTCCAGTTCCTTATAATGAGCTGTGTACGTAAAGATGCTAAAGATGCTATGTTCTTCATTAAGGGCTCATTTTTCTTGCTGATGGTACTGGATCTTGCATACTACTGAAAAATTACTGTCTGTGTATTATCATGTCTGTCCAGTTCTTTTGTACGCTTTAGTTTTGCTGTGACAACATGACTTTACTTCCTTCCCCTTAACGTGTTAGATTCTGTACTGATTGCTTTCTCCAGTGCCTCCCAGTTCATCAGCAAAGATTCCTTTTAAAAAATAGTAAAGATTGGAGCTTTTGTGAAAAGATGTTTATTGCTGGTGGATTTTTGGTTTTTACTCACCCCATTGCTTATTTTGAGAGAGACGCTTTGGTGTTCCTTACCTGCGTGTGCCTTGTGTGCTCAAGTAACTGACCCTAGAGTTCACAATAACTTACACTACAAACCTGATGCAAAAGCAGATAAAAGAATGCACATGGTCTTGTTACAGAACCGCCTTTCAAAATTTGATATGTTTTATATATAAATTGCTTTATTTTGCACTTTTACAGGATCACTTTTATCAGACTTGCCTGTTTGGTAACAATCATTTATGTCTTTCCCTTATTTTTAGTCATTTTAAACAATCATTCATTAACTGTTCTCTCTCTCCCTCCTTTAAGTAGGCAAAACAAAATTATACTACTGGCACTTTCTAGTGCCAGTATATGACAGGGTCTGCCTACAGCCAGCTGCTTTTTTAGGGGGCCTCACTGTGTGATGGCATATTTTGCTTTTAAATAAAAGTAGCAAGGGTAGAAAGATGAGTTATGTATTCATTTGTTCTTTTCTCTTGTGTTAAACAGGACTTGGGAAACTGTAAAGCGTACTGGCAACAAAAAGGGTGTTTCAGCTGATGGTAAGTTTGGTGACTTTTTTGTATGTGTGTTTTGTTTGTGTGAAAGTTCTGCTAAACTGACAGTGCAGACTTAGAGCCGATCTGTTTCTGAATGAACAAAGATGCACACCAAGTAGCTCAGGAGAGCTTGCTGTAGCCCAGAGCTAATGAAGTGCTAACTTCAGTGCTGAAGAATTAGAACTTTACTGGTAGGAGTGTTTTCCCAAGATTATTGTATTCACTTTAAAACAATGGAGAAATTTCAAAGACAACATGGGTGCCCTCATATGGCATTGCTCACAGACTGGTGAGTTGATCTGCTCTTAGGGACTAAGGATACAGTTCTCTCTGGGTAAAAGAGGGACGTGATTTAGCCATGAAAGGACTTAGGAGGGGGTTCCATACTATAGCTTCCAAACAGTCTCTGCAGGCGAGAGAGCCCTTCTCTGGAGACTGGTGGGCTTAGGTCAGTCTTGCTTGGTACATGTGCCTCTCGTTTGCTGGGCTCTTCTGAAGATCCCATTTTTTTACTTTTCTCTCTCACCACACATAATACAAGGAGATTAAATTCATCATTCAGGAGCAGATATTTAAACATTTAATGCTCAGAGTAACAATGCTTGTGTTCCTTTCCAGATCTAGCACTAAACGCTCTCTATACTCCAGTTTTATGTACTTGTTTCTTCTGTTGCTATTTGTAGGTGTAGCAGTGATAGCAGTACTACAGAGAACTCTCCACTACGACTGCATCGTCCTAGTGAAACAGTTCAGGCCCCCAATTAACAGCTATTGCTTGGAATTTCCTGCAGGTAAGCGACTGAAACATTTGAGTCTCATGAAGCTGACAGTTAAGTGTGTTTAGATGTGCTTGGAGTGCCAATCTTAATGAAGTAGCTCTAACCAGAAAACCGTGGTGAGCTCTGTAGCTCAGTGTGCTGTTTCAGAAGTAGGAATATTTGATAATGAATACAAAATGAGTTCATCTGAGCAGACTGGGTGGTATTTTGCACAGTAGTCTGGTAATAGAATATTGCATTTCCTTCCATGCCTCCCTTCTCTAAGAGTTAAAGCATTTGGCTTCCTTTCCTCTTAAGAATATTGATGCATTTCCTGGGAAGATAGCATGCTGCTGTAGGTGAAATCAGTTGTAGAAGTCAGTTGAAGATGTGGGCAGAACATGATCAATCCAGGAACTGGAATCCTTCCTAACACCTCAGTTTATCCTCTGCAGAAATAGGGTAGGGAGGATGTTTGACCTCTTCCATAAAGCTGGATTAGATCTTGGGATGGGTATTGCAGTTAAGCACTAGCTTTTCAGTTGTTCTTGTGTATTATTTATCTCACAGGCCTCATTGAGGAAAATGAGACTGCAGAACGCGCTGCATTGCGAGAGTTGGAGGAAGAAACTGGGTACAAGGGGGAAGTCATTGAATGTACTCCAGGTCTTTGCTTTTTTTTATTTTCCCACACCCAAGATCCTTAAATTGCTTTGATGGGTACTCTAAATGTCTAAAATACCCGATGGGTACTCTAAATGTCTAAAATACCCTAAACCAAAGGAAAAATCCATGCAGAAAAGTCTATTCAGATTAGCAGAGAGTAGTATCCCATGGCTGTACCAACTGGTCCTTAATGAGTCTGTTGCTGAACTTCTGTTAAACATACAGGACTAAAGTAAAAGTTTGATTTCTATAGAAGAAAACTTTGCTATTAATTAAGATCCTTTACACAAAATCCAATTAGTAAAGCTGTAATTTGTCATTTTATTGTAAGTGTCTACATTGCTGGACTTAACATGAACAGCATCTGTGAACTTAGGTAGAAAAAACAGCTGCATGATGCAGTGAGTGGAGGTCACCCTCACGTGAGCTGTGGGGAGGTGACAGGTACTCAGCCTCTCCGGCCGGAAACAAGAAGGAAAATAACTGGAGTAAATCCAGGGAACCTTTGGAATGTGATTGTTGCCATTCCAGCTTCCTACATAAAACAAAGTGAAGGCAAAATGAGGATCGTAAATAAAACTTGAGAAGGTAGAAGGGTGAGGCAACTTAGGTGTGATTTCAAGTAAATGTCATTACAGTTAAGACTTGGCTTTTGATTATTGGGTACAACTGTGTGCTGGGAACTGAGGGATGGAGACAGGTGATGGCAAAATAAGACTAATAGGCTGAGGAAGTCTCTAAGGGAATTATAGTTTACAGTTTAATCTTCAGTCTATGGAATGGCAAGTAAACCTTGCTGCTGAAAACAGGTCTTACAAGAAATGTATAAGAGCTGAAAGTTACAGAAACATTACTGTTACGAACATGCGAAAACAAACTTTTCACAACTCTTGCAGCATGAACATACACCAAATATATGTTCTTCTATTGTATCAGATGTATTTCTGTAAAAGCTTCTGCTAAAATGTCAAGGTGCCTGACTTCTGCTTTTGAAAAATTAAACCTCTACATGTGCTTGTTGGCAGCTCTCTGCTTGGACCCAGGTTTGTCAAACAGCACGACACACATTGTGAGTGTCACCATTAACGGAGATGAGGCTGAGAATACAAGACCCAAGCAAAAACTTGGTGAGTTTCATACTATTTATTTGAAAATTGTGAGAACAAAAGAATGGGTTTAAAGGAACTATCTCTACCACCCTATCTCTTCTGTCCCACAACTGATATAAATGCTGTACATCCCTCAAATCATATCCTGCAGTCTAGATAAGCAGAGCCACGTTTCTCTGCTAAATTCACTAGGGCGGCCTAGATGTTCAGTGCCAGGTGTTGGCACACCCCCGAATGAGACATTTCGGTGCCAAACTTCAATTAGGGCCATAAGCACTGTGAGCCCTTAGCTGTGGCTTGACCCTGGAAGTAACTGCAGTGTTGCTCACGATCAGTCAGCTACCAAAATGCTTTTTAGTTGTAAACTCTAGTGTATTTCAAAATCCTTAATCTACTTTTTTTTTTTTTTTTTTTTACTTGCAGATGATGGAGGTATGTTACATAGCTGTGTGCCCACTAACAGTAAGGTCAAGTGTAATCATCGTATGGCAAGTTTTCCTTAGAACATGGCAGTTAAAACTGCTTTTTATTTGGGCTTGGTTACTCTCCTGACTCTAATCAAACACACAAGATTGACTTTAGCCTAGACATGGAAATTCCGGGGGGGGGGGCATTATCACATCAATTACATTCAGGTATTGCACCTACAGCACCAGTATCTCCGGAGACACAAATTACTGAATCCTCAACAGCTGTAGATCAAGCCCCAAAGACAACTAATTCAGATGGACAGGGGAGGTGTAAACCAACACAGATTAATTAAGAACAACCCCTTTCTCTTTGTGCTGTTTTGGTCTTCAGTCAAACACATCTACGATCCATTATTGTACCAGTGTAAACCAAACAGAAGTCCCCTTCAGTAGTGTATTCCCCATCTCCGAATGAAGGTGGTCTCATTTTAGAAGGATTCTTATCCTCCGTAGCTGTCAGCTGCACCATTTTTCCCAACTCTCTCCCAGTTTCTTTCTGCCAAACCTGTATTTTAGTGACCCCAGTTACTGCCTCCCCCCATTTAATCAGCCTTTTGGTGAGATATGAATGCTCACAGCTTTTGGATGGTGATGAGCATTAGGTCAGGTTGCTTCCCCTTCTAAATTTTAAGAAACAGGACTCTGAGGTGTAATTTCCTCTACTGTTCAGTAATTTAAAGGTATGTAAAATTTTTTTCTTTTCTCCTAGAATTTGTGGAAGTTATTTCACTTCCAAAGAATGACCTACTGCAAAGAATTGACGGTAAGAGCTTTCTGACACATGAAAGGCACAAATATGAGCTTTAGCAAGAAACCCTTAGCTTCTCATAGCTCTTCATGGCATTTCTTATCCTAGAATACTGTATCTTAAACAAAAAGCTGAGAGAGACTTGACCAGGTAACAGTTAGTGATATCACAAAGTGTTAGCATTAAGAATTCATGCCTGGAATGCCATATATCTTCATTTTAGTAAGGGACTTAATTACATTTCTGTAGATGAGAAGTTTTAACAGCATCTCAATTTTATTTTTTTTTTTCCAGAACTAGTAGCAGAAGAACATATTGCAGTGGATGCCAGGGTTTATACTTACGCCTTGGCCCTGAAGCGTGCAGCAGAAAAACCGCTCCAAGTTCCTTTTATGAAGTTCTAAAACTAGATGATGAGAAATTTAGATGAAAACTGCCCCATTCAGATGGCTTAGAAATGTAACTTCTTGTACTAAAGGTCCGTTGCTTTACTTATAGAGCAAACAAAAGTATCTGTAGGAATGATTCTGATCTTTTGATCTGGAAATATGTGACCAACAAAAAGTATTCCTTCTAGCTGCTCAGTCTATCAAACCTTGACAGAATAATCATAATAAAAATGCTGTCTAATTTTCAGAATGGCTCATTTCTCACTGTATTCATCATTGCGCTTAGGTTTCAGTATAAGGAAGATGTTTAAGTAACTGTAGTTGGTGTTCTAACACCACCTGTCCAAAAGGAGGAAGACCGCAGGATGAGCGCGCTTCTCTCCTCCCCAGGCACAAGCAGCAGCATTTCAACAACTACAGGTGATTTTCTGCAACAAGAGCAGCAACAGCAGCACCAGGACACAGTGTGCATGCTCTGGCTGCAGTGTTTGAAACAGCATTTCAGGAATTCCCTTCTATGACAGAGATGTTGCTTCTTTCTCCCAGCCCTAACAAACCGATCTTGAAAGAGAAAATTGGTTGGTTTGATCTAAGAAAATACAGACTCTGGCAGCGATGATGACAATATCAACAAAACAGCTACTGGTGCAAAGCAGAACAAACCAGGGGATTCTGCTTAAGGTATGGGCTTACTTACATGCCCCAAGATGGCACAGCCTTGCAGTTCACCCTCTCCCTAGGACCCATCCCCGTCCCTGGGCTGCACCTTCGTTCAGTCTCCTCACCTCTGGGTAAATCTTTTGCCAAACAAAACTTCAGTGGATCTCCGCCCAGTCAACTGCTGCTAATTACGTCAGCTACCACCACTGCTTAAAGGTTAGGATCCAAGAGCTGCAATAAACATATGCTAACATCAAAGTCTTGACTCTGAAATGAATTTGGGAGATAAACATAATTAGGAGGACACTCCTAGCTTAGAAATGAAGCAGAGAACTTAAGCTTTTCTTACCTTCACAAGCAACACAAAGTTACTTTCAAGTGAAGCATGAGAGAAAATAGATCAAAGTGTGAAATCAAAGGGAAAAGTCATTGATTACAGCCAAACAGAAAAGTTCAACGTTTTTAAGGGGAGGAATCTTGAGATTTGTGTTTTGTTTTTTAATTAAGGCTGCTAAAACCTGATCAGAATTATATTCTAGAAAGATAAAGGATAAAGAAGAAAAAAAGAGAGCCTTCCAGTCCTACCTCACTAACAAAGCCTGTTAGAAGTGATCAAAACTGCATACGGATTACATCTTGCACAGGGAAGACACAGGAGAGAGCTTAATTAAATAAGTTTATTGTCTAACGTTTACAGTTGTTACATTGCCGCTGTAAAGTGCGACAACATAAATAAATTTTCAGCAGAAACTCCTCTTTCCCCCCCTTTCCCGTCTATGAACACTGCTTTAGGAACCAGGCCTCGTCGTTTAGACTCACAAAAGCAAAGTGGACATGAAGTTTCAGTGGCACAGTTTTCACAAGTACATGTTTAAACAAAACTACGGGGCTGACTTGCTAGCATGACAGGAGCTACCATGCTGTCTCCCAGGAGGCCCCTGGCAAGAAACCGCAATGCCCCAGGCCCTGCGATGCATCAAATCCACCACAGAACCAGTTCACAGGTGAGATGAGTATCAGTCTCCGGTAAAATATTTGCTAGTCCACCCTTACAGCTCAGAGAAAGGTGCCTGGGTGGAGACACCACAAAGGAATAAGGAGTGCTGAATTCAACGATGGGGAAATGCAAGTTAAAAAAGTATAAAAAATGAATGCAAAATGCAGGCTACAAATAAATTTTGTCAAGAATACTGGCACGTGGCAATCTGAACTCAGATTTTAATTTTTTTCCTTTTAAGGACAGGGAAATAAATTGAACAGTTTAATGCTGTGTGCAAAAATGTTTACCGATATCAAACTGATACATTTTACCATCTCACTGTAGTGTTTGAACAGCAAGGTAGATGAATTGGTTTCCAGCATTACAGGCAACACTAGATAATACTTAAACAAGTTAATGTAAACTTTATTCTTAAGGCAGCTGGTACTAATGCTGCACACAGGCATTGCTCAATGCCCATTATGGTAATGGGACACGTAGCACTTTAAAACAAGTAAAAAGAAAATAGCATTATTGGACTAAATGACGCATGTTGTCAAAATACTTTCTCTTTCACGCAAACCATGAAATATTTGGACATCTAGAAAAATAATGCACCCACTCCTCCAACTTCAGCCTGTTCTTTTACAAATATTTCAAAATACTGATAAATAATAGTGACTGCAAGGAGAATGCCAGTGCCAGACCCAATGGCTCCTAGAAAGTCAGCCAATACTGAAAGGGCACCAATGCACAGCCCACCAAATGCAGCTGCTGTAGGGATATACCTGTACGAACAAAAAAAAAAGGTATTCATAATCATCAATTTTCATCCAAGGATTGTAACAATACATCTACTACTAAAACAACCAACTAGAATACTGAGCAACAAAGGTAACGTTGCAAACACACCTCTTCCAGTAGCTCTTATTATCCATATTTGCACAAAGTAGAAACTAAAATAAATATTCACTGATAGGAAAGCTGTGTGAATACTTGAACACTGACAAAGCTTTTCAATTAAAAGTATAACAGTTTTAGGTATATGTGTGCTACGTAACCTCCACAGGACCAAGAATAACCGCTTCAGCTTAAATATGTAGGGATGAATCTACCCTTCAGCACAGATCTGCAGGCTTTGGATGCTGCATAAAACACTGCTTTGTGGTGTCATCTTAGTTCAGTAACAGCAAACTAAACACCTGTAAAAATCAAGGTGTCTTCCTTTTACAAACATAGAAGAGCTTCAGTCCAAATTCCCTCATTATACTGCTTAAGAGACATTACAGGTTAATCTCCTACCTACTGCTATAAACATCTTCTGCATTACTAGGAAAGGCAACAGCTGAACGGGAAGAATCTTGACATTTGCAGTAGAAAAAGGTCTCAAATTGTTCTGAGAATATCTGCTCTAGTTGACACCTCCCCAGCACTCAACCATCCAGCTGGAAATCAGCATTTCCTTACCTGTTAAGCTCGTGAACCATTGAAGTATCCCTGTGGCCTCTCATCACCATTTGCTGTTCTTTGAGTTGCTTGGCAACCTGCAAAAACCATAATTTTATGAAACTGCTATGGTGTTTCATAGTCACCTGATATTTAGTCAGAGTAATAACTGATCAGTTAGTAGCTAGTCGGTTCTAAATTAGAGGTGGCGCTTGAAAACATTTAGGCACGTCTATCAGAACACCTACATCTTTTGCTGATGAGCCAGACACCTCAATCCAAGTCTTCGAGAAGAACGCACAGGATCCCAACATAAATATTATATAAACTATTACATGGACAGGATCCTCAAATATTGCACCCATGGATTCTGGAGGGGACAAGTAGTAGCACAGGCCACCAACAGGATAAGAGCGAGCAGGGCCACCTCCACTGACATCCTGTGAGAGGGGAAGAAAAAGGGAACTAGTTATTTCTCGCCAATCTCCCACATTTCTATCCTGTACGCATAGAGGAATTCCTCTGCAATGTTTAAAACAGCTTTTATAGACTAATGTTAAAAAGTAAGTATTCCAGTTTTCAGCTGGTTAAATACCAAAGTTTCACAATGAAGTAATATATACAAACAATTTTATGCTCTTAAGAGGGTGGTAAAATACTTACTGCCCACTGTCCTAATAAGTTCACCAAGAAGTTGCCGCTGAAACGAACAGACAACATCTGGGAAATAACATAGAGGTTTGAAACTAAGGCAGACTGCAGAATGATGGGAATGTTGGAGGTATAGAAGAGCTTGATAGGATAGCTACTGTACTGTCCACGGTATCGTGCGGACTTGATGGGTAAATCAACACGAAATCCCTACAGGAAAGAACACAAATACACCAAGTTTATTTCCAAGATAGAAGGTATTCCTAGGACACATAAAAGCTATCCCTGACCATAGAGTTCTTTCTAGATAAACAAGGAGTGCAAGGCCTGAGACAGTCAAAGGCAAAGGCTTTCTGCTGCAGTCTGGATTACAAATTTTAAAGAATGATAAGTGTTCCTGCTTGGCTGTATTCTGTTCTTTTTATGTAAACATTACCTCTCATCTGCTAAGTGATACTCCTCTAAAATGCACTTTATAGAATAGGGTTTGATAAAAGCCTTTAATGGCTTTTAACATCTAGCCAGTTAACAGCAGACTTTTGTGTAATAGGCCCAGCCTTCTGTTTTGTGGGGAAGGCTCTTATCTGAGAAGACCCAAGAAAGCCACATGGATTTGAAAAACAGTGAAATCATTTTTCTGCCAGCACTCTGACTCAACAGCTTAACAAAACAACAATAACAAATGTTCAGCCACACACACACAAAAAAAATCACCATATGGATCTCCTTTAGTGTCCATTTTAGTAAATACTTAGCTTTAAAAAGAAATACCAGCCAAGTATTTCAAAAAAATCAGGGAAAATCAGTAATCTATGCATTAATTACACAAATGTTTTCTAGAACAAATCTGTATCATGCACACCCCAAAGAAGCCTGGCTCTTTACCTCTGTCCAAAGGTATTCTTTTAAGATAACTATGAAGTATATTATTTGTGCAACACAACCACTGCAATTCCAGAATCCATTTTTAGTAAAAATACTCTCAGTGTGTATGGCATTTAATGGAATGTGAGATTACATCACTGGCTCCATACAAGTACATCTGGCTATAAAATTTAACAGCTGTACTGTCACAGAGGTATGAAATAACAAGGTTGAAATTAAGCATTTCTTACTCAAAGCTAAGATACTTCCGTTACTCTAGTTTAATTTTTGCATTTTGCCCCAGTGACTGCAGTGTCTATTATCCACACACTATGCAGTTGCCGAACTACTATGAGGATTTTCTTGTTTTACCTGAAAATATATGACTACAGCAAATACAAATACTGTTGCAATCAGATTCATGAGATTGGGCAAATTCTGTCGGTAAAAAGCCTCCCGTAAAGCCCGGACTTTGTCGGTTCGTGTAGCCAGAAGATGAAACAATGCAATCACAGCACCCTCAAACTCTGTTCCTGCATGAAGAAAAAAAAAAAAAAAAAAAGAGACACATATAAAATCAGATACAATAGGAGATAAATCTTGTTACAACAAATTCAACGCAGTACAGGATTCTGATTTAGCTTACAGAATGTAAAATAATCTACCCAAGTGTTATTACTGGTTTAAAAAACAAACAAAAAAAAACACCGCAAAAAACAATGCGCACACACCCAGTCACACACATGAAAAAATACTTTTTCTTTCTTTTCTGAGGGCAGAGGGATGACTGGAAGGAAGAAATAATAAACGAGGAGAAAAACAGCTTTAGAAAAGCAGTAAAAAAATGTAATATACAAAACTACTAAAAATCAGATGAAAATGAAAGCACACTAAAAACTTGTCTCAGAATTTCAAATGTATGTATTAAACTAGTTAACTTCTTGATGCAAACACCTGTATCAACTTGGTATTTCTAGGGTCTCAGGACAACCAAATGCCAAAGACTGTCTGAGGAATGAAGAGCTGGTAGTCCCTGAAGAACCAAACTAGCTTAAAGTAATTTGGAGGCACCAGCTCTAGAAGTATCCTATAGCCACCAACAACAGTTGGATCATAAACAACTCTTGTGAACATACAGAATTTCTGATGTTCTCTATTTCTATCAACTAAATGATACTAAAACAAGACTATATCAGTTTGGAAATCTAAACCGCTTCAGTCTGGCTTCAAGTCCCAGTTTAACTACTGCAATTCCAATCAGCAAAGGCAAACTTGTAGGTTATTAATCTTCACGTAGCTCAGACCATATTTTTATCTTCAGTGTTAGACAATGACTGACTTTACAAGTTAATCATCACACATTAAACCATTTTCTTTAATATCCATCTGATAAACCCCTGATATTTATGTATAGTATACCTTCAGTGAAATAGGTTGTAACTAATGGTAATTGCACACGTACCTCTGCCAGTGTTGATGGTAGTGGGACTAAAAGCCTTCCAGACAATGGTTTCACAGATATTGGTAGCAATAAACAGGGAAATACCAGACCCCAAGCCGTAACCTTTCTGTAGCAACTCATCTAACAGCAGTACAATCAAGCCAGCAACAAACAGCTGTGGGAAAAAACACAAAACTGAGCAGGAACAAGAATAAATCAAGTCAAGAATTATGCATTAATCCCTGCTTCAGTATTTTCATCACGTTGGAGAGTGATCATTAAGTTTGTCATCTAAATATCATTCATGCAGTGTTTTTACCCTCTCACGTACAAATGCCTGTGCATCTCACCTGGCAATGATCTCTGTGACTTTTCCACGCTGATGCTAGCAAACAGATTACTCTGTAAGTGCGTTTTCCGAAAGTGTTTAAGTCTGTGCATTTACTACTTTGCTCTACAGGATAGTGTCTCAAAACTGCACCTGTGCCTTTTAGTGAGAAGTCCTCCATGGTACTGAACAGCAGCTACTGCTTTCAAAGTCTACCAATTCCTGTATTTCAAATCAAACAGCCACTCCTATCTGAAACATTTTTGATATTAACTACCCCAACTTTCTCCTCCTGTATGGAATATTTAGAATTTCTTATATATAGACAAGGGATGATGCTTTATAGCATTAAAAATAAACGAATAGAAGGCAACCAGACATAAAAGATTTTTCCTTCCAGCTATACCATATCTAACCAGCCTCAGTTACACACAAAATAGCTCATTACAAACCTGAATTATAATAAGAAGACAAATTCCAGCACCCATTTCAGCAGGATCTCCATACATTCCAGTCATAACATACACAATGGCTTGCCCAATGGTAATAATCATCCCAAATACTAAAACAAGAGAGAAAGCAAATCCTTTAAAAAAATCTGCTGAAATAACCTACCAAAGAAATCTCACATCTAGTATCACTTAGACAGGCTGCTTTCCCAAGAATAAAAATGTGCTTATTAATTTTAATTGGAACAGTGCTTACATTTCTGAGCTCCATTGAACAAGGCTCTGTCTTTTGGAGTATCACCAACTTCAATGATCTTCGCTCCAGCTAGCAACTGCATGATCAAACCAGATGTCACAATGGGTGAGATACCTAATTCCATCAAAGTACCTAAATAGGAAAAAAAATTAGTAATTGCCATTCAAGCATCTCACCTAAAGAATTATACTCTGAGGATATTAGGTCTGTTCAAAGATTTCTGACCTATAAGGAACATTTTTCATAACTCTTCAAACGTATATTCAATCATACAGGTATGATCAAAACAAAGACTGTTATCTCCTCCCAAAAGAAGGCTGCTGTGTTAAAATCTGTAATCTTGAAGGCAGCATGAAAAACCTATATAGCTTTTCACTTCAAATATTTTTGTGAAACTGTGCTAACACTAAAAATCAATGCACACTGAAGCTCAGCTTTTCAGCATATCATATCAAGGAACCTTTCACTGGAAAGTGTCTTGTCTCTGTTTATTCTGTCAGTGCTTCAACTATCACATTTTCCAAAAATTTAATTTTGAAGACCACAGAAAAGATGTCACAGATCCACAGTAGCTGATAATGCCACTCTCAGAATCACTGACTCTAGTTCAGACCACAGAAGTTTAGGATTAAACTAGTTGTTAACAAAACAAACACATCACTAAAATGCTCTACTCTGCCAATTCTCCTACTGGCACAACATCACTTAAGCATCAACTTCCAACTGTAAACAACTCTGACAGGGTGATATTAACTTCATAAAACACTACTGCTGCAGCACACAGGTGTATATCCCAGAAAGCCTGCCTGGTTTTCCCTCCCAATCACTTCATCTGGTCTACTAACTGGGGCACTCACTTTGCTTGAATCCTCAGACACGCACCTGCAAAACCAAAACTACCACCCAATACTCTTAATTTAGAAATATTCTCAGCAAGGTCTTGTTAGAGTACTGATACCTTCTTGAGTTATATTATAGAGCAGTACAGGAGCAGAACTGAATGTACCGTATTTGAGAACTGTCAGTGTTAGGTTAATGGTTGGACTAGGTGATCTTCAGGGTCTTTTACAACCTCGACAATTCTGTGATTCTGTATACAAAGCAATTAAACTCAGAAAAATAGCCCACCTCTTGCCTGTACAATATACTCTCCCATCTCAATACAGAACCATTCTTCCACATCACATTTTTTGGAGCAACATTATAAAGAGATTACTTTTTGAAATTTAATTTGTCCTTTGGGTAATACCAAAACATCTTCTCCTATCTGAAGATGTTGAAAGCTCAAAAAACCAAAATGTTGAAAATTTGGATGAAAATTAAGAAACTAGAACTACCAAGTGATAAAACTTTTCCACATCTCCCAAGCTGGAACCTTAAAGAAAAGAAGTTTGGGTAAGGACACATTTTACAAGTTTAATATTCAATTAAGACAGATAAAATTACTTCATCACCATCTTTTACATGGCCACTCGAGGGATGTAAATAATACACATTTTTTCTGCTGTTAAGTCACAATACCCACCAGGGAGATTCAAAAGAAAATCAGCTTACAATTCTATTCAATTCTGTACATTTAAGTGGAACTCTGCTCTCACGTGTAGTACAGTGGTGTTCCATCATAAAATTACCAAGAAAATTATTAATAAAAAGCTATTTAGTCACTGCAGATTGGTAAAGTCTCAACAAGAACCAGTGGCAGGGGAAGCAGGGTCTGTAAAGTCATGTGAAAGATGAAAAGTACAAACACTGTATCCACAGTTGATCAGCCTAGAAGTTAATCGATCCTCACAGCCCAACTCTGGAAGGGGCCCCTTCTCTGTGGGAAGTATCATTCTGTATTTCTTTTTTCCCATTTATCAGCCATTTATTTAGAAACTGCTTCTGGCAACTCTGCCAGTAATTTATTCAGAAACTTTGAGTTACATGTGCTGCTTAATAATACCATTGGCTGCCCCTTCCCTCTTACAGTATAAGGAAAGAGAGACTATCCATTCCCTATCCACATTTTTTCCAGAGATTAAGATATAAAAGACATGTGGGACATGCACATTCCATGGCAAAGAATCCTTATTTTTTTAGGATCTCTTCCTATAGATTAATATCTACCTTAGATTCTCTCTGGTGCCTTTTCATGAGTGTTTTTTTAGTTCACTGTATCCTTTGTGGCATGGTAAATTAGAATTCCATGCAATATTCAATTTGTAGCCACTTACAGATTTGTACAGACATTTCTTCTGATCTTTTCAACCAGTTCTTAAGCCATTAGGTCTTCCCTTTTATCCCACAATAGCTTAATTTCCTGAAGAGCCTTTAATGAATAATCTCACTTTAACAAAGGGTTTTTGAGCACCTCCCCTACTGTCTGGAATCTTCTTTTCATTTCTGCCTAACTGCTACAGTCCTTGTTTCAGTTCTAATTTTTAATAATTTTAGTCATTTTTTCATACTTTTTTTTAGTGTTTTTCTTGCTACCAGAATGTAAAGTGTGAAAGCATTAAAGTCATTGTTATGTGATTCTTTCATACTTGCGTCCTAGAGTTTACACACCGTTCAGTACCATGTTAAATGTCCTCTCTCATGCAAATCTCTACTTCTCCAACATCAGTTGACTTAGGTGAAAATTAACTCTCCCACTTCTGCTTTTTATTGCATTCACAGTCTCTCTAGTATTTTCTTGGCCTCTGTTACCATTCTGTCTGGGTAGCTGTCCTGGTTTCAGCTGAGATAGAGCTAATTTTCCTTCTTAGTAGCTAGAATAGCGCTGTGTTTTGGATTCAGTATGGGATTTGGTATGAGAATAATGTTGATAATGTACTGATGTTTATAGTTGTTCCTAAGAAATGAAGGACTTTTCAACTTCTTATGTCCTACTAGTGCGCAGGTGCACAAGAAGCTGGGGGGAGCACAGCCGGAGCAACAGACCCAAACTGGCCAATGGAATATTCCGTATCATATAACGGCATGCTCAGTACATAGGTGAGGGCTGGCCAGGAAGCTGGCCTCTCTCTCTCTTCCAGGACTGTGGTTTCAGGATTTTCCATCCTCTGGGATCTCCAGCTGGGAACAGGCTGGGAATCGGTTGGTGGGTGGTGAGCAATCGCATCATGCATCACCCATTCGTATATCCTATTATTAGCATCACTATTATTTTATTTCATTTCAATTATTAAATTGTTTTTATCTTTACCTACGAGCCTCCATACCCTTACCTCTCCAATTCTCTCCCTCATGCCCTGGGGCAGGGGGAGGGTGAGTGAGCAGCTGCTGCGGTGTCTGGCTGCCAGCCAGGTTTAAACCACAACAGCAGTGGAGAGTGTATTTAGTGTCATATGCTGCTAGTGAGACACAGAATTGTGTATGTGAATTCTGCAGTAGAGTTTGAAACAGATAACTTTTTTACCTTATCATCTTCACTGGTGTGCCAAAATTTGCCATTCCAAAATAATTTGTACCTTCATATTAGAGGGTTCAGATGATTTTCCTCTTCCAGCCAATTTTCCAAGATACAGATGAGGACAGTGTCCTCATTTAGTCATGCATGTCAGGTCACTCATCTTCAGTTTTACACTTCTAGCATTAAAGCCACCTTATATATTTGTTTGGGATCCACTTGTCTATTCTAAGTTAGTCTGGGTTTGCTAAACTATAAGCCTAGTCATCTCTGCCCTTAGCTTTCCCACTTGTAAAATTACTCACCCATAATGTTGCCAAACTGTTATGAGGCGTAACTGATATGCACAAAAGGTATTTTCTAGTCAGCACTCTCATACTGCACATTAGTGCTGTTCGTAAGTGGCAGACCAGATCGCCAGTCCCATTTATTAATCAGAAAGAGACTGATCTACAATTCAAAACAGAAATCATCCCCAAACTTGAGAATCAAGATTAGTCTCATCTGCATGTCAAAGGAAACCCCATTCCTAAAATGAAGTAAACTTCAAGTATTAGTCAGTTTTAATTGCATCTGTGTTAAGAACTTTGTAAAGTGTTTCAACATGACATTTGGGTTGTATGAAATTCAACAGCCAACTGTTATTCTCCTGATCTGTTTATACCACTACAAAACAGAGAGAAAGGAAACCATCTGCTAACCTCTGTTTGACGCAAGGATGACTCGCATCCAATAGAACGGATCTGCAGAATCTGATGACATGATTCCAAACAAAGGTATCTGTCAAAGTGCACAATGGTATTAAGCAGATATACAAAAAAGTTTACAGTAATCTAAAAATATTCACATGTAACGATTCAACTGTTAAACTGTTTAACAGAATTTATTTCAACTTTTTTTTTTTAAATTAAACCAGAGCATATAATAACAGATACTGACACCATCTATTTTAATCCTCCAACTGTGGCATGACTCAGAGGACTAAACTATATAAACTAAGACCCTTCTACAGAAAAAAAAGCAGAAACCCCTGGAAAGAAGAGTCAGTGCACATAAGCCAGACTACTGAAACTGAAGATGTAAATGCCTGACTGGAGTACTTACAACCCCCCCCAAAAAAACAGAAAAAGCGTAAAATAAGTAGGTTAGCTACCACAAACCAGTAACAGAACAGGGAAAAATATTAGATGATACTCCATTACTTATTTCAACATTTTTGCAGCAATTCTGAGTTTAAAAAAAAAAAAAGAGAAAAGTGTAGCAAAATATCTTTGACAGAAGAAAGCAGGTTTCTATTTTTTTAAAAAACAGCCCTAAACTGAATTTCTTTTCAGTACAAATTAAAGATATGGCATAAACTACAATATAAATACCTTCCTTCAGCAAGTTTAAATATTCAAATTCTACAGCTGGGAATATATTTTAAAATATTCCGTATGGAACTGTCAAAGTCAGCCAAGTTTATACAACACCTCCAATATTCTGTATGTCAATACCAAGGGATTTTGACATCTTTAAAATTCTTCTTAATCACAAAACCAGCAGACTAGGAATCCAAGCTATTTTATGGATTAATTCCTGAAAACTATAGTCTGCACCATCTGATTTCCTTTTCAACTACTATAATCTTTTGTATTATGCCTACATCCAGCAGGCAGGAAACACAGATAACTATGTGTTCTTCTATCTCTATTGCTGCCACCTCCTCCTTCCGAAAAATCAGGTCGGTACAAGAGCTGGGTTTAAGCCTTTCAACAGTCCTTCAGAGTTGTAAACAAAAATTATTAAACTATGCTCCAGAGTCTGGAATGGGCAAGTTAATAAATATAACCTAAAAAGCCTGATTCTGAATATGTATGGTTCATTTTAAATCTTTTAAGAGGTTCTACAAGTTCTAAAAAAATATCAAGTAATACATGGATTCTCATTTTCTGCAGTATCTAAGTATTCTTAAAAAAAAAAAAAAAAAAAGCACTCTCTGTTTACAACCCAAGTACAGGTTCTAAGAACTCCTGCAACAGTGAGTAATAAAGATCACGTGTTTACAAAGACGTGTATTTCTGAGGAGTTTTAGCTAACATCTTTGCCAATATATTCACAAAAACCAAATTCTAAATGTCAACTTAAACACCTCAGAAAAACATTTTTCCTGCAATCTTACAATCCATCAGCTTGTTCGAGAAGAATCAGGTAAAAACAGTCATTTCTATTTCACTTTCAAAATAGTCAATGCTAAAATTTAAATGAACAGAGGGTAAAGAATGCATAAATTTGCTCAGTGAATTACTCAATGAATAATTTGCTCGGCTGTTCACCCTGTAGCCAGTACCATCATTTGATAGGACCCTTCATATAACAAAAAACAACATTATTTATTTTAGTCTAAGTAGAAAGCGTTAGTTTCTGAAAACATATACAATAATAATAAAGACTGTTTCAGATAACCAGGTTGCGTTAACTGAATTTTAAATAATTAACCATTAAAATATGTAACTCAAACTGGTAGGTCAGTATGAAACAAGAACTGCTTATGCTCCTAGCATTTATTTTATATGCAAAAAACACACATTTTCTCAACACATAAAACATCAATACCTACCTGGCAGCATACTAAGAAAATGAAGAGCGTGATAGCTGTCCATAGTACCTTCTCTCTGAACTGGATCTACAGAAGAGATTGTAGAGATTAATGTGCTCATTGTATGTAGAATTTTCACTGTACTCTCACATTCGTACTAAATGCTGTATCATTCAGAATTAGATGCAAAATACTGAACCAGAAGGCATCATCTCTCATTAGAATTTTTAATATGATTTCAGATTTTTAGAAAGAGATTGTCAGGGGCTTCTATATAGTCAAAGAAAACTTATATGGGATCTGGCTGACAGTATAGCTGACATTCAGTCAGAATATATTTTATATATAGTATTCTAATACAGTGGATATTTATAGAAGTGCAACAGCATGGGTAAAAACATGGACATACCAGAACAAATGTGAAAGATTAATGCAAAAAACGCCCTTATATTCAGTGATTAGTGCTCTAGGGTTCGACAGATTTGAGGCACTGTTTTGTAAAGCTGGAAGTTATTGAACAAAAGCACTGTAAAGTTTTTAAAGAGATTAAACTGCTGTGAATACAAGTGCTAAAAACCAGAACCATGAGTTCTGGATAGCAATTCAAAATATTTAAAATTAAGTTCTTCAAAGGGTCTTAGCAGAAGCTTAAATTCACCGTTATGATCATGGACACAGACCACAAAATAATTTTTAAAGATTCTTTTTTTCCCTCCAAAATATTTCTATCGATGTAGATTATATATTACTTTAAAAAGATGTCAGATCAATGATCATTAGTCACTAATACATTGAAGAGAATCTCAGGATTACAGCATCTGAGGCAACTGTAACTAGTGCAAGGTGCAAGAAGTGAGGAATCACAAGACTGAAGTCTAAACCAGATGATTACTCAAATCATGAGTAAAGCATGAGACAAAGAAATACACCTGAAGAGACCAGAAAGAGCTAAGATGCAGCACTATGTTCAAGTTCCCACCTCTCTTCCATGGACTGTAAACATTAGGGTAAGTGTGTTCACTGTTGGCACAAGTACAGCGGCTACTAAAACATGCCATGAACTAACATGTAAGACAGACACAGCAGAAATACTAGCTTTCTGCCTCCAATCACTGAATCTGCCTGTAAGAAGGTAACAAGAAAAAGGATTAGTGCCTGATTTTATAGGTACTGAATACCCACAAATGAGAAACTACAAACCGATGCAGCAGCACAGCTTCTCAAGCAAAAGAAAACTCAGAAGTAGTCTGTATATTTATAAGTGAAAACATGCACTTACTTAGAAGCAAAATAATCCCAGTATTTAATGTATTTACTGATACCACCTCACTCTTTTAAGAGGACAGATGCTAAAAATACTTACAGTACAAAGATTTAAATAAAAAAGGAAAAATAGTGACAGAAAATCCCAAACAGTATCTGCTCTTAAGACTTTATGTAGTGCTGACCCACTTTACCAAGTGAATTCTGTAATTCAGATTAAGTACAGACATTTAGAAAGAAAAATGTTTAATCAAATTATCTCTGCAGCCCAACAGTTAAACCTAGTTTCTGAGACATCAACCAAGCTCTGGCTCTCTCTGTAGCTGTGGTGAATATGAACATTAGAGAAATTCTGCATCACCCAAATCATAGTTACTCACAAGGAAAATGGTCTCTGTGATTCAAAAAGACAAAAAAAAAAAAAAAAAAAAAGACATCCAAATCCATATGCCAGGAACAGCAAAATACAGACTGCTACCAAAATTTTCCAGCCACAAATGATAACAAGCACAGGGACAGTACATTTCATTTTCTGATCAGACTCAATTGGACATTTTATTCCTTTGACATTTTGCTTAAAACTTGTGAAAATTAAGGGACTTAAGCATCATCTTCTTGGTGTTCTGAACAGTGTGTTCTACTTAAAAAAAATCTGGGCATACAAGGGAAATACAAACCGATACTACTAACTACAGAAGTAGCTGTTGCTTCTGTTGATCAAGTTGGCCAAAACACAAAAACAACACTCTCCGGTGACAGAAAAAGCCCACTTCCCTCATCAACAGTAACAGCAAAATGATTCAGTGAGAGCCCAACTGAATCAAAACTTCATCTTCACAATCAAGTTCAAAGAAAACAGCTTCTATTTTGTTATCTTCATTTCTTGTCCCAGCCTCAATCAATCCACTAAAACCGTTACTAATGATGTCTGCCAGTGACAGCTTGCAACAAAACAGTAAATAACAAAGAATTATGGTTATATAGAATGACCTAGGTCACCTAATAAACCTCACAAGCAAGGAACACAACATAAATGGTCAAAGGGCTCTTCAGTCTAGGAAAGACATTCCCAGTTATATGTTCACTTCAAATTTGTACAAAGCTGGCAAGTGGCAGTCATTGCCTAGACAGCGACCTAGACAGTAATAAAGACAAAGTGACCCAAATAGAGAGGACAGGAATCTCAGCTCCTCTCTGGGCATCCTTCATCTGCTGATGGAGGACATGGACAGATCAAGCCCTTCTTCCTCTCTGGCAAACAGAGAGGAGGAAAAAAAACCCAAAACCAACCAAACAAGAGAAAAATCACAACTGTCCATGAGCTTTACAAAAACACCAGGATCTGTACATTCATCTTAGCTTCCTCTTCACTTCACTAGACAAAAATGGGATGGATGTAACCAACTAATCACAGATATGTGATAAATCAGCACCAGAAGAATGCACTAAGGGTCACTACTCCAGAAACAAAGACTGTTACCTTCCACCCACACCTGGTGCATTCAACTCTTGGCACCATCTGGCTCTGGAGATTCCTGCTCTGATGATGCATTTTTCTGACCTAAATAATTTGTTTGGAAACCTGTCCCAAGAGGCAAGGATGTAGGAAAACAAAGAGAGACAGATGGAGCAAAGAGCCAGGGGATAAATTTTTTTAAAAATCAATTCCAGAGGGGAATAATCAGCAGTTTTCACTGTATCTTCTCCATTCAATCCAGCAGGCTCAGCTATGGTTATTGGTACAAACATCTCTGCATTCAGTCCTAACCTTCAGGAATCTCTCATCAACAAAAGAGGATTCTCTTGGATGGTGTCACGTTCCCAGCTATGCATTTCCTTTTAAGAATATAAAAACCAACATTTAGCTCTTAAGGAATTTTCACGCCAGTCATGACAATGAATGTTAGGTAAATTTATTACTCTAATTAGAACCTTTGTCACCTAGGTGATATGTGCTCACTTAAATTTCGGAAGTAAAGAATGGTGGGGCTTGCTTTTTCTGACAAGGCAGGTCTCTTTCTGATCTGCAGAAGTTAACTCATTTTAATCTAGAAAATGTGCTGAGAAATGGGATGACCTTCTAGGGCTAGGGGAATAGAGAGATCAGCTGTAAATGAACCCAGTTCACTGATTCCAGAACAAAGGAAAGTGTCATATCCAATAGGTGAACAGGGAGTAATTACCTGAACTATATCACAGATCACTTTCCCACTTCATCAAGGTGAATCACGGCTATGGGAGTGGAAAATATTTTGTGGGAAAGGAAGAACTGAATTTGTCGTTTCTGAATTACAACACAAGCCTTTCCAAAGTAATACATAAGCCAGCTCAAAGACCGGACTTGTGATCAGTACTCAAAGCCAAACCAGTATCCACAAAGACAACAGTGGTATCCACAGGGGAAAAATAAGCTTGAAGACTCTGTTCAAGTATATAAAAATAGACCAAATCATATGGAGCTGAAACAAAATAAACTAGAGATAAGACTTTTTAAAAAAATTAGTTAACATAATTACAAAGTGGAACATCTTATCAGAAGGCTGTTAAGAATTCATCATCATAGTAATCTTTTATCTTAACATGGATTCCCCCTCCTTCAAAGAATATTTCCTACTTTAGGGCCCACTGTCTGTATTTATATTATATACAATATTCTCTTCTCTTTGAAACAATAAAATTAAGACCATAACGTGACACTCACTTTTCTTTCCGGTTTCTGGATTTCAGGTAACACTGCACAGAACGGCTTAATAACTTCTAAAAATTTTACTGTTCCAGAAAAACAAACACACATACAAAAAATATTAATGAACCTTTATGAATGTATAGAACTTCATACAGCTTTATTTAACTTCTACAAGGGAAATAAAGCGTAAGTAACACTTCATAAGTGAATTATTTCATCAACACACATTTTAATTCAATGTCTGGAAACTAATGACCTCTTCTTAAAATAGCTGAGAACAGGGCAAAGATGTTAAGGAGAATTCTTAATCTAATCAGATTTGGCCCATTCCTTTTTCAACAGCTGGAATAATTTTAGATGAGAAACAGGACTGTATATATGACCAGAAGTGAACTGAATTGCATTTCACCTAAAAATAAATGACCTAGTATCAGTGTGTGCTAGTTAAACACAGAAGCAAAGCATACTGACATCAAAAAGCATCCATGTAGAGATGAACATCTTGTGTTTTACAGAAGTATTTAACTGAGAAAAATAATTCACTCTCTAAAATACATTTAAAAATCTTAAATTAAATCACTGCAACACTTATTCTGATCAGAACTTCGGGGATTTTATTTTAACTTTTGATACATCTCTAATTCACAGTTTCTCCTTTAAAACAGAGAATCAGTTTGATCTCTTTTCATGGAAATACGAATAATAATTTTTAAAAAATCAAAGCACGTGTGTTTGTGGGCAATTTGTCCTCCAAAACTTGTACATCATTCCCAGCCCCAACACATTCAGAGACCCATAGAAAACGACCATCAGTACTTCCTCAAAATAAATGCATTTATTACACTGCAAGCCAAGTTAAGTTACGTTTTGGTCGAAATGTCATGTTTACTTTTACATTTTGCTGTGACATATTTCTCCTTTGCTTATTCCAAGCTTTCAGGCAGATCATCAGAACCTGCATCTCGCTCCATAGAAGGCAGCACAGCTCCCATGTTAAAATACTACGGCCAGGGGAAAAAAACAAAAAACCGGCACCAAGCGGGGACTCGTCTCACTCTCTGCCCGGCTGCAGGGAAAACTGCTCAGGAGGAGGGTGCCCCGCTGCCGCCGCCTCTCCAGCCTGCCTGCGGCGGGTCCCTCAGGCACGCCGCCACCTCAGCCCGCCGGGCCGGCGACCGGCCACGTCGTGCCCTCACACAGGCAGCG
>NW_020799092.1:76427973-76453372 GCF_003259725.1 Athene cunicularia
GAAGTATTGGGCCTGCGGCCGGCGTCACGTGACAGCGCCGGCCGGCGGCGGAGGGGAGCGGCGGTTCCAGGCCAGGGGCTGGCGCAGCCCCGCCTGCCCCTGGGGGAACCGCATCCCCCTCACGCGGCCAACGACCACTCTTCGGTTTCGTTTTAGCTTGCGTTGAAGGAGGAAACTATCTCCTCCTCGCTCTGAATCGCAGCCTTGTTCGTATCTTCTTACTCCCGGGGGGTTTGGGTAGGTTTCCTCCGTGGCTGATACAGTGGTACCGATTGAAAAGCACAGACTGAGCGGGTTGGTACCGGTGTGGTTTTGCTAGTATCCCAATCCACTAATGTTGATAGGTGGATGAGATAATTTCACAAGTAACTTGATAAAACCATAGGTCCGTGGGTGAAGTGAACCTGACGGAGTGCCTGGACAGAGAACAGGTACCACCAAAATGGATAGCAAACCTTTTTCTGAGCTCTCTGTTACAATAGGCAATGGTCTGTAAAATGAGGGTTACCAGAATTTATTGCAGGATTTATATATGATAATTTAAAATAGTAATTGTTCTTTCTGAGTTAACTCATCCTACACCTAGGCTTGCATTCCTGCTCTTTTAGGCTAAGTTACCAAGAAAGAATGAGATGTGGAGGATTATGGCTCCTCCCCAGCCTTGAGTCTATATATTGGATTTTATTCTGCATTCCATGAAACGAATCCTCTTAACCAAGGCCTTGCTATAATATCTTCAAAGAATTTCAGCACTTCTCTGAGAATCCTGAAAACACAGACAACAGACAAGTGCAATAATGCTTCCTCTCTTTCTAGTTAGTGTTTCAGCTATCTAAGCACACAAAGCTTCACTTCTCTGTTAATGACCCACAAAATTCTCCTGTCCAAGGACTGGAACCTGCTCTGTTACTCACTCAACTTGTATATTATTTTATTTGGCACTTCCCTGATTTAAGTTTCCTGCGCACACTGGAAACTCACTCCCATTGTCAAGCAACACCCTCATCTGAGACATCTGCAGTTTCTGCTTCTCTTTTCCAAAATGTTTTTTTGCAAAAGCAATCCAGCACTCATGCGGGGAGTGCCAGGTCCGCGTGCAGAGTGGCACGTGGCACGCAGCCTGAAAACAGCTTTGCGGGCATCCAAAACTGGTGGGAGAAACAGCGTTAACTCCAAACTCAGCAAGTGCTTTGTCTTGCTGCTGGTAGCTGTGAGCTGTCACGGAAGAGCAGTGTTCTGCGGGCAACCTGCACCAGTGACACTAAGCAGAGCTCTCCAGTCCTTGCCCCAGCATCCCTGGGAGCTGCATGGCACAGCAATGCCGGGCTGCAGGCATTTAGCTGAGCAGCACTACAGAAATAGCTGCGTCTCCAGTGGGAGGATAAAACAGGCTCTGAACGCTCAAACATCCTTTACTTGGATAGAAAACCAAACCTGCACGGCCTGTGTGGGAGTGGTGCGTAACAGGGTCAGCTTCAGGCCACGTGAATCTCAAAATACTTTGTTCTTCCCTTGCATTTATAGCAATAGTGTAAAAAATGTGGGTTTATGTAATCATCAGTTTGGAGTCAAGGCTGATGATTGTTCTCTACAACTTCCTTGGCTTACAGGTGCAGCCAAAGCAATTTCAGCCTTCAGTACCAAAAGTACCGAACATGACAAGTGCCTGTTTGGGCAACATGTCTAACAAACTGAAGTATGCATCCCAAGTATTATACCCAAAGAAAATGTAACTATATCTCTGAGAAAGAGCAGCTGCTGTTACTAGACAATATTTGTGGTTTAAAAAAAAAAAAAAAAAAAAAAAGGACTGCAGAGCTCCAGCCATTCACAGGAAAGGCGATTCCAACCTGGAAGAGTCTACGGCCCAGGGATCATGGCAGGAAATTCTTGGAAATCTCAGAAATTTAAACCAGAATATGTCTCGATTAGACAAAGCTGTTCAGAACACATAACAAGTTGTGAAGTTTTCTAGAGCAACATGGAAGAAACGTGATGTCATGTCGCTGTGATGGATATCCTAAAGCAGTCATGTGAAACACTACAGCACAGAGATTAGAGAGGTCACTTCTGGGTCAGAGTTAATGAATGAATGTGTGAACTAATTAGGATAAGATACCAAAGCAGGCTTGAGAGATGCTTCTTTATGGGAGCTGCTTCCCCAGGTGAATGCACACCCTACCTGTGAGCTCCCTTCCTCACCTACCATGATGTTCTGTCTGCAAGTGCTACATTTGGTTCCACCCCACTTGTTTCTTCTCAATGTCTCTGGCCTGAGATGGGCTTGGTCTACTCAAGCATGCTCCCCCAGATAACTTTGAGAGGAGCAGGGAGGTGCCAACTTCACCCTGACAGCTAGACTGGAAAAATAAAGATGGGAAAAATCCTGGGGTGCTGGGAGAGCTGCAGTGGGGTAGCAGGAGGGCAGTCAACACTGGGGTCTGCCTGGGCACCTTTTACCTCCCTCTGCCCTACAGCTTCATTATTCTCCTGCTTAACCTCAATGTTTTGGTCATTTATTGCTTTGCTTCCCAATAAAGACTGATTTCTCTCCTTTCCGTGGATGACAATTGTGCTGAAGCCTTCCCTCAGGAAGTGCCAGTGCTTTCCAGCCAGGAACTGGACGCTGACTGCTGATGTACAGAGAGTGCAGCCACAGAAGTTTCTCAGCAGTAGGACTGGAGGCCAAAGGGCTTTTTTTTTTTTGCATTTCTTCCAAACATGTTTAGTTGAAAAAGTCAGACAAGCAGAAGGGCAACTGCAGTGGTGTGACAGCCTTTTGGGAGCCCTTCAAGATCCCCTGTGGAGCTCCAGTTGACACTTACATTAGTACTCTTAACTGGGCACAGAGCTCCCACATACTGTGGAGGGAAGAACTGTTCCTGGTAGAAGGAGATGGGATTCAGGAGAAGCCCCCTCAGGACTGCAAGAAAGGGAAGACCTGTGTCACTCCACGCTTGTGAGGGCTCCAGCTGAACTCCTTCTAGTCACTGTCCTCTCCTGCTCACCTTGTCTTATGGCTGGAGCAAAGGTACATTTTGGGAACTTCTTCAAATGGCTTGAGTACCTCTATCTGAGCTCCTCCAGAAAACTTGGCTGTTTTGTCATTTGCTGCTGTTCTTTTCACTGATTTCTTCTATAACCTGTTTTATTAATACATCTTTTCAAGACAAAGTCTGCAATACCTACACTGCAAAGAGTTTTTGCTCAGAAACCTCCCAGGAGGCCTCCCGATGAGGACCTCCTGCAACAACAACAAAAAAGCAACGATGTTTGGGGGTTTTGCTACAGCAGATCTTTTTAAAGTCCCTTTGACCTCCTAATTCTCCTGCATCTTGCCTGTCCAGTTTCTGGTGCACTTGAAAGAGACCTAACTATTACACCTTTCAGCAAGTTGTCCCTCAAACTCTTTGCAGTCTGCCTTACTATATTCTTGTTTAACTTGCCACAGTTTTGGACTCTTTTCTGTTCTCTTACTTGGTCACAACTTCAGCCTTCTTACAGCATGAACAAGATTTTGTTTAGGAACTAAGGACTACTGAAGGAAGAAACTGAGCAGAAGCCCTCCAAAACAGTCATGAGAACTGGTGAAACAACACAGCAGCCTGGGACTGCAAAAGAGATGGTTTCTTAAATGCAATTCCTTTTGGCTTTACCAGTGAGAAGTTAACACATTCCTTGTCAACACAGACAACCAAACCAATAGACCAATTTAACAGTACAATCTTGGGGTTAAGAAAAAACCCAACAAACCAGAAGGACACTGAGAAGAATTTCCAAGGTAGAGGTAGTGTCACTCTTCAGGCTAGTCTCTAGAAACTAGTTTGGCCTCTATGAAACACTGTTTTGAAATATGGCACCATCCCTGAAGCACACCTTCAGCCCTGCAAGCTTGATGCGAAAGCACTGCTTGTCCAGGCAAGAGAAACAGTGGTGCCTGAAGCCTTCAGGAGCCATCCTGCAAGGCCACCCCCAGGAATCCTGCTTTAACAACTCATGAATTGAAGAGCACCAACAGCTGCAACAGATTTCCTTCCTGGTCCAGAGGAAAAGAAATGAGAAAAATCCACAACACTTATAGAAATGGCTCATTCCCAGGCACGGGAAAGCATTTATTCAATCAAACAGCACTAACACTTCTGTGGAAAGAGAAACTATTTCCACACATGCACCTTTCCAGGGAACTGTCAACTGCAGATAAGCAACACAATGTAAAGTATTTTATAGCTATCTCACTGATCTGCCCCCGGCCTGAACTTTAACTTTAAAAAGATGTTTTGTAGAAAATACTACAAGAGAATAAGAAGTATCGAAAGTAACAGGCATTACCTCTCACCTTTACATATCCTCTACATGAAAAAATTGCTTCATCATTACAGAACTTGGTTCCATTCTTTTTTCCCCACTTTGGAGAACTAAGGCTTAAGTGTCTGGCTTTTGTTCTTCTTTACAGGAGGGGTAGTCCATCCCTTGAAAACTTAGATAAATGTGTTGGCAAGAATGTCCTCCTGCTGCTGCTGGTGTAGAGTTCCAATGCCAACTGCTGGGGCTGGTAAAGGAGGTCTGCTCACAAGACGGAGCTGAAATTTGAGTCAGGAGGAAATGATTAATGAAGCACAAACATATGATCACATCTTGAGGTCCTCTGATGCCATGGTGATATCTGCTGTCAGATACTGGGCAGTCCCAGCTGGAAGCAATGCAGAAAGCTATCCTCCACCTCCCAAAGACCAAGACCGTGGCTCCAAGAACATTACGCTGCACAATCTGCCAGGGCGAAAAGCAGCTTTGGATTCTCCTACTCATCTCAAGCATGTTATTTCTTACCTGGGATCTTTCATTATCCTTCCTACTTTGACTAAACACCAGGTAAAATAAAGTTCCAGTCCTGCTCATCACCACTATATGGTGCTATAAAGAGCATAAGTACTTTAAATTAGAACACACATTTAGTTTAGGCATCAGGAATATTTTTTGTGTAAGCACCACAGAATTCTGCATTCAAGGAGAACTTCAAACTTCATTTTAAAGACTAAAACATCGTGGGGACATCTTACCTTAACCCCCAGCTGCTTTTCAAACCGTGGTGACACAAAGGACCATGGACCCATGTTCTGTGGTTCTTCCTGACTCCAGATGAAGACTAAAAGAAGGATAAGGGTATGTTACAAATGCACTTGTTTATCTTTTCAGCAGCTCAAGAAAAACAGTTTTTTGTTTTGTAGCACCTCTACCTATTTTGTCTTGGCACTATCTTTGAAATAAAGGCTTGTCAGATTCAATTCCCTTGCAAGTCACAGCTTGCTGAAGTCAAACCAAAAGTATGTCCACCATTAGGGGACACCATGGGTATATTCTGCTTTTCTACTGCTGCTTTCGAAAGCAACTTAAGGAACTGGACTGCAAAGACCAATGCAAAAAATGCCCCAAATGGTTCACTCCAATTTTCAGTTATGCTTTATGGAAGCTAACAATAGCAGAGAGACAAGTTCTTCTAGAACAAGTGGTAAATATTTGTATTATCCCACTTCAGACACACTAGACAGATGGGGGGGAAGAGCAAAGAAGAAAAAGCCACTACAATTCTTCCTTCTACAAGGCAGGCAACAGATTTAGTTCAGCACTTCAAATTGTCCAGAAACGCAAAAGGTAGAAGACTGGCTGACCTTTCGCACGGCTGTATTTGCTCAACTCTTGCTGTAGAGCTTCCAGGGGAAAAGGGCAGAGTTCTTCAAGTCTCAGAATAGCTGTGTTGTGCTGTTTCTCTCCTAGTGTCTCTCTTTGCTTCACCAAGGCATAGTAATGCTTACCAGAACAGAGCACCACTTGGGTGACACTAAAGAAAAATAAGAATGTTTCCAAGTTTAGTGTTTTACAGAAACATGCAGAACAGTTCCACACTTTCAACAAAAAACAACCAGACAAACTTTAAAGACAACTTTATGAAGCTGGAATGCTACCCTAGACCATCTTTTCTCCTCCTTGCATTCCAATCCATCCCACTCCCTTACGGGCACAGTATGCCAGAGCCCAGAGTTCCTGCTTCTTCAGTAATCCTGGGAAAGTTACTTTACAATGCGATTAATCTCTCTTAGCATTAACTATTTAAAAATCAAACACCTAGTCAAAGTTATTCATCTTTGTGCTTTCTGTAGAGAATAAACCAGAAAGGGAGAAAAGAACCTCCAAAGGACAACTCTCTCTCCCATGCCAAAGAGGAACTGCCTGCTGGAGATAGCAATGCCCTCCAGCAATCAGAGAGGTCTTGGCTGCCTAACCTTACTGGACAAAGGCGAGGAGATAAACCTCACCCTTTGTGCCTCACCATACCACTTCAAAAAACCCAAGATGCTAAGATACTTCCAGCCTTTTGATTGTGGGCGAAGATGCAAACATCAGGGATGATGTCAGACTCAGATACTACCAGGACAAGGATGAGGCAAGAACCTTAGGAGAGAAAAAAACTGAAGGCCAGAACTGCCCATAGTGAACAGGATTCTCTCTAATGTCTGAAGGGAGGGAGATATACACACACAATTTATTATTGCCCTAACTTCACTTCATCAGCTCAGGTGTTCCAACACCAGAACAAAAATTCTGCATCTCTTCAGGTAACAGCTGCTCCCAGTGACTGTTAGCTAATGGTTACAGCACAGAATAACACCCATCAGACTAGTAACTATGGTCACAACCTCCCTGTGGGGGCAAGAGCTGAAAGCCTCAACACTTTACTATTATGCAGACAGATAATGGTAACTACCAACAAGTAAGCAAAAGGACAGAAACAAGTAAAACCAAGTCACCTGCCATAAAATTACATTTCCCCCCCAAAGTCACATCTTTCCTATCACCTCAAACTTGAGCTGTTACGTAGGAGAAAGGGACAGAGCATCCTTTCTGAGCTTGTCCTCTAAGAAAGTAGAGCTACCTTTTAGGATCTACGGAGGAGTCACCAATGACAGGCTTGAATGTTGTTCTTGGAGCCATTTCTTCAAAACTCGATACAGCAGCCTACATGGGGGAAAAGTTGAAGTTACCAAATCTTGATGCCTTTTCCCTCAGTCCAGAGTTGGGGAGAGGATACTGAGAGGGGGGTTTTGTTAAGTACAGAAGATACGGTCTTCCCTCTCCCTCCTATTCCCATTCCCACTGATGAAAAGTGGGATGATAAGATTCCCAAGAACACTGCCAGAGCTAGAATCAATCCTACTTCTATCACTCCTCCACCCAACTTTAATCCTCAACCTATTCAACCCCTGACAGGCAAAACCCCATCAATTTGACCCCAAAACAGAGATCAGAGAACACAGAGGAAGAACAAAGAGAAGAGAACACAGAAGAGGAGAAAGAAATGAAAAAAAAGAAAATAAAGTTTTCAGCTTACAGGGAGCCTCAGTAACACTTTGGGAGATGCAACAATGAGAGGTTTCCTGAAGTTTCGGACCATTTGCCTCCGGAGCAAATGGAAATACTGTGCTGGAGTGGTGGGATGCACAACTGACATGTTGACCTGGTCCCCATCGACTCCCTCTTCTGAGCTGTCACACATCTGTGTAAGATGAACACAGCAATACATTGTCAAGAAGCAAGCAGTGAGCCAAATATGAAACAGAGAATCGAGCCACATAAAGCACACTGACTAGTTTAAGAATAGAAGAGCAAATACAGCAATTCAGACATGGATTGCAAGGGAAGAACAACTTCAGAGAAGAAGTGTCTTTAACATTTAACTGGTAAGATTATATCTGAACTGTCACCTAGCACATTCTAACCAGGGCATGATAGTTTTTGGAACAGTGGAGAGGTCATGACTTTTTCATTGGAAGGGCAGCATCCCTCTAAACATGCTGCAAACCCCTCCTTAAGCTGTTACTCAGATAAAAATGCTTTCATTTACTTACTACAGTCACAAGAGCACAACAGTGGATATTTTTTTTTTTTTTTGTAAAAATACGCCACATATTTACTAACAAGTTTCATAGTGTCCAGCATTCTGTTGTACACTCCATGCCTAGTTTGGTTTGCACAAGAGGGTGGCTGCCTGTTTCTGATGCCAACTCCCAAAAATGTCTTCTCTAAGAAGTGTCCGTTACAGGTCTGCTATTTGCAATTCAGTAATTCTGTCTTGCTACTGGACTCATTCTGTGGTACAGTGACACAGCCAAGAAGCAGCAATCGGCATGAAGACAGCAGCCTGTCCCACTAGGGCTGTTGGCAGTGGGTCTCTGCAAGCACTATGCAAATCTCATGTTAGGAAATTTCTTGTTACCACACCCTTACCTGGGCAGAGGTGCAACAGAAACAGCATGCATTTATTAGAAGGGTCAGTCAGAGTCTTGCTCCAGAGATGCTGTGGCAGCATTTAAACCAAAATTGCTTCCTCACTCCTTCCAGACTTATACCTTCTCATCACAGTACCCTTTCTTCCTCCACTTTCAGCTCAGCCTGCTCCTACATGATGGTATGACCCTGGTACTTCTCCAGCTTCTGATGTCACTAGCAGATAGACCAGGAATGGGACATTTTGCAACAAGACTCCCAGAACCCTGATTGCCAGTGCTGCGATAGGGGATATGTGAATTGAATCTGAGGTGTGATGGGGTACCTGTAAGAACCGTTCCATCCGGCAGGATGAATGCTCAGGACCTGCACCATCATAGCCATGGGGAAGAAGAATTACTATCCCACTCTGCAGAAGCCATTTGGCCTCACCTAAAAACACATAATGAGAAGGAAAGAAAGAATGATTTCCACAGAACATAAAGCTGCAAAACACACAGTACTTCAGACAAACTATTCAGGAAAAAAGAATAGCTAATTTCTAGATCATTAAATATAAGCCTGAAACATGCTGCTGGCATTTTGCCATGAGATTCTGTTTTGCCAATTATTAGGCCTAGCATAAAGGACACAGCCAGCATAAAGATGAACCAATAGCCAAATTGCATTTGATATTTGATACAAAAGGGTCAGTACATGGGTGAGCACTGGAGGTACAAACAAGTCAATCAGATTATACATAACTGACATCAATCCCACTGACCCCAACAGTGACACCACACAACCAACAACGGGTGGGATCAATGGTGAAATGCAGTCTCCCACAGAAGGGACAGGAGACAACCAAGTCAACAAAACAAACACATCAGACCAAGGAAGCCACATAACAAATCCCTACACAGCCCACACTTACAAAAGCCAGACCTGAGTGGAGCCCAGTCCCAGGGAGACAGGAGGTCCTTCCACAACAGGGAACTCTGCACAGAACATCCACCTCACACACAGACACTGCCCCTGCCTGCAAGGGGTCCCAGCTTTTATCCCTCAGTGGACACCTGACCTTTGTTTACTTAATGCTGCACACCTGGGGCTCCTTTACCTGATGGCTCTGCCTGCAAGGCTGGAGCACCCTGGAGGAAAGCTTAAAGGGAAACTCACCCCCCTTTGGGAAGGGCTGTGGGAATCATCCAGATGTCAACCTTAATTTGGGGCTTGGGGTTGAAACTCCAGCATTTCAGATTCACAACAGTGAGCCAGGACCCATAACATGACCTTAAGTTTCTGAAATTATCATGTAACTTTGCGCTTCCAGAAGACTTAAGAAGGTGGTTTTAAAACTTTGTCTAAAATATCACCACAGTATGTGAGAATCCTCTTAATGGAATTGTCCTCCTGACTAACAGGGGTCCTCAAAGTTAATTCTCTAGCAAGAAAACCCTAACCATAATTCAATATATATTTTCTGCATATCTTGTCCTTTGGTACTCTGCAGGCATGACCCAGGCAGCATCCTGTGAGCCAGCCCTAACACAGCTGTGCTAGCCACAGGCTATTTCCCTGAGCTCTGTCTAACCTCCTGTGCTATTTAAGGGATTAGTCAGATCCAGAAGGTAATTCATCCCAGCCTCAAATGCATGTTGAGGACAGGTGAGTTAAGAGGGCCTCTTAACTTCCAACTACCATTACAAAAGGAGTGCAGAGGCCTAACTGAGGCTAGATGCCAAAACTCTGGACACTTACATACATGGAATCCCACTCTAGAAATCCATTTTAGCATCTTCTTAGCACATTCCAGCTCAGATAGGTCTTTTATCTGAACACTCCAAAAACATACTAGAGTCAAACTTAGAGGTTGGTTATAAGACATTTATCAGGTTTTTTTTTGTTTGTTTCATATAATCACTATTTTCCATCTGTATTGCTTCAAGAATTTTTTAGATGCCTCATGCAGGAAAAGTACAGCCTAAAAAGCTATCAACTATACATATACACAGTAAAATAAATGGGGTGGGGAAGAAAGGCCATTGATATAATCAACTGTCCTTCTGGAATGACTGTCTTCTGCTAAGGGTAGGGTGTCTTTCATTTTAGGTGGATTGTCTTCAGAGAAAAGCTGCATAGGAGTCAGAACAACACAGGCAAGCTCACAAGACTTCTCAAGGAAAAAAGTTGGGGTTTTTTCTCAACGCATTGTCCTTTTACTTTAAAGATGAAGGATTTTCTGAAAATGTGCTTAGTAGAAATGATTCATTTTTAAATATATTAGCTCCTTGCACACTCACCTCCAGAGATGAAAGTGTCAAATATTATCTGGGCTCCATTAAAGAAGTCTCCAAATTGAGCTTCCCAAATTGGCAGTAACTTAGGGCTCTCAATACTCATTCCATATTCAAAACCAAGTACAGCTTCTTCAGACAAGGGACTGTTACTCACCTAACAAAAGGAAATTGTTGGGAGGGGTGGGTGAGGAAGAAGACAACCCAGGGTTAAGAACCTTTGGAACCAGGCACATCCGTGCTAGGCACGCTGAGGACATGCACTCCTAAAGTCAATTGATGGTCACCTCCTTTTTTTTTTTTTTTTTTTTTTTTTTTTTTGCTTTTGAATTAAGATACTGAAGGGAAAAGAATAATAGCTGATCTCTCAAGGAAAAGCAAAACCCCTTGTTAAAGTTTCTAAAGAGGGTAACTACAAAGAATGGGGGTGCCCTGACAGTTTTTACATCTCTATCTAGTGGTTGCCAGAGTACACAGGCTACCTACATAATGTCTCAGCAGCTTTAAAATACACATTCTGTTTCAGCACAACTTGAAGGTTGCCTTGTGGACGACAGAACCTACCTCTAGGAAACCTTTTTGGTCTGGAGACATATGATTCAGAGGAATGTAGGTATCATCTGTCTCCTGGCAAACCAACATCGCGTGTCGTTGGCTAAAGGTTCCTCTGCCAACATCTTGTCCACTTAGTCTGATATTGAACCCTTGCCAAACAATAAACAAAACACTGGATTAGCAAGTCATGTAAAAAGAAAACATGCAGGACAACAACTCCCCACTTCTAAAACACTGCTTCTCTTGTTACATCTCTTGGATTTCTCATCAACAGCAACATCGAATCGGAGATGGAATGCTTAACCAGCAGCAGCTCCATCTCACAAGCACAGAGGTGCTCACACATTTCTCTTTTTTCCTCTCCACAGCCAAGAATTATTTTGCAGTAAATGGTTCAATTTATGGAACCAAACTGCAGAAAATGTGGATTCTCTATCATATGTAAATGGATATATGAATTCAGGCTAGAGAGGAAGGAAAAGAAATAGTAGCATGAAACACTCTCCAAAAGTATTTGGGAGGCCACACTGATGAGAGCTGCTTTGCTCATGTGCTTAGCTCTATGCATGAATGGTTTTGGGAAGTGGGAAGGAGCAACAACTCTTTGAAGACATTTAGTACTCCATCTACAAATATTAGTGACATACAAGATTCACCTTCTCTTAGTGCCATGCAAATGCAAATTGTCAAATTTATACATCATATGAATCTTTAAACTTAGGAACACCTAAGAAGTCTAATGTTATACTTTATTGACATCAAAGTGAAAATATTCTGTTGTCTGCTGTCTACTTGCCTCTTACCTTGGCTCAGCAGGGAACCAAATGCTAAGGTTTCAGCTGTTGCCCAGTCCAGCTTTTTTCCTTCCTCCATTTTTTGAATTCTTGACTAAACAAGAAAACAACATGGAAAAGTTACTATTTTGCTTTTTTCCATCTGTAGCTCTTCTGGTGGCACAGATCATTATTAGAAGCTAGGCAAAAAATAAAACACTATAGAGAGAACTTCTGTATTCCTGCAACCAGCTTAGATTGGTTTGGAATACACAGTCTTATTTCAGCACATACTGAAAAAGGTTGCCCTGAGGGCCACAGAACCATGAATGACCCACACGTTCACTTACCAGCCCACAACCTATGGACTGACAAATTAGATCTTAGCCTAAAAATATTTAAAATCTTAGCACAGCATAGAGCACATGCTTGATGGACTTTTGGTTTGCCTGGTTAGCAGGGGTGAAAGATACCAGGCATAAGTATTTCAGTCTCTAGAATTCTCCCCTCTTCTGGCCTGCAGAACTGCAGACAAATGATCAGACCTAGCTGTGGTGTTCCTGCCTCGGGCTGGGAAGACAAGAACACCAGTCTTCTGAAATATTCAACTCATAGCTGACAACCAGATACCTGAACGTGGTCATCATTCATCAAAGGGAAACGGTCACAAACACAAACCATTCCAATTACTGCATGCAAACTTAGGAGCTATCAAAAACTAAACTATCAAATTTGGCCATATGTGTATGTCTGTGTTTATACATATAAAACATAAACACTCAGTACTGGCTTTAGAAACTGTGTACACTATTACCAAGTTCCTGATTAATTCTCCCGCAAAGTACTCATTATAATCATAAAGTATATAAGTGATAGTAATTAATCAGAATAGTTTCTATCATTTGTAAGATTCATAAACTGTATTTTCTCTAAGCTCTTATCTCCATTGCAACAAAATATTGTTGAAATAGCAATTTTATATGGTCAGATTCAGGGGAAAGGACATGTCTTTCTTCAAAACTGGAGGAAAAAATGGCATTATCTCAGCCTCGAAAAAGAGAGCAAGCCATTTTTCCTGTTCTCTAACCGGCAGCCTTGATGTCTTTAAGAGTTTTTCCTGTAACAGGTCATATCCTTGAGCACTGGGACTAGAAGTGTCATTATGCTCTACTGACCTGTGCGTAGGTCTTCAGAAGATGGCTGTGCATCTGGAGTTCTTCAGGCACCTCCACAGACTTGACTCCAATGAACTGCAGAAGTGGTATAGGCATCCCTGTGTCCCAAGTGGTGATTTTAGCAGAAGGCTCAACAAAGCCTTTCCAGTGAGCCTGCAGGTTGGTAGGAGGTGGACTATACAAAGTCATGTTGGCAAGATGATCATTCAGTTTAGAATAGTATGTTGTCTTTATCTCAGATACTTCCATCTCAGTCATGAGCCCAGCAGCTATTAGGTGTTCTGCGTACGTGTCTGGGATACTCTTACGAGATCTGTCAGGGAGGGAATCAAACCCCATAGACATTAGCCCTGAAAACAGTGTCACTGCAGAACAAGGAAATACCACCTTACTACTCTCAGGCACCATGGAAAACTAAAATAAATTATGTCCTGGCACATTATACTCCTTTCCATCAAGATTGGTTTCCTGGCATTTCCAGAAAGATAATAATTCTCTATGTCCTCTACAGTCCTATTTTTTTTTAAACTGCATATAGTTGGCAGTTACAGGTAAAAGCAAGTCAAAAAAACTTTCCAGTTACAACTGCCTCTGTGCTATCATGCATATTTTCTTCAGACAAATTGACAGTAGGTTTTCAGTATTAGTGATAACCGAGCCATCTATTCCATAAATGCTTCACCTAAAACACCAGAATTCATTGGCTAGTAAATTTTTATGCGTATTTTTCTTTGGGGATAAGGATGGAATCTGAATACATTTAAATGCTCACAAAGTTAAGTCCCCATTGGAACCAGCAGGAACAGACAAAGAGAGACAAACGTCATCCTGGCTTCCTGCCCATTCTCCCACATCATCTACGCTTCCCTATGGCACATAGAAAACAACTTTGCCTTCTGATTACTAGCAATCATGAACTTGAAATCCAAGGGCTATGTACAAGATTTTCCTCCAAGAGGCATCAAGCTGTGTATTCAAGAACCAACACTAGTGGTTACCTTCATTACCTTCATCTCATTATCAGACTCGCACCTTACTCAAGGGCTGCTGACAGCGTAGCTACACCTACATAAAGACTTGTCAATATGGCAAAGGATCTTCATTATACAGAGACTTCCATTACAGTAGCAGACAATACTGAGTTGGTGTACACAAGTACATTTTGGGTTCTCCCATCAGGTGGTGTTACCCTTACCTGATGATTTTGTACATGCAGGGGTTGGTGAAGAACGGCTCATCAAGTTCATTGTGGCCCCACTGCCTGTAGCACAGCAAGTCTACTATCACGTCCCTGCGGAACTGGCGCTGGTACTCAACAGCCAGTCGTGTGGCACGGACAACTTCTTCAGGATCATCCCCATTCACATGGATAACTGCACATCCAACAATTTTACCTGCCCGGGGATTCAAAACACAACAACAGTAATCACACCCAACCCCTTCCAAGGGAAGCTGACACACACCTACTCTGCTGAAAACTAGATACCTCATGTGAAGTGTATTTAACAAAACACATCTACAAAAGATGAACTTTGTGATGAGAGCTGGGGTAAGAAGTAGGAGTCTTTCCTGAGAGAAAGTGCAATTAGCCCAACCTGTTGTATTTGTCATAGTTTGCGCACAACTTTGTTACCAGTGCTAAATTCCCAGAGGAATTCCTATGTTCCTGCATCTTACTGATTTAGATGGAAGTCTGCAGGGAATGGGAGAGAACTACTTGATCATTTCTCTTTCAAACAAAAACTGAGCTTTGTTTCCTTCTTATCCTAAGCTATCACTACTACGAATTCATACAGGCCAGAAACTATCTTCTCCCTTGTTAGCAGTCATTCTATCCACTGCTCCTCCAGGCAGAAAGATCTCTTCATTAAAGAGGACACTGTAAAATTTAAATGTCTTAATACCCTCTCCTGTATGACAATTTGGCTGCAAATCTTCCCAGCAACAGCATGCTCCTCTTGTCCTTTATTTGCCCAAACTCTGGAAAATTAAGATACTTCAGCCATTCCTGACCCACATTAAGTTTCACTCCCTAGCAAAATCCTGCAGTTCAAATGGGTAACACCCCTGGCTCCTCATTGACCAGGTAAGAAGTAAGGAAAACTAAGGATGGAGGGGAAAAAAACCCCAAAACAACAACAAAAAAAAAGCCCACAACACAAAACTAGCCCAGGGAAAATATAATAACACACTATCTGCTTTATCAGATTTAATGAATCTACCTGTTCAGTTTAATGAAACCATATGACAAACACTTGATGTTAAGTCTTAAAAACATACATCAGTATATTTTTAATTATAGGAGACATACACTTGGGAACTAACTACTGTGTCTCTGATCTTGCTGATTGTAACACATGTTTATCGCTAAAAAAGACCAGTCCAAAACAAAAGACTTCTAGTTTAAGCTTGGAAATTAGCCTTATCTTTCAATTAAAAGCTCAACAAGCTCACCCAACAACAAACAAATCAGAAAAATCAAGGAGTATCTGACTTGCTCAGAAAATACACCAGAATTATTTTGATTAAATTTAACAAGATGTATTTAAAATACATCTATTATAGACTCCATCACACTAGATTTTTAAAAGCTGTCAATGACATGGCAGAAATTAAATGATTTATAAAGACTTCACACTAATCTTGCAAATATTTTATAACATCCTGTAAAAAAATGTGACAAGATTTCCCCTTGATATTTAGACTTTGCCACAAAGCAGATGGGGGAGGGCATATTTTTAGCATTTGAATTTTTGTTCGTAGGAGGTAATAATCAATAATAATTTTGATTTCTACTCTATCTTGAAAATGGAGATTGTTGGAAGTATGGGAAAAGCAAAACAGTGAAAAAAATGCAGAACACACATTTCCTTAACACACAGTGCCCAGAACAAACACAGGGGAGGATGGAGATCCAGTGATTTGTGTTGCCATGGCACCAAGGAGGAACATAAAGTGAGGTGGAGGCCACAAGGCCCTGTTCTCCCACTTTTCTCAAGGAATATTTGATACGACTAATGCAGAGTTATCTCTTGCTCTTCCTCTTCTCTCAAGGACTGTTTTGCAGTACTCTGCAGACCTTATCTTTCATTCATCCTTTCCCCATAAAAACAGCACACACCTTGCACCAAGGAAAGTGCTGCATTGTTACTCAGGAAACAATGGCTTGACCACAGTCCCACCCACGCACACATCCATACTTAGATAAATATTACCCCGAGTTAGATACGAACTCAGAGGGACAATAATCTGATACCAAATCAGAGGGACAGATCAATGGGTCTGTGCTCCTTGCCCCCCGCCCCCCCAGAAGGGACACCTTTTGGTGAGATTTGGGATCTCAGCTACGCTGAGTGATTACTTGGGAATTATGTGTGTGTCTGCAATTGTTTTTTGTGTGCAGTGCTATAGAGCCAACCTGCAGTTTGTGCATTTATTGTAGGCAATCTCAAAGAATCTGTAGATGTTGCATAAGAATAAACCGTACTATTTGTGAACTGGACTGCTTCTCTTGAATGCAACCAGACCTATAGCACATGGGCTGTTCATGTATCTGGTGTCAGGGCTACAGTTATGGCCATAAGAGATAAGTCCAGCTGCCCCTAGCCCTTCTAATCTCTGAGGACCGCCTAGAACGCAATGGGATTCATCTCTTACCAAATTAATTCATTACCTTAAATGCAACAGGGGATATATTAATCTAAGTCCCTAGAGCTGACAGGCACTTGCTATAAAAAGCTCATAGCATAGCATATATTCACACTGGAGTTAAAAATCCTTTCTGACCCAACAGACAATCTTCCTCCTGATGTAACTATACATACCAATATCACTACAGTACAGAGATGATCTCCCTCGCTCTGGAGGAGTGGTATAGCCCAGCTGGTTATTAACTATCAAATGGATGCTCCCACCAACTCTGAAATGTGGTAGATTAGAGAGGGTCAGTGTTTCAGGAACAATCCCTTGCCCAGAGAAAGCAGCATCGCCATGAACCTACATTAGGGAAAAAGAAGGAAAAGTCTCATTAGAAAACACTGGAGGAACAGTAAATTCAAAACCATAACTCATTAAGCAAGACCTTTTACACTGATTAGGTAGAACAGATAGTTTCAGCCAGATCCACTTCTTAACCCCTTTCAGCCTGCTGTTTACATGATTTAAGAGTTTATATAGTCTCATCACTAACACAAGGTCATAGCAGGCAACATCTGTACGTGATTGCCTAATCAATCCCCACCTGGAACTGACCTGTAATCTCTTAAAATTGACCCACCAGTGTATAGGTGACCACAAGCATTGTGGCTATAGCAAACCTGCAGCAGCCAGTAATAAATCACTGACCACTGAACAAAAGGCAGCCAGTCACCACTGCATTTGCTACAGGCTTTGCTGAAAGTTAAATGCTGGTGAGCTGGGACTTATGCCTACTCCCACATTTCCAAACAGAGACAAAACCGGACACAACAGGAAAAAAAAGTGAAAAGGAACTGAATAGAAGCCCTTAAAAGCAAACAAAAGCTTTCCGAAGGAAATAAAACCTAAGTTCTTAGTTACATATCAAAACTGCAAGTTCAAAAGCAAGTTTGTAAGGGGAAGGGAGACTACTGTGATATCCAATCCATGTTTCCCAAAAAGGCTAGAGATACTAGAATGAGTATCACCTAGCACGTCCGTGTTTTGAAACTAGAGATAGTTCTCCATTGATGAATATTGATTACAGCTTCCTCAGAATATAGATTTGATCCTTTGCAGACCAAAGGTGCTACACACATTGACATAGTTTCTTACTGAAACCAGATGACAGTTCTACTTTCTAGTTACAGGATAATGGTTTCAAGCCGTAAGAGACTTTTGGAGGTGCAAGTACACCCAGAAGAGAGTATAAGTGCAATCAGCCAGTGAAATGGCAGCACTGCGTTTTGTACAGTTATAGCGACTTTTTTTAAAAGGTATCACAGAAAAGTTAACTACTGCAAGAGAGACAACACAGCATCCCCACTCTATCCCTTATCATGCCACACTTGTTCCTGAAGTGTTCGGTTTTCAGTTTTCCTTTTTGGATTCTTCTGCTGCCTAAGAAGGTTATTTATCTTGGTGATACCATTTGAGTGAGGACCCTAGAACACCTGAAAGAACTTTATGGCCTTCAGTACATCCCACAGCATTAAAGCCGACAGACAGTATGACTACCCAACTACACAAGAGTCTTCATACATATCTCAAACCCCAGAGAATTCAATTCTTATGGTGCAAGTAGGATTTCACTCATTCTAGCAGAAAGCTAATACATGGATTTTTTTCTGGGCAGCATTATCAAAGAACATAAAAGCAAGGTCACCATAAAGTTTAATTCATCAGTGACTTTGCGAGTGGAATGTCAAATGTGAAATCTATTTCAGGGAAATCTTATTCTCAGATTTCAGTTGAAATCATAAACACCAATAGTTGTCTGATGCCCAGGAAGTGGTGTGTGATGAGATGAAAAGTAAGCTACTCTTCAGCAGAGATGGACAATTAAACATTGCAGAAGTTTTCATGGTAGTTAACCAAGAGGAGTTTTACAGTCTTCATATATTCCAGGCACACTGAAGTTCCAGAAAAGATCTTCAGACCTTGGACAACTAGCTTCACTACTGACACTGGCACCTTAGCTGATCTTTAATCTTTTTACCTTCAAGGTCTGGCATTCAGGCTAGTGGAAAAATAGAACAAATGCCAGAGTAAACCTCAATTCAGAGTTTCTACACTTACATTTCTAGAGAGAAAGCACTATGAAAACAGAAAGCCCAGATAGAAACTTCCAAACAAAGATTCTGAAAGAGGAGGTGTCTGCTTTCTTCTCTTTCTTCTCAATCAGCTGAATGAGACAAGTTCACAATCACAACTGTAAAAAATTTTCTCTTTACCTCTTGGACCTCTTAGACACAACATGAATACTGATATTCAAGTTACATGAAACATTTTCTTTCGTTTGGGAATACTTTGCGCCAGTTTACTAACATGAAGGTGGCTAGATTGCAGTTAAATGTTATTCTCTACTACGTAACCCCCCTACCATTTACCCCTTCAAAACCCAAAAAGTTACATTGTTCTTGCACAAGGAGGGTCCATTTATCCTGAAGAATCTTTCTTTAAAGAGTCATAGCAGTTTCATTACTACGCAGTGAAGACCAATTACTTTGAGACAGACAAAATCTAAGAAGCCATAATATCAAACTAACTGACATAACTGCACTGAAAGATGAGAAGATGCATCGGGCAACAAACTTTTCTTCCTGCACCTGCATGCCCTCAAGCCTTTTTTTTAAATAAAAAAAATTAAAACCCCAACTTGCCTCCACTTTTCATATTCTCCTTTCTGCCTTTTCTTAGTATCCATATCCTTCCAGAAGGAAGTAAAACATTTATTTAACTGAAATACATTTTCACTTCTACCTGTAACTTTCCTCACGTTTACTAGACTCCACAGGAGAACAGTTCTGCCCCAACTCATTTTTACTCCAGCTTTAAAAATGTTTGATTGGCTCACTTGCATTTCCAAGTCAAATACAATGCAAGAAAAGAAAATTTATCAAGGAACTATTTAGGACTTCCTCCACAGCTATAAAAACAGTTCAAGGAGTACTAATTCCAGCAAGACTCTTCACCAGTACCATGAAAAAATGACAAAATTCTAAATCCTCCTGTAAGTTTTGCAATCTTGATAGCTCTTCTCCAAACATATTTAATTTAAAGAAGACTAACAGTGGCTTAAATGCAGAAGTGGTCTGTGAGAGAAGGCACACATGGCTCTTCACGCAGAGTATTATTAAAACAAAAGAGGGTTTCAGAATCAGTTATTCACAAATCTTAGAAGTGGAATTGTTTAAATGCCAATATCATCATGTATGTCACCTGGAAAAATTCCCTGCTCTCTTCTATCTTCATAAGAAGGATCTGTTCTTGATATTCTACATTTATTCAGTTTTGTCTGATGTTTCTATACACACCATTTCTATTTCCATGCTAGTCCAGGAAGTCTTACAGAGATCAGTTGCAAATCGTGAGCAAAATACCTGCAGGCAAATAACTTTGTCTCCAGGCTGTGCAGAGCTCTCTGGGGAGTAATCTCCATCGAGCAGAGTCTGTTGCCTTCCTCGTGTCTTGCCCACCGCCACTGGATTGATTGCTTCTAAGTGTGAGGGGTTAGGTAGCAAGGTGACATGCACAGGCCTGTGGGAACCGAAGTCAAGATCTACAGAAGATGTCAGGTGGGAGAGAACATCCCCAATGGCTGCTGAATTCTCTGGAAACTCACTCAAACCACGCATCTTACGGAACATGAGCTGCATGGAAACAAATTTGGTTAAAATCCCTTTCCAATCCATTGACACAATGAAAGACAAACATTTACAGAACTGCTCTCCTACTCCTGAAATTGCAAGGATGTTTCTGATAACAGCACATAAAACCCTTCATTAGGGTTCTTTTAACAGTCTCCTGTGGACATTTGATTGAAGTGCTGACATGAGAGGAAAACACTCTCACATAAGTAACTTTTTTACTGCTCTAGCACTTGCAATATAACAAACTTTTGGTGGTTTATTTTATTGCAAATAAACCAGGCACAGAGCAACTGCTGATGAGATTATGTATCTCTCTTACCTCAGGTGGAAGCTGAAGTAAACCCGTGAGAAGATTAAGTCTTCCACGATGAGGCATTCCAAGAATGATATCTGTCACACCACTGTATGCACACATCTTGAACAACTCATGGAAGAAACCCATCATACTCTCTGCTCCTTCACCACCATACCGCTTCACTGTGGCAAATTTTGTAGCTAAGAAGTGATCAAATTCCTATTAAAAGAAAAAGAGAACATCAGTATTAAGCTATTTTAAGCAGCAGTCTTCTATTCATAAAATTGCAATATAATTTGTGTTTGTACCTTTAAGTCATACAAACCTAAGCATACCCCCTTGAAAGTCTCAGCTCCTTCTCCACCCACACAGTCCAAGACCAGAAGCTATAATGACTACAAGAAATCAGCTCTTATCTCCACTTAAGCAGAAAAATGTTGGATTGAGGACCACACTCTCTCTATTTAACATGGAAGGAGATGCATGAAGAAATATAACATCAGAGCAATTTACAAATTCCTTGACAGTTTACATATTTTAGGTGAAAATTAAGGAATGCTGTTCTTTTACAGTATAAACCTCAACTATCCTAAGATGCAAAGTGCTAGAGAAGCACAGCATTCCATTTTGACTACTGTTAGACATAGTCCTTAGTACACAGGTAGAAGAATGCTTGAGAGAAGGAAAACAAACTATTGTTGTTTACTTCATTTCCCTCTCACTCCTCCCACTTCACTCTCTTCATCTACTCCTAGACAGCTCTCATAAGTGACAAAGTTTTGGAAGCACTGGAAGTGTCTGTAGTGTTTTGCAACAGAAGACTGAAAATAAATGAGGTCTGTAACTGAGAAGGGAAGACTGAGCCACAGCCAAAGATCTGAGCCAACTGCTGTACACATCCTAGTTAAGCAACATTTAGTTCTAAGGAATAATGTATACAAACCTAATCTCACATAGAAGCAGTTTTTCCTGTCAGGGTTAAATTCCACACTCTAAGTACAGTTCTGGTCATACTGAAATCAAAATAGGGTACATCAGGGTCCTGATTTCAACCTCCTGTGACACTCTCAAATTCCTCTAACTGCCAAAGAGGCAAGAAAAATACAAAATGTGCCATATACATCTTTTTAGTCATTGGTAAATATTACATTTAACACTCCTTCCACTTGGAAAGCTAGAAACGGGGACACCTTCACAGATCCTGCTCTTCTACCTTTCTATCCTTCTGGATAACATGGGGAGAAAAAGGGAAAAAAGATAAATTTTTTCACAGTACAGAAGTATCGGAATAAATATTCTCTACATATTTTGCAACTACATAAATCTTTCACTTCCTTTCAGAATGCATTGAACAAAGGTTCCTTTACTGAAAAGCAGCAAATTTGGCAGTGCTATATGGCTAAGACCAACTCTGTTTTGTTCTCCCACAACTTTGAGAGATATCATACCTTAAAGCTAGTAAAACAGATCAGCATGAGGTTGAAGGGGAAACACAGAACAGCTACACCTGAGCACAAAGTTTCATAGAACTCTGTCCAACCTTACATTTCCATCAGTAAAATTTAATAGAAGCTGTCAGATCATTAGCCTAAGACAATCTCCCTTTTGAAGAGTAATTACTCATGGATTTGTAGTGTCATTATTTGTGTCTCCAGATGATAAAGAATATATGCTACGAGAATATGTATTACACACAATCTATGTTCTAATTAGTTCTAAAAGCCTTTTGAGTTTGGAACTGGCTGGAAATATTTTCCTAGAAAAAATTTCCGAAGTAATCAATACAAACCAAGAGGTATCACTATTTGTTTCAATAATGGCTGCTAAGTAAATGCAACAACAACCTACTGCATTTGTGCATTGCACTTTTTGAGGCAAAACTTTGTACTTCTTCCTCTTGAACATGGTCAAGACCTTTCAACATAGTGACTGGTCTTTTTCTGCATGAGTAATATCTGTAGCAGTAAAGGGTTCATGACAGACTCCACAACTCTATTACAATAGTGAACAAGGTACCTGGGACTCCAACATCAGTTTGCACAAGTGCTTTTTCTCTTCAGGCGTAAATGCTTCTTGTTTTAGCTCTTCAAACCTTTTAGCAAGCCACTCTCTCTCCTCCAAAGTTGGAAGCTGGCTTGTTTCTATGGAAATATGCCCGCAGTATATATGGTCAAGGTAAGCCAACACATCCTCTAGGGAAGCCTCTTCTTTTCCCATATTTAGAAGCCCTGGTGGGAAACAAATGTTGTTAGCCACTGTGGGGGAGGAACAGGACTGTTGTCTTGCAATTACATTAACATTTTGAGAGTACAAAATCACAACTTGTCTTCTTTTCCTTCATTTAAAGACAAAACTCAAAAACCTTTTTCATAAGCACACTTCAGTGTTATTAATACGTGTCTCATGCTTGTTTGTAAGGTGTTCAAAATGCCTTTCTGAAAGAGTTCACCATGAGTGAAACAAAGTCACTGTTTCTGTGACTCGTACAGTATAGTATTAGGTATCTCGTGGCTCAGAGAGACGGGCTCCAATCCTAGTTGCATAAGCACCTGTTTGGCGGATGAAGAAATAAAACATAAAAACCCTCATTTGCTCAAAGCCACAGTGAGAATCTACAAGATCCAAGAAGACAAGTCTTGACTTCAGGCCCAGCACTCTGGCTGCTTCGCTACAGTGTTAAGTATTATGCTAAATCATAGAATGTTACAGCAACACAATAAATTAATGTATAACCTAAGTAGTTGTAAGAACAAGTAACAATTTTCATGGTTTCCAAAGATGCTAGGAGGTAGCCACTCATTACACAATGATTTCTGCAACAAACATATAAAAAAGCAGGCTGAAGTTAACAATTTTCCATCCAACAGTTCATTACTGATTGAACCGTCACTCAATATTTGGCTCTTCTGCAACAGACACAGCCTCGTAATAAATCACACGTGAAGACAGTTTGCTGTCATAAGGCTGCAGACTTACCTGTAGTAATGAGAGGCCCTTGCAGAACTTCTGCCAACTCTTGGATTTCAGGTACCAAGTTCATAACGGCTTGGCCAGCAAACAGGGGGTTTATTTTGGCTGCTTTGTGGCCATGTTCAGCGTATGCAGTTTTTAAACGAGCAAGAGCATGGTCAACTACAAACAAAAGGAAAGCAGAACAGTATCACTCACATGCATTTAATCCATTTATAGCACCAACTCAGGTGTATTCCGTCCATCGATAATCAAGGTTCTGTCTGGAAAGGCAATTTTTCTGAGCAGTTATTTTTACCATATCACCCCACAACAGCTCCCATCAAACTCCTAAATCTTATCTGTCAAATTTTCAAGCAAGTACACTCCATATTTCTCCCATTGCTCCCCTCACAGTTAAGCTCCTGTTGACATATGCAAAACTGTTTTATTTTCCTTTGAATCTCTTTACAGGTATGTCCAACTCAAGAACAGCACGGTACCAGTGTGCAAAGTCTTATTTTCTCAGCCAACTAAAATCATACCACTTGTGCTTCCCTGTTCCTTGCTGAAATGACAAGAAGATAGGGTCTTAACAATAATTCGGGTCCTATGACTTCAAAAAACGTCTGTGTCTGCAGAAGCCACTAGCCAACAGCATGTGCATGCGCTGAGCCGGACTTACGAGAAATTCAAATATGTGAACTTGTTTTACAACAGACAACAGCAACACCCCGTTGCAGGCATTTTGCATCTAGATCAAAAAAATATTGACATAAGCCAGACTTGACCAGCTGAAAGGTCAGGCACACCACATTACTGTCATCAATCACGTGTCACAGACCAGGCTGATAAACTGCAACCCAATAAAACATATTGCAAGCAGAATCTGCTACGAAGGAATAGCGTGAAGTTTATAATGCATTTCTAGTGTGGCGGGGTGTGTGTGTCTGTGTGTGTGTCTCATCCTGATACAGATGCAGCACTGATGTTATTCAGGTCTGAGAACTTCAAATTTTCCAGTTTCTGAGACCATTTCACAAAGATATTCCCCAGACATTCATACTTCCATTGCTGACACTCTGGTCCAGCTATTACATTCACAATCAGCCTGTTCAAAACAGGTCCTTTCCTCTAACGGGTTCTACAGCAGATGAACATAACCCTAACACCTCCCACAACTCTCTCAGCATAAAAGCCATTTAAAAGCAATTTTTAAAATGTAATGTTAAAATCTATTAACCCTCTCCTTGCTTAACAAGGAGGCTACTTAGCGATGGCACTCGGCGTCCAGGAGCTAACAAACTGGTTTCACTCCTGCTTCTGTGCAACAAACAGGCTTAATTCCTACTGTTGTCTCCTGAGGTGTTAAGGCGGGGATGACACTCTTACCCCTGAGAGTTTTCTGCTCGAAATTATTTTTCTGCACTATAAAACTGAGCTAGAAGCATCACAATTATCGCTACAGGAGAGTTATCTGTACGTAGCTAGTTCAAGCACCACAGTATGAAAAGGGAGGATCACTGGCGCCTGGCACAGGTACTTTCAGGCGCAGGCCAACTCCACCAGGGCGCATCACTGAAGGGACTTCGGCCTCTGGAGCGGGGGAGCCAGCAGCAGCCCGAGCGGGGAACCAAAGCCAAGGGCTCTGCGGGCGGCTCCGCGCCGCTCCCAGCCCTCCGCCGAGCGGCGAGGCCGAGCCCTGCCCTACGGCGAGCGAAAGCCCGCCGAGGCGCCCGAGGAGAGGCGGCGGCCCCGGCGGCACTCG
>NW_020799092.1:76453422-76459102 GCF_003259725.1 Athene cunicularia
GGACGGGTTCTCTGATCCTTCCCGCCGCTTCCGCGGTGCGCTCCTGGTATTTCCTATCAGAACGCTGCCTCAATTGCCAGTTAAACGGTCCGTCCTGAAACGCCTCAAAGCTTAATCTTGTATATACGCTCTGCTGGGTTAGACTGCAAGACACCACAGTAACCTCTTCACCTCTGGAAAACCCACCAAATAAAAAGACGTTGAGTTACAGAGAAACAGAGTTTTAACAAAATCTGAAAGCTTCACCTGAAGTTGTATGTACTTGGCACATCAAGCCCAAAAAAGTCGTCAGGAGGAGTCAACATGGACTCACCAAGGGCAAATCATGCTTGACCACATTGATAAACTTCTACAATGACATGACTGGCCTGGTAGATGAGGGGAGAGCAGTGGATATTGTCTACTTGGACTTCTAAGGCCTTCGACACTGTCTCCCATAAGATCTTCATGGACAAACTGCTGGCTGAGCAGACACCGAGGTGGGTTGAAAACTGGCTGAATGGACGGGTCCAGGGGTGGTGATCAGCAGTGCAAAGTCTAGTTGGAAGCCAGTAACAAGCAGTGTACCCCAGGGGTCAACACTGGGTCCAGTCCTGTTTAACATCTTCATTAATGATTTGGACGATGAGGCAGAGCGTACCCTCAGCAAGTTTGCAGATGACATCAAACTGGGAGGAGTGCCTGATTCATGAGAGGGTTGTGCTGTCATCCAGAGGGACCTCAAGAGCCTGGAGAAACGGGCCAACAGGAATATCATGGAGTTCAACATGGGGAAGTGCGAAGTCCCCATGGAAGTTCCCCATGGGAAGGAACAACCCCACACACCAGTATATGCTGGGGGCTGCCCGGCTGGAAAGCAGCTTGGCAGAAAAGGACCTTGGTGGACACCAAGTTGAACATGAGCCATCAATGTACACTTGAAGCAAAGAAGGCAATTGGTATCCTGCGCTGCACTAGATAAAGTATTGCCAGCAGGTCTCCTCTACTCAGCGCTGGTGAGACCACATCTGGAGTATTGTGTCCAGTTCTGGGCTCCTGAGTACAGGAGAGACATGGACATACCTGGAGACACTCCAACGAAGGGCCATGAAGATGATGAAGGGACTGGAGCACCTCGCATACAAGAAAGGTCTGAGAGAGCTGGGGCTGTTCAGCTGGAGAAGGCTCAGGGGAATCTTGTCAATGTGTGTAAATAACGAAAAGGAGGGTGCAAAAAGGACAGAGCCAGGCTCTTTTCTGTGGTGCCTAGTGACAGTACCAGAGACAATGAACACAAACAGAAACACTGGAAACTCTGTCTGAATATCAGGAAACATCTTTCTACTGTGAGGGTAAACAAGTGCTTGAACAGGACACCTGGGGAGGTTGTGGAGTCTCCATCCTTGGAGATACTCAAAAACTGTCTGGATAACTGACTCTAGGTAGCTCTGGCTGAGCAGGGAGAGGTGGACCAGATGACCTCCAGAGGTCCCTTCCAAGCTCAACCATTCTGTAAACTTTGTGTGAATGCAGGCCTGGGAGGCAGGAGGGGTACCGATAAGTTACATTTCCACAGGCTTGGCTGTGCCTATGAATTTACTTTGTAGATTGTCTTCACAATATGGAAATCAGAGTATTATTTTCCTTCAAATCAGACTGTGGTTATATGCTTTTGGAACAGGTGGAGCTGGATTTTGCAACTGAATCAGTTATGACACCACAGTTGGCCAGGGATTTTATGATATTCACAGTTCTTGGAGATGGGCCATTTGTGTTCCTTGAGGACTGTATCGTTGGTTTTTCTGCAGATTTATAACAGACAATTTGGGAGAAAAATAAAAGCAAATTATATTTAAAGCTGCAAAGAAGGCAAAAGGATACAGCTACAGAAGGACAGTTGACAGGCGGCCAACAGAGTAAAGCATAGTAGAAATGTGGCTTTGAATATCGATTTTTTTTCAATGTGTATTAGAACAAAAGAACCTTGAAAATAATGTTGCAAAATCACAGGATTTTCTGGAGTTGACAGTGAACAGGAAGAAAAGGTTGATAGAGTTAATTATTTCTATTCTGTGCTTGGGGAAAAAGACAAATGTTGCAGGCAGATTGCATGATGATGAAATACTTTTCCACACTTCTTAAGCAAATATCAGTCCAATAGCAGCTATGAATGTGGTTTTGCTTTGAAGCAGATAGAGAGCTAGTTGAATATTTCCCAATTAACACTGATAGGAGGAATAGGTTTGAACATTAAAAATCTTCCAAAGTTTAAAAAGGTCTAAATGAGATGGTTCAGTCACACAGGGTGGATCTTGGAGAAGTAATGGAATATTTATATATACAGGTTCACTTACTGGTTTAATCAGGCATAAGCGTGGCTTTATGGAAGATACATCTCAACTCAACTTGTTGGTTTTTTTTCTGATTCAAAATTCAGTTAATAATGATTTGAAGTCCTTTGCAGACTTTTGCCAGTGTCTTGTGTAGGACATGATTACATGTGGCAAAAGCTTTGCTGTAACTATATCTAGGTCAATAAAAGGTTTTGTTGACTTTGGTTCATGTCTGAATGTGAGAAACTGGTACCTGTGCCAGCAGAAACACTGCTGCTACGGGCATATGCTCTGGCTCTGCAAGGGGACTCTTCTGATCTGACTCTTCTGGCACAGAGATCCTACCTTAGGGAAGAGTCCTGTGTGAGGCTGATTCAGTACGACCTGAGGTTCTGGCTAATAAAACTAGATATGCTTCAAAATCGAGGTTGTATATACTAAATAGTATGCGGCTGACTACCTAGCAGATCTAAACTTGCCATATTTTAAATAGAAAATCATTATCAGCTGGGAGTATTTCTAAAGGGAATGTAGTCCTTGCCACTTCAGTAGTTATATCAACCCAAGAAAACTGCCCACAGACTAAGTCCTGACAAAGTCTGTCAGCTGGAGGTATGTGGTAAAGAGAGGTTATCTTGGATCTGAGTGCCAAGATGGACTGGACATAAGCAAATGTGATTTATGTCACCAGGATGAGATGCAAGCTTGTACACCTTGAAAGAGTGTAGGCACTAAAATGTAGCTCCTTTCTAGGAAACAGTGACTATATATAATCTCCAAAAATCATGGGAATAAAACAGATGGGTCTAAAAAAGTTATGTGAATATCAGCTCACTTGGCAAAAAAAAGAGAATTTTCTGGGTTTGGCTACAAGGAAATCCTGAGAACACCTACAATTTCTACATTAGGCTAGTATTTGGCACAACTGTAATTCCTCTCTGAATACTGTGTGCATGTTTGATGCCAGTAATTGAGGAAACATATTGAAAAAGTTGGGAAGAACAGCCTCAGGAATTAAAAAAATGAAACACATGCTTTATATTGGAGACTCAGGAAATGAGATCTACTTGATTTTCTTTTTGGTAACTTAGTAGGAAAACTTGATCAGTATGTAGACATATAAACGAAGCATGTACTTTATAAAGCTTTCTGAGCTATCAAAGGTAAAACGAGATTTACTTGCATGGTCTTTACAAAAGACAGTTCCAACATAGTTGTAGCTGTGTGGGAATGTGGTATAAATACAGAAGGAGATTTTGTTTCCTTTCAAAATTGTAGTGATAGTTTTATTCATGTTAGAAAAGGCAGCATTATCATGCTTCAAAAGAAAATAAGGCAACATTTCTTGACATAATGCCACTGAAACCGATACTTAAGCCTAACATAATGCTGAGTCTGCCTTTTCAAACCAGACCCCAAAAAGAACAATTCAGAGTCATCCATTGACAGTCTACAGGATTGGTGCCTTTGAAAAATAGAGTGCCAATACTAACACAGAATTACCCTCCTGTAGTGCTATGGCCTGAATAAGAGGACCCGAAAAAAGTTGTCCTTTTGATGAACCTCACTACTAAACGTTATCCACTATTAGTATCTTTAAATTAGTAAAATCTGTATTACCATTAGCATTACTTATTAGTATCTGATCATTAACAAAGTATGTATGCTCACTAGTGAAAGATGTAGCTTAGACAGAATATAATCAGTAGTGAGGATGAAATGCTGTGAGAACACATCCAACTTTCCTTGTTTAGCCTTGTTCAAGGCTGAGAACCCAAGTGTTTGACCTTGTTAGAAACTCCCTTGGTTCTCCCCCAAGCCCCAGCCAGGCTTTGGGTGGAATCCAACAGGAGGATGAAACCAGATGTTTCTGCTCAAAACAAAGGTGCAAGTTATTCTGGCTTGCTAATTTTTGGTATATAAGGCCAGACCCGCTCACAGCGACTTTGGATGCATTGCATAGGACTTCCCACTTGCAGGGAAAGGCCTCCAAATCCTCACTGTAACTGGGGCTCCCCAGTGACTGTGGATCTGGATGATGGTAACATATGCAAGTGGTGATGGATCTTTCTTAATTGCTATTCTCCCCATCGTGTGGTAATGATTAGGTGCATTGCCTTGCTTAACTGTACATAGTAATAAGCAAGTGTAGTATTCTGTATTACTGCTTATTTTCTGTAGTACTTAGTTATATCCTTTGATTATTAACAGTAAAATCAGCCTACTACTTTTCAGTCTGGTGTCTGAACTTAATTGGCATCCTGGATCAGCAGAACACCTCCCCATTAAACCCTTTCTTCTCTGTTTAGCACATGGATCTTCTCCACTCTAGTGAATCAGTTTAATCAACCTGAGAAGTCGAGATATTTTGGCAAGTAAATGGAATCTTTGTCTAGAAGGGTCAGTTGAATTATCTATATAATAATAACCATGACTTCATCCTTTCAAACTTTTCCAGAAAGAGATTTTTAGATGTGTCTGCAAAATGAGCAATGAAGTTAAACAACAGGGAGGAGAGCTCTTTCCTGGAAAAAAAAAAAAACAAAACCTGTCTAGTCCTGTACCAGTTGGCAGAGTACACCTAAAACTCTGCATCAGTAAACACAGTCTTATATTTGGGCTGACGCCTCTGAATAAAAAGTGGCTTTAACAGTTGAATAATCACATTATGCACATCCAGGCTTGCGCCTGCTGTCATGGCCAACATTCATGTGTGCTCCTTCTAAATCTAGAGGGGTGTAAACACTTCCCCATACCTATGAAAAAGCTTCTGTCAGAAACCTCACTGCTTAAGAATCTGGATTCTAAAAATACCAGATTCTCACTCTGAAATATTCCAGCTTGGGCAACTTTAGAGTTGCCCAACACCCGACACCATGCCCAAACGTGCAGATCGTGAGCGTTTCAAATAAATTGCAAAGTTTTATGCAGCTAAATTTATCACTGTAAAATGCCAAGGGATGTCCAGACAGGTACACCGGCAGGAGGACTAAGTGGAGATACCAGATTTAGACTACAAAACACAACAGACGACATCCACTGAATCATCAGATTACGTCATCACTTAGTAGTATGCCACTGTTATTCCTGGTATTTTATCACGGTGATATCTGGACAGATGAAGCACCGCCGAGCCGGGTGCCCACCCGTGCGGTAGAGGCGCAGCGCGGTCCCCTCAGAAAGGCCGCCCTTGCCATGACGACCAGCGGGACGCGACGTGACACCTCACGGCCGCAGACACGTCACGATAGTGGCGTCACGCGGGGCGACAAGGCGAATCATGCGCTGGGGCCACCAAAGAAAGCGCCATCCAGAGCCCCCTTGCCCCCTTCCCCCCCCGCCGCTGTGAGGCTGTCTCTTATACACAT
>NW_020799092.1:76459152-76559331 GCF_003259725.1 Athene cunicularia
CCCCCCCCCCCCCCCCTTGATTTCAAAATGCTGTTTTCAGATTATGTAGATCAGTGTTTTGAAAATCTGTTACTTCTGAGATACTGAACTTTGGTTGTAGACATGCATTAGGGAGCCAAACTTGCTAGTACTTGTTTAAGCAAAGCTGATTTGATTGATCTCACTTCCATAAATCAGTGTCAGAAACATTTCTTCGTTGGTGTTGTCGCCAGTTGCTCTCAAAGAGGTCAAGTCCTAAATAGATTCTCTGTTTCTAAGTTGTCTCTGCCCGTATCTGAATATACTGTGAATTTTTGCAATCAATTTTTTTCTTCAGAAGACCTGAACAAACATCTTAAAAATTGTAATGTAGTGTTCTGTATGGGATAGCGAGTATATGAATCTGTCATTTTATTGTTTGGCAGGTGGGAGGAGGAATGGGGAATACTTAGAAACAGATTTTCTTTAGGGTGATGTCTTATTTATAAATATCTTTCAAAATAGTTAAAAATAATACTGTGAGCACTCTACATTAGAATGGAGTGCAAGAGTCTTGTTATGCACTTTTTTGAGTAGATGCAGGAAATATATGAATTTAGCATATTTTCATCATCCAGTCTGAGTAAAATGTTAGAAAGGCAAAAGTGGGGGTGGTAATTGTGAATCAAACTGGTATTACTAATAAAAACTAAGCGATGGTTCTTTAGGAGGTGTATTACATACAGTCATGTCCTGCCCATATATGCATTTAACTTGAAGCATGTAAATATGTGAAAACTTTTTGTTTAAGAAATTAATTTAGTCTGAAGTAAATAAGGCTTAGGTGGTTCCATTTGCCTTTTTCAGTCCTGTCTGGCCCTATCTGATCCTGGACATGAGTCTGCAGAATGTCCATGCTTTAAGGCCAGCTGCATTCTAGACTGTAGTAACAAGAGTTGCCCAGCAGGTTGAGGAAGATGAGTCTTCCCCTCTATCTGGTACTTAGAAAACCACATCTGGACACCACATCCAGTTGTGGATTCTGTTCCAAGAAAGGCATTGTCACGCTGGAGCAAGTCCACTGGAGGGCCTCAAGATCATTAGGAGGTTGGAGGACATGATACCTGAAGAGAAACTAGGAGAACTGGGGTTCTTAATGTGTAAGAAGAGAGGGGGAAGTCTTATTACTGTCTGCAACAACCCAGCCAGAGACTACAGAAAAGCTGTGTTCTTCTCAAAGCTTTCATGTGCAACGTGAAAAGAAACAGACACAGAATGGACTATAGCAAATTCTAGGATGGTGTGGAAAAGCTTTTTCATGGTGTGGCTATTCAGATACCAGAATGGGGGCCCAGAGGTGGCCAATGCATCTCTGTCTTTGGAGGTATTAAAACCTTAGCTAGCCAAGTCCCTGATCATATTGGACCTGCTTTGAGCAAGGCTCAAGGCTGAACTAGGTGACCTCCACAGTTTCCATCTGATCTAAATAATTCTATGATACTACCCTTTCTTGTTCAGTGAATGTTATCTTTCGTATGCTTAGCCAAATGAAACTAATTAGAGGGCTAGAAACCACAAAGATGCTAAAGCTCCTGCAAGTCCCCAGAAAAACATCAGTTGAGGAGACAGAGATACAAATTGGATCCTTTGATACCTCTTCATAATTGTAGCCTTTCTGCTATTATTTCCGTTTGTTCTGCTGTCAGGAGGTTTGTGTGTGTATCTTAGCACAGCACACTCTTCCAGCTGGTACTTGTGCTCTGCAGAAGACTGCTTAAGATGACTGGGGAAATCTTGGGAGGGGTAAGGAAGGAGGGGAGCAAGATGATGTCTTGTCACAATGAGGACAGTCAGGCATTGGAGCAGGTTGGCCGGAGGGGGTGTACAATCTCCTTCCTTGGCAGTTTTCAAGTCTGGAGCCTAGAGTGCTCTTGTCTGACCTCATAGCTGACCCAGCTTTGAGCAGGAGGTTGAACCACTTGAGGTACCATCTAACCTGCATTATCCTATGATCCTAAGTAGAGGTAGTGGAAGGGAGAGTAGTCTTAGGAGATATGTAGAAAGGTCAGTGAGGCACAGGTGCATGATGATGAATCAAATATTTATTTTTAAGTTGGGGGGACTTTGCTTTCATCAGTCTTGAATTTTTTTCCGATGGACTTCTTTTTATGTTCCAAGATCTTGTATTCCTGGGGTTGTAGAAACTTCAAATGCTTCAACTTCACGAGTCATGCTGAAGACAACTTTGCAGTGTAACAATATAACAAAATGATTACTTTTTACCTGTTAGGTCCACTCCTTAGTTCGAGAAAACTTACTTAAACCTGTGTTTTATTCTGATGAGTCAGACATTTGTGAATTATCTTACTTAAGAATGAAATGAGTCTGGGTGGGCTGTGGAAGTGACTAGTATATGAACAACAGTTAAAAGTACTTACTTTTCTGTGACTGCAGACTTGCCTGGGTAACACAATGCCAGCTGAGCGCAAAAAGTCAGCAAACATGGAAGAAAAAGAATCTCCATTAAATAATAAAGAAAAAGAATTTAGTGAAAGACGACCTGTGAGCACCAGGGAGAAGCCAAAAGAGGATGTTAAGGTTGGCGTGAAGAGAGAGACTTTAAAGGTTCCTGAAGATAAAAAGAAAAAACTGGAAGAGGATAAAAGAAAAAAGGAAGACAAGGAGCGGAAGAAAAAAGAAGAGGATAAAGTAAAGGCAGAAGAAGAGCAAAAGAAGAAAGAAGAAGAAGAAAAAAAGAAACTTGAAGAAGAGGAGAAAAAGAAACAAGAGGAGGAAGAGAAAAAGAAACAAGAAGAAGCAGCTGCTCAGCTGAAGTAAGTTGTCTTTTAATGGTTTCATTGTGTCAGATGGCTGTAGTCCTGCTATCAGGATTGTATGCAAAGTTATAAAAGATGAACTGTTTGAGTTACTTATAGGTTGTATTTAGTTTTACATGGGTAGCTGAGTGTGCTTTATGACTTTACATAGTTTTGATTTTCACCTCTAACTTCTATTACTTTAGTCTCTAATGCAGATTTTTGACAGTGTTCTCCATGTGATGACCACATAATGCACAATTATAGTTGAAGAGAGAAGCACAGTTTTTTAAGATGGGAGAAGTGTTAGTATCATAAAATTGGGAATACAGCCTCTAACAGGTCCACAGACCATAACAAGAGCAAACCTACTGTGTGAGATGGCCGTAATTTCTTTTAATCAGTCATAGACTTGATACCTCAATGGCAAACACAGAATGTAACCTGGTGGTTTAATATGTGATGTTACCAAGACAGTGTTTGTTAGTACATTATCAAAAGGTACTACAGTGTTGAAGATAGCATCCTTAGATCAATAAAGCCAAGATTCCAGACATTCTTCTTTGAAATATGTCACTTTCTAAAACTGAGGCAATGTCATAGCTGAGTTCTAGCTAGGACAGGTGTATTTCAACTATTAAAATTTTTCTGTGTACTTCCAGTAGCCTGGGAATAAAAGGTTGCCCTTAACTGTGTAACACAGTAACGTGTTGAAAGGTTGTTGTCCTCTTCTGTAAGAACTTCATCTCTGTCTGGAGTAAATGGAGTTTTGTGTTTATATTTTCTAAGTCTCTTGGGATTAATATGTTCTGCATAGAAGTATTTGAGAAATTTCATTTTGTAACAAGAAGTACTTTCCTTTTGCAGCAGAAAAATAAACAGTTTATGAAGCAGATGCTTTGGCTTTCTAGGATTAACTTGTTAAATATTTAAATATTATTTTAATATTAGGGGGAAATAGTGTCTAGAACTACTGGAGGGTTTCCAACTCTGACTTTTTCTTCCTTTGAACTGTTAACCTGAAAGTAAAGTTCTGTAATGAAAATGACTAATTTTATGTCTCTTAGAGAAAAAGAGGAAGCACATCAGCTCCATCAGGAGGCTTGGGAGCGTCATCAGGCAAGGAAGGAGCTTCGCAGCAAAAACCAGAATGCACCAGACAATCGCCCTGAGGAAAACTTCTTCAGCAGACTGGATTCCAGTCTGAAGAAGAACACAGCTTTTGTTAAGAAGCTAAAAACCATTACAGAGCAACAAAGGGACTCCTTGTCTCATGACTTTAATAGCCTGAATTTAAGCAAATACATCGCAGAAGCAGTAGCTTCTATTGTGGAAGCCAAACTGAAAATATCAGATGTGAACTGCGCCGTGCACTTGTGTTCCCTCTTTCACCAGCGGTATGCTGATTTTGCTCCTTCGTTACTTCAGGCTTGGAAAAAACATTTTGAAGCAAGGAAAGAAGAGAAGACTTCCAACATTACCAAGTTAAGAACTGATCTGCGTTTCATTGCAGAATTGACAATAGTTGGGATTTTCACTGACAAGGAAGGTCTGTCTTTAATCTATGAGCAGCTTAAAAATATTATTAACGCTGATCGAGAATCCCACAGTCATGTTTCTGTGGTTATGAGCTTTTGTCGGCACTGTGGAGATGACATTGCTGGTTTGGTACCAAGGAAAGTAAAAACTGTTGCAGAGAAATTTAACTTGAGCTTTCCTCCTAGTGAGATAATTAGCCCAGAGAAGCAACAGCCCTTCCAGAATTTGTTGAAGGAATACTTTACGTCTTTGACCAAACACCTGAAAAGGGACCACAGGGAGCTCCAAAATATTGAAAGACAAAACAGGTGACACTTGAATGTTGCTTTTTATTTACGGAGAAAAAAGTACTTTATTTATGAAGTGCCTATATTTGTTGCAGTGTTTGTGAACAGTCTGTTAGCAGTGTGTAGAAGATAAGTGTATTCTGCAGTATATCTAAAAAAGTTTTGAATTTGCTCTGAATACTTTAGAAGAGAAAAACAGAGAGACTCTTCGAATGAAAATGCAACTTGACCTTTAGCTTTAATTCTCTAAATTCTATTAGTTTGGTGATACTCCCTTAGCAGCTTGAGAGTAATGTTTCTTTCCCAGCTGGTACTGTCCTTTTACAGTTGGCACAATCTGATTTCTCCCTTTCCACCTACACGTATCTAATGGAGCATATGTCACAATGGCTTTGGCTTGTTTAATTTTTTAGCGTACTAGTGTGGAAGAAAAATTAGGTTGGATTGAAGTGTAAGGGATACCTTGTTAATGTGGGCAAATTTTACATATTAAAATATTGGAGGGTATAGACAATCTGATTCAAATCCGCTTTGAATGTCTATATGAAATACCAGTATCGGAGAGTATGAATACACACACCTTTGAGATCTGAATAATTTAGTTTCTACCATGATTGCATTGTTCAATAATTGTTTGTTCTTCTTTAAAGCATCCTGAATTGTCATTATTGGAATCAGCCTAAACCCAACTGCTGGTCTTGAAATACAGTCATTCTTAAATCCTTTTGGAAGCATTCCAAGCAGATAGAAATGAATATGTTATGGTGTAGGCACAGGTTTCAACTAAAAGGCTGAACATGGGTCCAGAGCCAATTGTATGCTTGGAATACATTAAAATTTGATGTTCCTGAAACAAAGCTTTAAACTTGGATCCATTGTGCTGATGGATATTGTGCTGCAGTCCTATCTGGTCTTGGTCAGCTAAGTATTGTATTTCACAGGACTGTAAACTGACTTTTGAGCTGCTATTATTTCTACAATTACCTTATTACTTTAAAGTGCGTTACTGGCTTAGTTGTTTGGGGTTTTTTTAGTTAATGAATATAAACTTTTATACTTTCTCAATTATAATTGGTTTTGGGCACATTGGTTCTGGCTGGGATTTCAATGGGTGAGTGTTATAAAGTCTGTATGACAGGAAATTGGAAAAAAAATACTCGAGAGATTAAGAACGTTAATAAATCATGAAGAAGAAAGAACGTAGGTAATCTGGGCGAGGGAACTACACTTAAATGTGTACTTGCACAGCTGGATAAAAATGGCTGGATAGAGCCCTGAGCAGCTTGGCCTGATCTCATTGAGCCTGCTTTGAGTAGATGAGGCTAGAGACCTCTTGATGCACCTTTATTAGAATTATACCTATGAGCTTGGGTGCAGAGCTTTGTTTTGGGGAAAGAATGTGAAGAACTATCATTTATCACTGGATTAAGATAATTCTACTACTTATCTCTATTTGAACTTTTAAGGTGTTTATTCCAACTGCTTAATAAAAACTGGGGAGTAAGTTTTGTTAAAGAAACAAGACATCAAAAAATTTTTCTGCCTAATTTCTTCTGATTACAACGTGACTGTAACAGAGATGCTTGGCATTTGCATGCGATCAAAGTGCAGACAGAAACTTGCCTAGTAAGAAGTTCTGTGAGTACTATAGAAATCTTCCTAAACTGTGGATTTGGGGAAAGTGATTGTGTGGCTGGTTGCTTTCTTTTTTGGGGTTGGTTTGTTGGTTTGGTTTTGTTTGCTTGTTTTAAAAAAACCCAATAATCCTATTGGAAAAAACAGTCCTCTGTGTAATTGAAACTTGATCTACTTTGCTGATAGCAACAGCTTTTATTCCATGTGTTATTTTAGAACCAATGAAGTGAACAGAATGTGAACTGTTCCCTCTTGTGCATCAGCAATAATATATGTTTAGGTTATGATATTCTGTCAGGTAAATACATCTTGAATTTATCTGTGTCAGGAGAGTGACTGTGAACTGACTCAAGCTGTACGGGTTGGTTAATTGAAAAGTAATATGCTGACCTTAACAGTGCTTTAATACTATATTACCTGCTGAATCATTTAGGGAAAATTAAATTAGTGTTACAAGACACAAGGGTTTCTGCAAGTGGATAATTAGGAAAACTACCTTGAGTTACCCTTTGACAGTAGAACCTGATGGTTTGGTTATGTAGCTAAGGGCACAGCAAAATCTGTTCAGGCTGTATCATTGGAAAGAAACAGCTTGATTCCCAAATTCTAGTGTGAGCTTTCAAAAATGAGCGTTAGGTATGGAAGAAACCTGTCTAAATTAAGGATTTTTTTAACATCTGCTGAGCTTGTGTTGTGGCACTTTGTGAAATTCTGAAGAGATATGAAGTAAGATAAGTACTGTGTGTTGTAATTTTAATAGTATTCAAAAGTGAATTGTGCTTTTTAAAGTTTGCTTACTATGCTTTAGCTTGCTTGAATGTGTTAAAACTTGCCTTTTGAGAACTGAAACTCTTGTACTGTTGTCACAGCACTTAGCTTTTTTGTTTCTTAATAATGTTTCAGTGCTCATGTTTATGAGGCTGTTGGTATATTTTAAACTTAAAAATATGTATCTAATGGAAAGCTATCTCCATTATAAGGGTATGAATTGGCACTTAGCATGAGCTACTGCACTTTAAAAACTGTCAGTTGTTATTTAATTTGTTAATTTTTCTTGCTCTACTTCACAGGAGCAGGTAATACATGTTTTATAGGTGTGTTTTTGTAAGAGGGACAAGAAACAGAACTTATACTAGCGTTACTGCTGCTTGCCCTCTAGCAAGACATCTATGTCAAATTTTGGTTCTGAGCAGATGTAAGGGATTGCTTGCCCTGTGAGTGTGTTGTGTACAAAGATGACTTTTGTTTTACAATTAACCTGGAACTGAAAAAAGCCAAAACTGATATCCTTCAACTGACATTGCTTAAACTGTTTTAGAATTTTTATGCCATAAAATATTTGGGTCTTTTTGTCAATAATGTGATTGTATACTTATTGTTTAATAAAAGCCTAATGGTAATGTAATGATAGAACCTGCTTTAGGAATTATGGCATTTGCACCTTATTTCAAACTTTATCTTCTGATACTTTCATCTCAATGCAGGGTGCATTGTCAGTGGTCACAGATAGTTAGTCCAATGTTACTAGCGTTATTCAAGTTACTGTAAAACAAACTGGAAACTTGCTAGGCAAGCTCATTCTGTCAGCTTCCCTTTGAAAGTCCATGTTTGGTCTGAACCCATTTGTATCTTTGCTGTAGTAGGCCCCCAAAGAGCTCAGCTGGCCCAAAGTGTCCCTTACTGGTAGAGAACTGACTGCCTCATTCATATGAGAGGTCTTCATGAAGAGTGGATCATGCCATGGATGGGAGAATGCACATCTCAGGAGCCCTAGTTGAGAACAAACTGGAACATTGCTAATGAGCAACCAGCTTATTCTTAGTTAACCTAAAAGCAAGGAAGGAGGACAGTCTCATCAGTCTTCTGTGACAAGCTTTGTAGTAGCAGAGATTACTTTGTTCTGTGTATTTGGTTCAAACTATGGAAAGTTCTTGATTTTTTTTTTTTTTTTTTTTTTTTTTGTGTCTAAAATCCCAAGATGGCCTTAATTGTAGTAAGGTAAGAAAATTGAGGTATACTGTGCTGTATGTAATTGTGGAACTGCTTTATTGTGCACTTGTAAGCAATGATTACATTCCATAAAATGCAAGTTGCTTTCAACAATGGATTTCAATTTCAAAAATGAGAATTTAAAATAAGTATGGCTAGTTCCATAAAGAAAACAAAGAGCAAGTGAAAAAAAACACATGTAATTGCTCCTAATTTGGACTGATATCCTCGAAATAACTTGACTTGTTGGAAAATTAATGGACTGGTTTTGACATGCAACAGTTTTTGAGCATCCTGTCAATGATTGCCCATTTAATCATTTGAACAACATGGAAATGTATTGTTACAGATGCAAAGCAACTTTTATCCAGCTTTCATGCAAGTTGAATGTTTTAATTTACAACAGAAGTTTCATAGCACAGGATATTCATGGCAAAAAGAGAAGTTATCCTTTCTCTTTGGACATTGAAGTTAGAACTTCTGTGACTGTACTATCCTCAGTGATATTGAAGTTGGTAATTCAGTAGGGTGATTTGGAAAAAAATAGCATTGCTTAAATTTGTGCTATTGCGGTCTTATCTAGAACTCTCATAGTTCCCTTGAAGAAGGAAGGTTAGCTTTGCTCAGAGAAATTGGTAGTGATTCAGCATAGCTCAACTGTATTTTAAGAAAAGAGGTTGTCTTACTGTAACTTTTATTTTTGTAGGCGCATTCTTCACTCCAAAGGAGAGCTGAGTGAAGATCGACACAAGCAATATGAGGAATTTGCAATGTCGTATCAGAAGCTGTTGGCAAATTCTCAATCTCTAGCTGATCTTTTGGATGAAAATATGCCTGACCTTCCCCAAGAGAAACCAACACCTGAGGGTAGGCCATCTTCTAAAGCAAGTAAACAGAATGCTGGATTTGGCCTGGATGTGGTGGGAATGCTAACCAAACCCTCTTACTGATGTGTTCTTTCCATTGATTTCTTTTTATTTAGGCTTTCTCACTTAAGGGTATTGACAAATGAATAATACGTTTTTTTAATTAAAGTAATTAAACATGACATGTAACCATAACTATTGTATATGCCTTGTAGTTATGGTAGTTTTAAGTAGTATCTCTTTAGATTTGTTTCAGGTAATATAGGAATAAATGAGAAATTAAAAATGTTTTTAACCGAACCCTTTCCATTTTATATAACGCATTTTTTAATATTTAAAAAACTGCATATGCTAGAGTTTAAAAATTTGAGATTGTTCAAAAAGGGGTTTGGATTATATTTTGAGCCATGATGGTATGAGCAGGAACATATTGTTAAGCCAGATAAGTCACTAGGTGGCTCACTGACTTGAAGTACAGCATTTAACTGGCAGAGGTATTGAATGCCTTAATATCAAATTTTAGATTTAGAGATGTTGTTGAAATTATGAGCATACCTTTTGTCTGAATTGATCTTGAGCTTAAAAAAAAAGCTGTATTTCTTGAGTACCTCTAAATTTAAAATTATTCCTTTTTAAACTTGTTCTTAAAATACAATGGAGTACAGTTCATTATACTCAAAGCAATTACTTTTTATGCTGTTGTGGTTAGTTTATTATAGCTTAGTTTATTATAGCTTTCCTTTCTAATACCAAATAATGTGCTGCTTGATTTTATTTGATGAGACTTTCACTTTGATAGTTTGTGTTTTCTATCAGTGTCAAATTTACAATTTTAAGATAACTTACTGGTATATCAAATATTAAGACTGGGTTGTTAAAAGCACTTTAAAATATAAATTACAATATATAAATGAAAACAGTGGTAGTAATTAATAGGTTAACATGCTTCTAAAAGTATTTCTTTTAATCTTTAAAGGTGCCTTCTTTTAGAAGGTCAGAAATTTGTGTAAATAACTTTCTTATGGTTTCACTGTTTTTGCAGAACATGGACCTGGTATTGATATTTTCACACCAGGAAAGCCTGGAGAATATGACCTGGAGGGAGGTATCTGGGAAGATGAAGATGCTAGAAACTTCTATGAGAATCTTGTCGATTTAAAGGCTTTTGTGCCAGCAATTTTGTTTAAAGATAACGAAAAATTTTACCAGAACAAGGATTCTGGGAAGGATGAATCAAGAGGTAGAATACTAGTATTTTTAAACATATCTTGTCCAACAGATGTGAAAATTTGATGGAAGTAATGAGTCTCTAATGAAATAATTTGTGGACAGTACACTAGTTTGGATGAATTTTTAGGGAATAAACTCTGTGAGATAGGGATTATAGCTGTGCATGGCATTTAAGAAAGAAAAAAGTAAATGCATTTTAATATTAATAGAATTTTAAAATAATAGGAGATTAGCCAATGTGAATAAATACTGACTTCTGTGAGAAATCTAAAAGTTGACCTTTGAAAGATGTTAATGTGCATTCTGTTTTTTCTATTAAATGGTTAGTGGTAGTTAACTGTCTCAGTTATATAAACATATATAAAATTCAAATAGATTAAAAGGCCAGATGATTTCTCACTTCTGATACAGCCCTAGGTTCACAACAAGGTATTGGTAACCTTCAGTTATAATGGGATAAAAATGACATTCACCATCACTGGCTCAAAGTGTAACAGAAGATACCTGTTTGTGTAAGAGCAGTGTTTTGACATTAAGGATATGTCAACAAAGACATAGGTACATGATTTTCTAATCCGTGTGCTGTAGGTCACTTAAGTATTAATGGAATGTCAACTTTATATCTCATGGCCTTTTTTTCTGATTTCTGAAATTTTCCTGTGAGGATGATTAGGTGTTGCAGCAGCTTGCCCAGTGAGACTGGAATCTTTGTCTTAAGAGATTTTTCAAGACAACTGGAAAAAATCCCTGAGAAATCTGATGTGAATACAGTGCTCATCCACTCTGAGCAGAAGGTTGAACTAGAGACCTCACCAAGGTCTATTCCAGGCTAATTTTGTCTGTGGTTCTAAAGAGGTTGCCTGCTTTTGGAGTCTGCTATTTCCATATGACATGTGCACTGTTTAGAAGTTGTGTCACTTTTTTTGACTGAAAAATTTAGGTGTTTTAGTAAAGTTATTTGCCTTAAATTTTTTTTTTTTTTTTTTTAGTGAAACATAGACTGCAAATGAGGCTTGAAGGAGGCCTGAAAGAACAGCAGAATGTTGTACATAGTTATCTCTTGGAAAAATCCTGTATGCCAGACTCGTGTTGTTGTCCAAGAAAAATATTAGCTATTCCTTTCTGAATCTTCATCTAGAGAGTCATGGATTATTTATTTTCAAGGAAAACAAGATTTTTATTTGACTTTTTACATAGCACATTATTTTTTCAGTATCTTCCCCCGTTCTGCTTTTTGCTTTCTTTTTCTTGGTCTGTGTAAAACATTTTGTTTACCTTGCTTTGTCAGTTTTGTTATCAGTTGAGCTATGAAGAATATGCAGTGCAAACATTAAGTTAGAATTTGTATCTTTGAATCTGTCTCTTTTTGAATGTTTATGATATTAATTTACTGAGATTTTGGAGGATACTGATTTTCTATCCGACCTTCCCAATATGCAAGGTTGTTTTTGCTTGCACTTTCTATATGATGACCAGACAATCCATTTTAGGCACTTCTTCACTTAGATTACTGCAGTTCTGAATGTCTTGTTCCATTTATATGTGTGGATATCATCCAGTGAAGATGTTACCAGGTGCACTCAGAACAAACCGAAGCATTAAAACCTGTTGGCAGTCCTTAACAGACCTCAGTGTAGATAAATGTTTGCAGTTTTCAGGCACACAAGTAAAGCTATATGAAGGATATCCAACCACAGAGACCTAACAGATGAGACAGTGTAGTCTCAAGAAGTAGATATTCTTTGCCCCATTTCCTTTTAGCAGGACTAAGGTACTAAAGAGACATAGGTTTAGCAGCATGAGTCATCCTGTATTCTAACCATGACAGTGTGTATTTAATAATATAATATTTCTACTTAACTTTTAAATAGATTCAAAAGATGCCAAAGATAATAAGGAAGCACCTGGGAGTGAGGATTTGGAGTTGGAGCTGGAGAACCTGGATATTAATGATGACCCCCTGGAGTTGGACTGTGGAGATGAGGCAGAAGATCTTACAAAAAAGCTTCTTGATGAGCAAGGTAAAAAGGATTGGTTTTAGGAATTCTTTGTTGTTTCCTGATCAGGGCTTTTTGAGCTTGATGGTTTTTAGTCAGTAGATAGTGACTTCAGGGAGAACTATTGTTTATTTATGAAACTAGTAGCGGGAAACTGTTAGGATTGTGGTCAGAAAGCATTATATGGAGGTTTCTGTAGTGAAAGTTACCGATTCCTTCATATAGCTTTTAAAAATAATCAAATGTGAAGCCAGTTGTCTGAAAAGTGACTAGAAGAAAGTATGTAGACTCAGTGCATAAATGATTTTTTCATCAAATGTGTCTAGGGTACAATTTTATTTTTTCTCTGATGTTATGGCTTTACATAGCAGGATTTAAGAATTGTAACCTCTAATTATGTGTAAAGGGCTGCAAATGACACATGTGAAGATCTAGCTGTGTTAGTTTTCCTGGGGAAACAGCAGCAAAATGTTTCTTAAGAATTTTTCTTACTACAAGTTTTTCTTTCAGTGGTACTGAATAGTGGGAAAAGCAACATCAGGTGTTAAAGAGCCAAATTCATATAGAGGAGCAAGTGAGGTGGTGGTGTTGAGCTCAGTTCGTAAGACACATCTGTGTTGCTGTTTTGGATTTCCAAGGACAAATGCACATTCTCTTCTTTCATTTCTGAAGCAGGAAACTTGTTCTGTGTCTAGAATGTGAGGAAAAAAAAAACCAACCCAAATCCACATCTAGAGTCCACTGGCTTGGAGATTCTGTGGTTTAAAAGTGAAAATCCTACCTGATCTAGTGAATTTATAATCTAATCATCCTCTTTCTTGAAACCGCACTGGGCTTTAAAAGCTAAGAAGTGAAAGCCAAAATTTCAGGCTGTGGAGTTCGCATCAAAGCAAAGAAGTTCAGGCCTTGGCAAAGACCGTGTATCGGTGTTTTAATTGTGGGTTCATCCAACCAAGCTGATGCATGGATCTGTGGGTTTGGGTGTGGAGAAACTTGAAGAAATCCTCAAAGTTCCAGTCTTGCTTTGCTGACAATCAGGGATGGGCTGGGGCATGTGGATCTTTAAATTGGACGACTCTTGTGTACCTAAAGTTAGTAGAGCTGAAATTAATTTTGTGACTATGCTGGTCTGTGACACCTCACAAATTCAGAGAAATTAGTTCCACAGACTGTTTCAGAGTCCTTCTGAAACGAAAACTATCAGGATAATTTATGTAATATTTCCTTAGGTTTTTCCTTTTTTTAGCCAGACAGGTTGGAAAAAGCCATACCCTCTTGGGAATAAATTTTCCTTTCTGTTTATATTCTTCTGTAAGTAGTCAACAGCTTAAGCTGGTTAAGATGTTAAGTTTTAATTGCAGGACATTCACCTTTAGCAAGTTGTTATCCTCTGGCCAGAGATCTCGAACAAAACAGTGAAGAGCTTGGCTTCAGCTATCTATAAGGGTACGCTTAGACGTTCTCTTGGAATCGAAAGGAAAAGAACTGGATTGGTCATAGCCTGCTAGATAGGCCAAAAATACTTTGTCAGTAGACATCTGAAAGAATGTGGATATTTCCTTCTTGTCTTTTTTTGAAAGGATTCTTGACTAGATAGGAGGATGAAGATTATTCTAAATATAAAGACAAAGCCAAATAACATGAGAGTGAGATCCTGTAGAAGTGAGAAAGAAATAACAGGAGATGAGATCAGAAATAGAAGATTCAGTCTCTGTATAGTTCTAGCTCACTGGGAGGCAATGCCAGTTTGAGAATGTTCAGTAGCACAGAAGGGATTGATGATCATGCTTTTGACTGTAAAAGGAAGGTGATGCATGTTTTGTCATAACATAAAATACTAACGATCAATACTACTTTCTGTTTTTAAACTAGCTATTGACTGAGCATTAAACATACTCCCATTTGAGAGGTTAATCTAAAATGTGTCAGAATGAGGTTTATTTTTATCATTAAACAGCCAGCCCTTAAAGAAAGCCTTTTACTTTCTACCTCGTGAAGGTAATGTCATTTGATTCACAGGGTGGGCTTTTTCTTAGTGGAGAACAATTGCTTCATTATTGTCTCTGTTCATTGGTTTATTTTTTATGAAACATGTAAAAACATAGTGTCTTTGCAAATTCTATACCTTTGTCAAATTTCTTTGATACTGACAAGTAGCTTCATAAATTAGTGTTAAAATTAAAATAGTATGATTGCCAAATACTGGTTCTGCTAGAAAACTGGGCTATAAATTAGTAGCATGTAAGTGCTGCTTTACTTGAAACATAAACACAGTGATTGGATTTTTTGGGTGGCGGGGGTGTGTGTAATTCTCAACACCCCTAGTTGGTAGCACCAAATATACAGAATTAACAAAACTCTGAATTTAGATGTTGCTTCAGGTTCTGTGATGTATTTCCATTTAGTAAACTGGTAGATTTTTATTTTTTTTCCAGCCCCTTTGTTAATAAAAATTCACAGGTTTGATGTTAGGAAAATTAGGTGTCCTTTAGCTGCAAAAATACAGCTTTAACTTTTCTTGATATGTACTGAATTTTTGTGCATCTGTACTTGACGTAAGTTAGTTATGTTTTGTGCAAAGCCAGCAAAGAATGAAACCACTATTATGACACTATTACAAACACAAACTGGAGTATTCCTAGGTTGAGATGGGCCTTTAAAAAGGGAGGATGCATGGGGTGTAGCAGAGTCTTAGATTGTAGAATAATTTGAGTTGGAAGAGAGCTTTAAAGCTCATGTAGTCCACCCCCCCTGCAGTGACCAGGAACATCTTTGACTAAATTAGGTTGCTCAGAGCTGCATCCACCCTGATGTAAGATCCAAGATGAAGAAAAGTAGCTGTAGTTACTGTGATAATCTGGGGGGGTGGATTTCATTGCAGATGGAGTGAGTTATAGAGGGGAAAATAGGATAAATAGGGTAGACAGTCCAGTCAGACAGTGGGTACTACATACTGTTTGTTACTTTTGCATCTCTTTCTGTCACCTAACTTCAGCCTTTTCTCCCCTGTCCAAGTATGAGGGAAAGAAGGCAGTTTTCCAAAGAGTGTGTTTTTAAAGCAAGTCTGCCCTGTTGTAGCATCCTTCACAGCACTGCAGTACCTTTTTCTGCACTTTCTTCCTTAAGGCTGGAGTCTGTAGTCAGCTAAGTTTGACATACCACATGTAAAAGGAAAATTGCAGTTAGCTGAAGATGTTTGTTTACCAGGAACTTGGCTAATTTATTTTGTTTCTCTATTGTATTAACTTGGAGTGAATCTTAATTTTCTTATTTTCAATATGCTCAGGGAAGAGAGAGGGAGCAGATAGCACCGGAGCTGAAAATAGTGACGGAAAACATGCTGAAAGAAGTGAGTTTTGAGGTTTTTAAAAGAGAAGATAAAATGTTAAAAATGAAGCTGTGTGAATGGAGACAAAGATGTTAAGTAAGGAATGGCCAGGGTGGAAGCCATCAAGGGTACTGGGAACAGGAGTCGTCTGATGTTTATATGTATCTAGTACCAGTTTTTTTAAGTTTGAACAGCAGCAGAGATGATGTGTAAAAGAGAGTATTAAGTCAACCCTATTAATTTTGCTACACTGCTTAGAGAGCTAGCAAAGTTCCTATCAGAAGAGCAAGAATTTAAAAAGATCTAAAAATATTTATTGAGAAATATTTTTTGAACTTGTGAGACTAGATTCTGAATACATTCCTCAGTGAGGCTTTGATTCATCAGTATATTTAACATTATGCTTATGCCGAAGTGTTGTGCATAAAGAAGGATCCAGCTAATAATTTGCTCACAGTATTGGTCTGTACCACGTGAATGGTGAGGGCTCCTGCATGATCAAATTTATTACAGAAACTTATCTTGTAGAGGAGTTCTCTTCTGTTATTTCCACTGTCTGGGTGATACTGTAGAAAGTAGCTTTCAGACAGAGTGGAGTTTCTAGGAGAGAGCCCTCTGTAAGGTTGTAGTTTTGTAAAAATTAAAAAATATGCTGACAGTAAAGTAGCCAGGGCTTTCTCAGAAAGTATGTGTGTAGGGAGAGGGGAAGGCACATAAATATTGTTGCTGAAGTAGAAGATTGATTTGCACCAGTTGTTGCAGGAGAATGACTTCAGTAAGACCTTAATGTTTTTTGATGCTTTCTCAGTTCTACTCCCTGCATGCACTTCTGGTTAAATACAAAGGTGTTTAAAAAGAAAAAATAATTTTTCTTTCTGTCTCTACAGAAATAGTCTCATGGTAACTGGTATACATTACTACTTGTAGTAGATTTTTAAAAAGACGTAATGCAGTTTTAAAATGTGGTGATGATAAAAGACTGGAACTTGGGAGGATCAGAGTGAAAAGCAGGAAATGAACTCATTTTTTGCACGAATTGCGACTTAGAATCGTTGTTTGACTTAGAAGGAAGCCCTGACTCTTTCATTTCCTGTCACTGTAAAATTCTTAATTTTCTGTCTGAAGTCCCAAACCTGGTTCAGGTACTACAAAACAGCCTTTCCACTTAAAAAGGAATCCACGTACTGTGAGGAGAAAGAAATACAATGTGAGAATATCTGTAACCTGCCGGTGAAGGAGAGGACCATTGAAAGAAGAGATATATTTGGGAAGTGTTGAAATTGACTGTGATAGCAGGGCCTTTTGAAAGATTTTCTAGAGAAATGACTGAATTGTCGAAGGGTTGTTTTTTTTTTTTAAATTAATTTCAAAAGCATTGAGTCAGTTTGAGTAGAAGACTGAGGTGAGACAACTAATTGCTGTAAGGGAGAAAGGGGAAGATAAAAGAACATTAGGAGACAGGAAGATGTGGCTGTAAATATCTCAGTGGAAAGATGCATTAAAATAAGAATTGCTAGTAAAAATGTCTAGTCTGAGCTATTGCATGCATCCTAGTGAACTCTGAGTATATGTCTGAGAAAGTCAGGGGTCCATTAAGCATTTAAAATGTCATGGTCCTCTTTTGTCTGAGCATCTGGAACACCTGCTGCCTCTTTTTTTTTTCTCCTTTCTTAATGAATCCTTCTCTCTTCTTCTGACTTGTAGTTGCCTGTGCAAGAGAGGAGCAATTGCATCTCCTTTAATATCTAGTGACTTCAAGACTGGGTAGCTGGCAGTGTTGTTTGGAGCAATTGGTGTTTCTCTGCCTAAGCTCAGCCCCTGACTCCAGCAGTTTCCGAAAACAAGAAAAAAAATCCTAAAACATTACATCTTTGTTACCACTTCGCCTTTCAGTAACTTGAAAAAGAAAACTGAGTCTTCAGTGCTGCTTTATCTTACCATGTAACCTGTAAAGACATAGTGGCTTTACCAGGTGTTGGGTATTTTGTAGTTTACTTGGATGTGACTTCCACCACCATATTCTCCTCTTTGAAGTCTGTCTGTTTTCCTTTCAAATACATCCTAGGTGTTTGTGTTACTGCTGAACATCCTCAAACTGAAAGAAAGCCAAGCTTCATCATGTTCGTTTTTTGGGAGGCAGTGTTGCTTTGGCCAAAAAAGGGTTCTTTCCAAGTGTTTGTGATATAACATCATTTTGGCTCATGTTGTGCTATAGAACAAGCTAAACTCTTCTCTAGGATTTAGTAAAATCTGGAAATTTGTTGAAGCATACCACAAGTTTTGCAATTAGAGGGTAACTGTAGGGGGATTGATCTGGTGAGATCTTCATAGCTGATATCAGAAAATCTGAATTTCAGTAATAGAACTGTCCTGCAGTCTTCTACTCAAGTATTGTTACTGACTCAATCAGTAGATAGAGCTCACCATCGCTGCTTCCTGTGTTGCAAACTACACGGAAGCAGTTGCTTGAAAAACAGGTTGTCACTTGCCTTGCAATTGCTACATGATCAACCCTCCATCCTTGTTGGTTATGGTTCTATACACTGGTTTCTGTATAGTGGAAGGAATTAAGTTTGCCTCTAGCTTTTACAGCCTCAGGTGAAAAGATGTCAAGAACATACCGGATGGAAGAATGGCCTTAATGGACATTTTTAATCAAAAATTCTCTTTCTCCTGCAGGGCAAACATACATAGAAAAGTAGAATCTACAATTGCATTAAGGTGTTGTTGGGTTTTTGTTGGTTTTTTCCATATTATTTTCCCCCATGTTTGGGCCTTTTTGCGGTCCTCCTTTTTATCACCTAAAGAAATTGTGGTTTTCTAGGAATATATATTTGTTGTTGCTCCTGACAGTACAAATTAGGAGGTAGGGAACTTTGTGAATAGGAAGACAAGTTTTAATGGTGATACTTCTGACTTTTGGGCATAGACAAGCAGTGGATTTTTTTTTTCATTAAATTAAATTTTGTGTTCATCTTGATAACTTATTTTTTGAATCTGTGGGTGAAATATTTAACAATTAAAAATGACAAATGCACTGTGTTTGGGGAATGTGGTCATAAATCATTTATATTTCATAGCTTAAAGATGTGTGCTGCTTGTTTATTTCACTCTGTTAGAACAAGAGGATGAAGAAGCCAGTACTGGATCTCATTTAAAACTTATAGTAGATGCTTTTCTTCAGCAACTTCCAAATTGTGTCAACAGAGACCTCATAGACAAGGTATAGTCATAGTTTTTTATTTGTTCCATTCTTAAAAGCCATAATGATAGAGCAGATAGATTGGAAATAAAGAGTTGAAGCTTTGGACTCTAGCATAGCTGAATTAATTTTTAACCTAGAGGAAATATTTTCTTTCTCACTTAGCCATTGCTCAAATACCATACAGTATTGGTTTCATCTGCCAATTTTCTTATGTGTTAGTTTGTTTTAGAAGTAGTCTTTTTTATTTTTGCCTCCCATCACTCTTGACAAATTACCTCCCACCTACTTAAAGCTGCTCTCCTTGTCTTGATCCAAAGAATCAGTCTGTATTTCTGTAAATGAACATGTTTTCTAACTATGTTAGTTAGAGACAGAAAAATTTTTTTTTCTTTCTTCATGGTTCTTTTTAAAGCAGCTGCATGTAACAGGAATAGATCTGTAAAAGGTGCTTTTGAAAAGCATGTTAATATTGTTTTAAATAAAAGAACACTGCATTAAAGGTGAAATATTGTATTGACTTTTCTCTTTATAGGCAGCAATGGATTTTTGCATGAATATGAATACAAAAGCCAACAGAAGAAAACTAGTACGAGCACTTTTCATAGTTCCTAGACAAAGGTAAGAACTGAAGGGGAACAAGCTGGATCCACCACCCTTTGGTTGCTTAACATATGTATGTACTTTTTAACTGTTTAAATTACTGAAAACCAGTGCGTATTCCAAGTTGCATTTGTTTATTCCTAATGTGCAATTTAGAGTGATTTAATGATTAATGATCAAGCAATTCACAATATTTTGCCACAGCAGTGTTATTTTTTTTTCATAATTAGTTTCTCTTTTCTGGTATTTGTGTGTTTATAATGGATCTTTTAATGAGCTTTTTAACCATGGAAACAGCAGCAAAAACTTACATTCTGTCTAAAAAGAAGGATATATTTCATTCAGGAGAACTTGTACTTTTTTTTAATATAAGAACCTCTGAATAGTTAGAGCACAATGTAGTTTAGGAAGGAGAATTTCTTGTGATACGTTAATTCTAATATGGTGCATAGCCCTTATAATAGCTTTGTATCTTCTGGAATGGAGCTGGTTCTAGTTGGGCCAGTTTAGAGAAAGAGTATAAAGTTTGAGCCTGGCCTTTTCTGTCCCTGTAGATCTGTCCATGTAGAGTTTTGCTATTTGTCCTTGTCTCTTGTGTAAGCGAGGTCCCTGCACTTGCACGAAGAAACTTGCTTACAAAAATGGTTGCAAATATTAAAATAAAAATAAAAAAATTAAGAACTTTTTTCACGGCCTAGAACATCTACAGCGATGTAAGTCAGCAGGATGACTTAGGCTTTTGTCTTCAGCTTAAAATAATAGAGAATTTTCCATGTTTGCAGAAAACAAACATGTGGGTGATTTCTGAACATACCATAATATTTGTATCACTGCCCTTTAGTTCTTCCTGGTGCTGCAGATTCCAGATTGCTCAAACTGATCATTAACTCTTGGAACCTCTTCTAAAAAGAATGATTTGCTTTGCATAAACCAAAAAACCTAATGTGTACTAGATGATAATGACCTGAAGGAATTTGTTGACATTGTGCACAGCAAAAGAGGTACTTTTCAAACAAGAACAACATGATGGCTTGTAAATTCAGCAATGTGGTTTCGTAGATACCATGAAAGCAAAAGTTAAATTCCTAGTGTATTGTAGTATTTTTTTTTTAAAAAAGGTGTTTCTTTGGTTAGGCTGTACTAGGAACACAGTAAGTTACTAAAAACATACAGAGTCTCCACACTGCCACTGATTTGTTGTCCCGATGGTAGTTTCGTTACCCACAAATCAGTTATTATTAATAATAATAATAATAATAATAGTAATAATAATAATTTTAAAAATATTTATTTTTCTGTAGCAACTCAATAGGTTATAGATGGTGTGGTCGGCTCAAGGAGCTACTATTTTTGTAACATTTCTCTAATATTTGCAACTATTAGTGAAGTGAATGACTTGGCTGATCTTCTCACTGTTAATGATAAATATTAATTATTCTTCATATTAATAAATATTAATAATGCATGTACAATTATTTTTAAATACCTTTTTCTGCTCCCTGCTCTGAGACCTATTGAACTAATGAATACTCCAGCTTTCAATTGTGTCTAGTCATATATATCTGCCAGTTCTTTTGCCTGTGTTAGATGCCCGTCTCTGGGCTACTAAGCAGGGGAAGCAGGATGTTGACTGAGCTGCTTGTTCTGAACCACATCTGCAATCAAAATACCAACTGAAGTGCCTGTAGATGCAGACGATTTTAAAGGGCAATCTATCCTAATATTTAAGTTATCCTTACTACTACAGTTGGTAAAGGAGCAATTCTTGCTTTCTGTCTTGAAATCAATATTTGTAATAGTTGTGGAAAAACACCAAGGTGTGTATATGACACACGGTACTAATGGTTGCTATAAAATGCTACAAATTGATTTAGAAAATTTATATAACACTGCTTTGAAGCTTTGTATTAACAGTATTTTTGCTTCTGGCATCTCTTCACTGAGCCATAATGATATGTTTTTTCCTTCTGGAATTAGTAAAAACTAGTATGCAACAACAATAACAGGAGTTTCTGCTATGTCTCTCCAGGATACCGTGGGAGAAGAAAGCTTGCTTTGATTATGTTCTTGAGGAGGTTTTCTTTTGGTTTATTTTAGGATTTTTTGTGAAAGGTTCAGAAGAACAGTGTCCTTATAGGATGTATATAAAGCAATATATTTTCCAAAAGCATTTAGTCTTCAAGCATATCAGACAATGCTGTCTAAGCCTGGCTATTATGTGGCAGCCACAATAAGGTATTTCAATAATAGAAAAAGTTCTGTTTCTTCTCTTGAGAGATCAGTTTTAGGAACTATGCAGACACAACAGTTTTACCAAAAAAGCACAAAACTGGTTTCGTGTTCAAGAAGTAATGCAGACACTGTAAAGTCAAAGTCATTATGCAGTGTTGCCAGGGAGCTTTCTTGCTTCCACTAGGGTTGGATAGATCAGGACAAATGCAGGATTCTTCAAGACAGACAACTTAATTTGACAAAAAAGGATGGGTTTTTTCTCAACTAACTGTAGATTAGTGTTGGAATACATCACTGCACTGCTCTGTTGAATACTTATGAACGGATCGCATTTACATCTTCAGCTGCGATTTGAACCTCTAACCCAACAGAGCAGAAAGCCTTTTAAAAAGATTTTTTTTCAATGCTAGTATACAAGTGGCTTTCAGATTTTCATTGGAGGATTGATTTAAAACTAAATATTAGCCTTCTAATTCAGGACTATAATAGTTTGTACTAAAGTGACAGTATAGTGATTTAACCCATACTGCTCACAGCTTCAGGGCATTTATGTGTAAGTCTTTGCTATCTAGCTGAATTATCTCTTGTACAGATACACATAATTATTTATGTTTAATTGCATACTGCAATTCTGTTGAATTTTTTCAACTTCAGTATGAGAAGTTTAAAATCTCTTTTTAAACCTTAAATTCTGAACAATTCTAGTCAAGTGCTAAACAGTAAATAGGGGCTGTTGTGGCTTCCAGTGTTCTTGGCATTCCTAGCTATGAAGCTGCAGATTTACAAAGCAAGAGATTCGTTATTTACCATAGGGAAATTTTTAGCCTTATCTTCGGTTGTTCTTAATTCAGAAGTTAGCTGCTTCTTGAGTGTTAAATAGTTCTGAGCATTTTAACTCATAAATCGTAAACCTCCTGTACATCTGCATTCAGCTCTATCCTGAGCATCCTCAGTAGCAAGGTCCTTTTTGTTCACTTGAACGTGACTTAGCAGTTTCAGTGGCCTGTCTCATTCAACGACAAAGTTGAGGGATGTGTTTGAGAGAATAAGTTTATGCAACAGCTAAGAAAATAAAGCAAAAAGTGCTTACCTGGTAACATGCCAGTTCCACAGCATCATTCTCTTCCCACCGAGCAGTGTGGGCAACAGTTTGTACCTGTTCAGGCCCTGTGAATACGCTGCATTTATCTGGATTATGATTATGCTTGTGTGGCAGGAGTTCTTGCTCTGTTGCCTTGTTCTTTAAGCTATCTTTCTGGTAGAATATGAGTTAATAAATGTATAAAATTACCCCTTTCACTCTTTCTGGATATAAAATTTTGATTGCACCCATTCTAGAGAGATTGCAGTTAGGACTTTAAGCAAAGTTTTGTTTATTAAAAAACTAACATTTGGAATTCTACCAAAAAAAGATGTGCTGTTAGATATTTCACTCAAGTGCAGTCCATGTGATCCAGAGATCCAGAGCTGACTAGATTTCAATCCAAGGTAGGTGGTCAGAAGTAGTGACTAATAGTTTGTGTTCAGGGTACTTAACGCACGCTTCAGAGAGTAACTGACATCCCTTCATAATGTAGAAGAGCAGGAAGAGAAAGCAACACTGTGGGTTTTGTGGTTTCTTTTAGGTAATTTCTGCCCCCCTTCTCAAGAAAAATGAGTGCTTTTGGGGAAAAACAAAACCCACAATTAGCTTTAATGGAGGTACCAGTAGGTGGTGCCACTGATACTGCAATGTCGCCTCTTCTGAGCACTAATTTTTGTCTCCCTGTGAGAGAGGGAACCGATTCCATCTCTGCCAATTTCATAGTAATTGACCCAAGGCTTTTCCTTATAATATTTCACCTATTTAGAAATACACAGTCTTAGTATTCTTCCTCATGAAGAAACCTTTTGTGTCGTTCTGTAAGGGAACAACAACAAAATGCTCTAAGACTTTAATTTTCCCCCAGGTATCTTCAGTTTACAGAGATGAAATTATTAGCTCTCAGCAGGCAGGTACTTGTTCAGACCAGAATAAAGCTTCCTGCTATTTGTCTTAAAAGAGATGCCGTGCAAAAATCTCTTCAATTAGAATAGAACCCCTCAATTCAGCCAAAGTCCTTTTTCAGTTTAGCGCGCGCGCGCGCGCATGTGTGTGTGTGTGTGTGTGTGTGTGTGTGTGAGGTAATGAGACTTGCACTTTTCTGAGAGTTAATGGCTAAATGCTTAATAACACCATAGTAATTTGCTGTAGCTAGTGATCCTTGACTGTGTGTTCCAACAAGCTTGAAAAGTGTAAATACTGCTTCAGTTATTGATTAACAAGAGAGAATAAAAACTGTTAAATAGGTAACCAGGATACCTACAATATTTCACCAGGAGCTTTATGTGTTATCAGGAGGCTGCTTAGCTGTGCCTCTTTGAGGTAGTATATTCTGATGCTTCTAATCCACATTTGTAATAATTATCCCTCTTTGTGGGGATATTAAAGAACTTGGAAATGTGCTATAGTAACAGAGCAGTAGAATGGAGAGGGAAAGCAGTCATGTGTGCTTTTTCAGGGGAGTTTTTGTCTCAATGCTTTTCCAGTTTTACTTTGTGCCAGGGCAATCTTTATGTATTGACTGTGCTTTTAGATTTTTTTTTTTTTCAGCAGAATCTTCTGGGGTTTTCTTGGTTTGGGTTTTTTTTGGGTTGGTTTTTTTTTTCCTCCCCCCTAGCAGTAGGGAAAACCTTAATCCTTCATAAAATGTAAACTCAAGATCCTTTTTTTCCCTTACAGGCAATTTGTCACTTGAAGCATGAAAATGGAAGATGCTTATCTCCACTTAAAACATTAGGCTTATTCTACAGTTCATCTGTTTACAGCATTAACTTACATTCTGAAAATAAACTAGAAATTCTTTTTTCAGCTTGTTAAATGATATTATGAGGCCTCAGAGTGCAGTTGGTTTATCTGCATTTAAAAGTGATACATGCATGTTTACATGAACCAGCTGTGTTATATTCTGTGTCCTGTTACATGATGCCACAAACAAGGTTTAAGGGCTTTTATCCCATTTTTACAACCAGATAGTCTTTGACAGAAAGAAACAAAGTAGAAATTAAGGAAAACACAAATGGCCCTCCAAAATTCCCTATAATACTACAAAACATTTGATAGTATGAAATGGGTATGAAGGCATTTAATCAAGGAAAGAGAAAAGGAAATAAGGGAAGTTCTAAAGAAAATGTTGAAATATTACCATTTGTGGAAGTGCTTAACTAAGTTTTGGGGAAGAGGGTTGCTATATCACATCTGCTGAGCTTTGTTTTCTGTAACAACCGCTACATTCATTTAGATGTTCATTGCCTTAAAAATAGAGATGTTCTTACCTTCCTGGTTTTGTCTGCTGCTGCTCAAAACCAGAACAAAATTGCAATAACAAATGGAGTTTTCTGTAAGAATTTTTCACTTTGTGTATTGAGAGGGATATGAATTTTTTTTGTATCTGGTAATTTCTTAAAGGTCAAATTCCATAGTTAAGATGGCGTTTGGCATTTCACCTAAGGCAGTAGTTCTGAAAGGAAATTAACTATGAAGGATTCCAATAGGATGTGGTAGTATACCTTCTTGTATTGCTGCTTTTAAATATTGCAATCTGAAGTGTCAGCCTGTGAAATTGTGTGTACATAGTTCTGTCATTATACGCACATTCATTAATTTCACAAGTAAAATGGTACCCATACTTGTAGACATAAATACATTTTTGTCTATAAAATAGTTGTCTATTATCTCCTTTGTTTTCAGGTTGGATTTGCTACCCTTTTATGCAAGACTGGTTGCCACATTGCATCCCTGCATGTCTGATGTAGCAGAGGATCTTTGTTCCATGCTGAAAGGGGATTTCAGATTTCATGTATGTTTTGCTGATTTAGGTTTTTGCTTCCAGATTATCTAGTCTGATATTAGTCATTCTTTGGGGAATAAAATAATGTTTGATATTATGTAGATGCTAATTCTTAAATTCAGTGGATAATTTTCTGTAATCTGAGCAGATTTGTTCTAGAATACTAATCTGTGCATTTAAAACTATTCTTTTTAAATTTAGCATATATGTCTGAGTATATAAAAATTAACTGTACGACAGTTACAGTAAGTTGCCAAAATTAGAAACTGTGCTTCAACTGTGTTTTCTATAAAGTAATAACTTTTATTTAAAATGAGAACTGACTTAGTCTAACAACATGTTTCCCACTACAAGGTTACTATTGTAATACAGTGGTTACTATTGCAGTGTAGTGCTTAATTCAAATTCTTTTTTTACAATTTTCATCAACCAAAATTTTCCCTTCCTCACAACTGTATTTTTCAGTGTTGTTTCTTTCACTTTGTTCTAAGTTTTGTAGTCAAATTGGTTATGGTGCACAGTGATGATTCCTTCACTGGTTTTTGAGTTTTATGGTGCAGATGTCAATTTTTTCCTAATATTGACATTAAAAATATGTATGAATTGCTCAGACTTAAGTAACTCTTAACTATCTGAAGTTAACTGTTCTCAGGATAAGCTATTTCTGTTGGGGAGAAATACAATTTTATATGTTTAGACAGGTATAAACTTGTACTTTGTTACTAAAATTATGCTGGATGTCAGTAATTTTAAAAGAAGAAAGAATAAAAAAAGTCTACACTTTATTAAACCTGACTTGAAGAAGTTGTCAATGTTTAATATTTTCCTTAGGGACTATACAAGTGGTCCTATTCATATAGAGACTACCTGTTGATTCTAAAAATATAGACTTTTGATCAATATATTATATTGATTCTAAAAATTATAGGTGAAGTATTCTAACCTCTACTTCTGTGGCGAAGTGGGGGTGGCCAGGTTGATGTGTTCCTGTAACTGTAGATATGCTAGGGGATTCTAGTTTTTTTGTGGGTTGCAGGAATGGGGACAGAAATTCAAAAGCTTCTGAAGAAACAAGGTTGTAGAGAGACTTTTGGGAAACCTGGTGATAGGTGAAGGTAGAGAATAATGAACAAAACAAATATCAACCACTACTGAATTAGCAGTCTTATTAAATTCGGGTCATAGTAATTTATAAGAGGTAGGTGTTTTTGAGTTCCTAAAATCCAATCCTTTTTTTTTTTTTTTAAGGTAAGAAAGAAGGACCAGATCAACATTGAAACAAAGAATAAAACTGTGAGATTTATTGGTGAGCTTACCAAGTTCAAGATGTTCTCCAAAAATGATACTCTCCACTGTTTAAAGGTTAGTGTTGTGATAGTCCTGTACTGCTGTGTATGCTGATAATGTATCCCCATCCTAATCCCCTTCATATATCTATTGCTGATATTATCCACTAATTTATTGCATATGAAGTTTTAAACCCTGATGTCTGTTGCTGCTGTGTAGAAGAAGGCTTCTATAGCTGTTGTAGAAGTTGGAATGTTTTAATTTTTCTAATGGTAGGTATACATTAAAACAAATTTCCACCTTTGGACATAACCAAACTGCTAATAATTTTCTTTGTAAAGTGATGGTACACACTGCTACTTATTCATCTGCTATACACTGCAAAACTTTAATCATGTTGATTTCAATTAATGTTTTTACACAGCAAATAACTGTGTACTGAATTATTAAAAAATGCTACTCATAATTTTTCTCTCATCTATAAAATATTGTGACAGGCAAAGCTCTTAATTTCTAGTTATTGTTTAACTTAAACCGTAAAGTTAAATTAGATGTGCTCTGAGGTTATTGTGTCCTTGTGTAGTATTATTTGGTGGCTTTCCAATCTAGCAGCAGGAATTTTAAATAAGGTAATACTGAGTTGGAAGGGGTGTGGGAGAGATTATAATGTTTGTTTTAATATTGTCGTCTTTTTATGCTAGGTTTAGGAAGCATCCTGTTTTTCAGGTTTCTGGAGCCTGAAGTTGGGGTTTAGACTGTTCTTATAGTACTTTCTTAATGAGATTAATGTTTTTAATTTTGTTAATATCTGATAAGTGAAATCAATTTGCTTTTTTTTTCTTAAGAATGTGGAATACCATAGTAGTGTAAAGTCTGGTAGATAGAACTTACTGTTTTCTGTAGTTGAAAAGGATGTTTAACATGCTGTACTTTTATATAAATATATACCAGATGCTTCTGTCAGACTTTTCTCATCACCATATTGAAATGGCATGCACTCTGCTGGAAACCTGTGGAAGATTCCTCTTTAGATCACCAGAATCTCACTTAAGAACCAGTGTTCTTCTGGTAAGAGAAAATTTGTTTTATGGGGAGGGTGTCATGCAACTTAATGAAACCAATACAACTTTTATTTTCTGGCTTTGTGATGTGGTCTGACCATAACGATAAATGTGACTAACATACAATAATCAAGCACTAATAAGTGAAAACTTTCATTATGTTTTTATCTTGAGTGCTCAAGGAGGATCAAGTTCTTGATTCTTTTAATAAAAACACAGATGAGTATGAGAGGACAATGTATCAGTTTTCCTGAAATCTTGCCTCCTTATTGTAGAATGAGGTTGAGATGGACTGGTATTACATATGTTCAAGTCAGAGGCTGCCTTGGCACTGTCAGCCTTTGTTTGTAGTTCTGTGGACTTGTATAATCTTGTTATTTATAGCCTGTCCAGTGTTGTCTCAGCCCTGAGATTGCACCTCCTGTGAGAACAGCTTTCTGAAAGTATTCTGGAGAACTCCAGTTGATCTGTAAATCTCTTCATGACTTAAAAGAACGTGTAAATAAAGAACTAAATATCTGAAGCAAAAAGCTATTGCTTTTGAACTACAAATACAGAGATAAGGCAAAACCAGAGGATGAGGTTGACAGAATATAGTCACTGTATCTGAAAATGCCTGAGATACTATTTGAAAGGGAAAATGGTAGTGAATGGGACCAGAGATGATATTTGAACTGGAAGTGAAGACAGTTATGAAAGAGGTGGTTTCTGTGCCCTGCATAATGATCTGGGGTTCTAAGTTTGAAGAAAAATTTTATGAAGACACTAGAGGAAGGGGGTTTGGAGATAGAGATTGGTAATTAAGGTAAGAGTAGAATTGGTATCTCTAAATCCTAGATAAGTACTGGCAAAGATAACAGGGATTAGCTTTGGGTCTTTTAGTGTATGAATTTGAGCCATGAATAGTATGTTTACTGTCTTGAGAGAAAATCCTAAACCTCTTTCTCCAGGACAAGAGATTGAGTCAAACATGGCTGAAGAAGTCCTTCAAAGGTAGATACTAGCAATAAGAAATTGTGTTAAATTAAAAGCAGAGGGAGCAGGTACAGACTAACTAATAGACCATATTGTTGTATTAGAAGGAAGAATATAGATGTGTATCTGTAGTAAAGTAGTTTCTGTGTTTGGGGGAGAAAGTGGGCATAGTTTGCCCTTCTGGAAGAGAGTGGTTTGAGTGGAATATGTTTCTAGGGACACAGCTCTTAAGCTGTGAAATATCACTGTGTCTGCTGTGTTTATCTCCTTTATTATCAAAGCCCAGATTTACATTTGGCAGGTCTTTCTCTTGCCTCTATACCCTCCCTTCTTAAGCTCTAGAGTTAATGGAGAAGCAGTTGTTGCATGCTTGGATATATTGTTGTACAATTTCTTCACAAAATGCTCTTTCTTTCTTAACCTCTTTGAATGTCATAGCATTTGTTGTGGTGGTGTAGTCACAAGAGGGAAGAGATGGACAAATTAACTGCAAGTTCTTCGCTCATGCTTTTTGTTGTAGTGTACTTTGTATCTTGAAAGGTTTGAGTGTCTCAATTTTCTGATGGTTTGCTATCTGGTGTGTTCTATTGTTAAATATCTTCCTTCCCATAATCAAGTATTTTTCCTCTGAAAACACTGATCCATTATCTGTAAAACACACTTTACTCATTGCTACCATTTTTTTGTAGTTAATAAAAGGTTTAGAAGTCAGGAAAAATTAAATACCTTTACCAGAGCTGCTTTTTGTAACTGACTGCTTTCAGTCTTATGCACTACAAATGCTGATTGTTAGCTGTGTTGCTGAAATCTGCTGGATGAATGCTAAACATAACTTAACTATGAAGTGTAAGACAAACAACAAACACTCTTTCAATAACTGAGGGTTAAAGACACACAAGGTTTCAGTTAACTAGTCTGTTCTTTGGTAACTGAGGAACCAGGAGAAGATAGAGATGGCAAATAAATAAATGTGGAATACCTATTGATTAAAAAGTAAAAGAGGCTAAATAGATTTATATTCTACAACCATCTTAATAGCTGCATCTTCTAATGTTGCCCTATAGAAACTATAGAGATTAATTTTGATTTAAATAATATTGTACAAATTGGATCATACTCTTATGGTACTAGTTAGTGTGAACTGTAGAAAAGATTTATCCCAAAGCCAGCTAATTAGGATCTTGTGGTAAAAATTGAAGTAAATGTAAAGCTGATGTTATCAATGATTCTTACAGTTATAATTAAGGCCTGATGATCTTCCAAATAATTATTGGTCTTAATCTTTAGTGCTGATGATATATTATGTGGTAAGATGCCTAACAGGCTGTATGCGTCCTATTAAAGACAACGTTGCTTTGTGCTGGTGTGGGAGAAAGTTATAGTTAAGAATAGATTTTAAAAGTAATTAGGGGAAAAATAATTATTAAGTACTAAAGTACTCTGTCAGAGTGCCACAGACAGTGACACTTAGTGACTTATTCTAGACAGACATTTAATGATCACATTCTGGTTTTGTAGAACTACTAATCACATTTTGCAAATTATTTAAAGATTTTTTTTTTTTTTTATCAGTACAATGTTTCTGTTAATCATTCTTCTTGGCAAGTCTTTCAAGTTCAATGTCCTTTATGTAATTTAAATATCAATATGAAACTAACTTGGCTTTAGGATTGGTCTGTTGGTAAATGGATTATTTGAATTGGTGATTTGGAAGGAAGATAGCATTATCTTGATCTATGTTTTTGTAATGTAATCATGTTAAAATGTCAAATTCTTGTGTTATACTGTTGTCATGTTAAAGGGATACTGGAAGTTTTGGTATTAAAAGCCTTCTAATGCATTTTTAATCCTGTAAGTTAGACAATCGTGTCAAATTGTCTTTTTAAGCTTTAGGGCAAGACCATTTGTAATTACAAACATAGAACTTAAGCTACACGGTGGCTCATTTCTCAGGGTGACTCCTTTTATAGATGGAGTGGAAACTATGGGCGAATGTTGTTTGTACAGACAGAGGCTGTGACAAAGTAATTGTAGTTAGAATTAAAATGAGACTGTTAATTCACTATAACTTCCAAGAAATGTAAAATTTTTATTTTTGAACTGTTGGAACAAGTAGCAGGGCAGAGCAGTATAGGTGGTAAAGGGAAGGAGGACCTGAACAGTTTGGGTATCTTAATACAGTCTGATAATTTAAATATTAGTCATGCTGAAAAGCTTTTCTCAGTTGGACTTTTCCTGCTCCTTAGGTTTTACTTGGTGACTTATCTCTTTTTTTTTTCTTTTTTTTTTCTTTTTTTTTTTTTGCATACAGCTTTGCAAAAACTCTATTTCTTGTAACGCAAATTGGTGTTACTGGGTTTAGCAGGGTGCAGGAGCAAGACTAGTATCAAGAGGAGCACCTCTTAATTCTCACCAGATTTTCTTTTGAAATGCATCTGCAATATATGCTAAGTGCAAAGAGGTTTTGTAACTCACCAAGAAAAAAAGAACCAAACCCTTTACTGTTTTAACTTGGACATTTTAATGTTGTTTGTGTTCCCTTTATCAAAGGAAAAACAGAAATCTAATCTTCAAATGTAATGCTTTACCTTTGTAGTTCTTCATTTTAGCCTAGTAAAATAAAGACTTAAAGAAGTTAATTAGCTGTAAGTGCTTTAGACTGCGGTCTTTTAAATTTTTTTTTCTTCTGGAATGGGTCAAGGTTTTTGTTATTGTAGGTAGTGTATTGTTATGGTTTCTTTTTCCTTCCTGTCCATCTATCTTGATGCGTTAAATGAAAAAGGATTGAAACACACACAGTTGCTTAAAATGGTGATGACTTTTTAAGTAGAGATTAAGACTAATACCATCCCCTTGAAGTTAGAATACTTGTGATTGCTCAGAAAAATTTATATATTACAGTGATCTTGAGATGTGGAGGAGTGCATATTGTCTTTTCTGGGAAGAAACATTTTAATTATAACCTATTATTTACAGTATATACAACTTATTTTAACAAGAAAGTGTAAAAATTATGTAGTTTTTGGTTTATTTAAATTTTATTTGCAAGCCCTTTTGCCATTTTCTTTGTTATGTTTTACTTTGCCCCACTTGATTTTTCAGTTCATAGTAAAACATGATAAATGTCATTAAGGCAGCAAAGATGTATTTTCTCCCAATACATCTAGAAAAGGTAAAAAATTTACAAATGTAATATTAACATGTGATATGGTAATTATACGGTGATCTGGAGCTTTCTACTGTAAGTGGTTTTTCCCTACATAAAGCAATTCATGTACTCAGTTGTTAAAAGTGTTGTGCATCTGTTAAGCACCTGTAGGTAAACTTGCTACTACTTGACAGAAATTTCCCATTTGGAAAAGAACAGTTGCATTTAGGGAATCAAAGGGGAGGCCCTTTGTGTCATGGAAAAGGTTAAAAGTGAAGCACCTCAGGGTTGGTGTCAGATTAAGACCTTGTTGGCAATACATACCTATGGTCTAGGGGGAAAGTTATGTGATTTTGTTGAGTTGACACAAAAATACTGTTCCTCATTGAATTAGCAGCTGAAACTCAAGGTTAAGGACTGTTTGAGTACGTTCACCAATCAATGATCAATAAACTTTAAACCCTTTTCATTAGTTTACTGGACAGCATGAGTGTGTATACTGACATTTGTGTGTGATGATAAACAGTACTTACAGGTTAGTTTTGTTTATCTGTTTGCTGTTAATTACTGTGTAGTCAACCTCTACTAAACGATAGTCTAAACTTTTTCTGTTCAACCCCCTTTAGAGTGGTTTAGAATGTATAGGATCATGAGGTACATAAAAATTAATGCAACTTATAGAATTACATATATGCTTATAAATACACATATGCATATAAAAACATTTTATCATGCAATTAAGCTCATCCTTATCTTTAACTGTAAAAATCAGCAGCTTAGAACTGCTACTTTAGTTCTTGTACAGAATTTTTAGATACAAGAAACTTTAAAAACCCATAAAATAAATCTTTTTTTGTACATATACAAAATGAAGTATGGAAAAAAGAGTGTATTCCATGAAGAAAATTAGGACAATCCTGACAAGCACAGTAATTGGTGTTGGTGTAGTAACCTTTTAGTTCTCTGATTTTTCCTGAAATACTATTTTATGGTAGGTACTGTTTTTCTTGCAGTCTATTCTGCTTGGGTAAACAGCAACAATGAAGCATGGAATCAGGAAAATGCCATTACCGAAACTGTTGAAAATTCATGTGAAACCATCAACATAAACTCTATGGAGTTGCATACTGATGTAAAAAGTAAATTGCCGCTCTTCTGATGATTCACTATGCTTGTGTCAAGACATCAGTATTTCAGCTACTTCAGTTAAATAAAATCATGTTTTGAAGAGAGTGTCTAATAACCTTATTAACCATTTATCTAAACAGTAACATTTAAGTTTCAAGTTAAACTTTAAATACTTTTCTGAAACCTTTTTCACCACAGGTGAACCATTATAAAAATAGCGATTGTGAAGAAAAATGGCCTTGGAAATAGCAACACAGAACCATATATGTGCTTTGTCCTTTCTTTTCTCTACCCAAGCTTTTAACTTACTTTTCTGCAACCTTTCAGATATCCTTTATCCCAAACCTAACTGTTAAAAGCCTTTGGCATGAAAATGTGGTCTGTCAACATCTTTAACTGCTCATTTGCATTTATTTCCAGGAACAAATGATGAGGAAAAAACAAGCAATGCATCTTGATGCACGCTATGTTACAATGGTAGAAAATGCCTATTACTACTGTAATCCCCCTCCAGCTGAAAAAACTGTGAAGAAAAAACGTCCTCCTCTGCAGGAATATATTCGTAAGCTTCTTTACAAGGATCTTTCCAAGGTCACCACAGAGAAGGTAGATCCTTTTGAAATCTTTAATGCAGATTTTACTGGAAGTGATGTAGTACTAACTTTTGAAGGGTTTTGGAAGGTTTATTTTTTTTTTTTTTAAATTCCAAGGAAGGGAGATCTTTTTATATCCCTGATGGTTAAGATAGTTTAATTTATTTTATTGTAATGCATAGAAGTTCCAGTCATGGACCTACATTCTCCACAGCATTAAGTGCTGAACAAATAGAGAATGAAATGAGAACCCTTGTGCTAAGTATCTTGTGTTCAGAATAAGAGACAAAAGACTACAGTTAAATACAGACTGCAAGAGCAAGGAAACTATGGAACAGATTTGGACAGCTCGATTAATACCTAGAGAACAGCAGTTGGGTTACATATGTGAAGTTTTCCATAGTAGCTACTGCAGGTCTGGAGGGTGCTAGAAAAAGAGAATGAAGTTGCTTACAGGGATTTCATCCCAACCCTGAGAGACAGGAGATGACAGTGAGTGTCTTGATATTTTGTCTGCATTAACATTTTGCAAATATTAAGCTTGTCTTAAAATTTGGTTTAGGTCCTGAGACAGATGCGCAAGCTGCCTTGGCAGGATGCAGAAGTAAAAGACTATGTTATATGCTGTATGATCAACATCTGGAATGTGAAATATAATAGTATTCACTGTGTAGCCAACCTCTTAGCAGGTTTGGTCCTTTACCAGGAAGATGTCGGAATTCATGTTGTGGATGGAGTGCTAGAGGATATTCGACTAGGAATGGAGGTAAAAAACCAGCATTTTTATCAATCTATACTCATCTACTTATGTTAAAAAGAAAATAATGTTGCTTAAAGAAAGGAATCCTTGGATTCTAGATTTTTGTCTGATGACTTCTCTACCTTGGTTATTTGCTTTATGTAGGTCTATTTAAATTAAAAAAACAACGCTCTCACCACAAAAAAAAACGCAAACCCAAAATCCAACAAGCTGCAAAGGTTACTAGGACAGTTGTTTCTCACCCTTTATCATAATAAGGGCATACAATTTATTCTTTCAGAGTGTATTCAGATTCATGCAACTTCAAGTAGCTTCAGAGACTAGTCCATATTTAATAGTTGTTATAATTACAGGAATTATCTGGGCAATGAAAAAATCATCATAGATTTAAGACACAATGTATACTGAATGTATTTGAACTTCCTAATAACTACTGGTTGACCAGCTTTCATAGCTACTTTTAATGTTTAATTTTGTATGTAGCCATAAATAACCATCTTTTATTATAACAAGTTCTATCCATTTTTTCATACTGCTTTTTTTTAAAAAAAAAAAAAAAAACACAATAAAACCAACAAACCTTTTACAAAGATTCTATCGTGTCTTCATGATAAAATGAATTTTTTTGTTCTCTTTTTTTAACACAGGTTAACCAGCCAAAATTTAACCAACGGCGGATCAGCAGTGCCAAGTTTTTGGGGGAGCTTTACAATTATCGGATGGTGGAATCAGCTGTAATATTTCGGACTCTGTATTCTTTCACATCATTCGGTGTGAACCCTGATGGTAGTCCTAGTCCACTGGATCCCCCAGAGCATCTCTTCAGAATCAGACTAGTTTGTACTATCCTTGATACCTGTGGGCAGTATTTTGACAGAGGATCCAGCAAACGAAAACTTGATTGCTTCCTTGTATATTTTCAGGTATTCTAAACTAAATTCTATATAGTTCTGTAGATTTCTTTAATGACCTAATGTAAGTCAGTCTGTTACAGATTTCTATAGCACCATAATTTTTCAAATCCTCTCTTATAGTTTTATTTTAAGGTGATGTGTATGTTCAGTTATACATAGATGCTACCGTGCCAGCAAATTTGCAGAACACTGGGGTAGCAGTTGATTCACTGAAGGGCTTAAGTTCCATCCTTCAGTGGAAAAATGAACTGACAAATCTTGTGATTTCCAGCAAAAAATAAGTATCAAGTCTTTCAGTTAGGGTGGATTAGTTCCATGCAACAGTGTCAGCAGCTTTGCAGGAATAGAGCCGGGACTCCTGGGCTGTGTGAACATGACTTTTTCTGCACCGTTAGGGTAATGAAGGCCAACAACATACATTGGCAAAGGGTGTAGCCAGTGGACTGAGAAAAGTGAATTTCCACCCCCACCCCCCCTTCCCTTCTATTTGACCTGTGAGGCCACATCTGGAGCACTGTTTCCAGTTCAGAGCTCCCTTGTAGTTGAGAGAAGAGACATCAGCAAACTAAGCTGAGTCCAGTGGAATGTCACCAAAATGATCAGGAGGCTCTCAGTCCTCAGATTGTGGGTTTGCTCAGCTCGGAGAAGAGAATGCTCATTAGGTTGCTGTCCTCAGCTAACAATGTTTGTACAGAAGTCATCCGATACTTCTCAGGCATGCATGGTGAAAGGATAAGAGGTAATGGTCACAAGTTGCAGCAGGGAAAGTTCTGACTCAATACATATAACAGGGGAAAAGATTCTGTAATGGGAGTGTGTAAACACTGGCATGGGTTCCTCAGAAAATGGGGAATTCCAGTTCATGCAGTTCATGCTGAACCTCTTTGTACTTAATATCTTTTTCTACTTCTCTCTTTAAATTATACTAATTCAAGGATATTAAATAATAAAAATTAAGAGGACAATGACGTATTTCAGACCTACAGGATGCATATCCTTCATCTGTGTATGAGATGTAAAATGGTGTTTTGAAGTACAATACAGTTCTATTATTAAACCCATGATAAACTTGTCAGTGAAGAAGTCTTAGTATTTTTGTTACACCTTATAATTTCAACAATCATTCCTTTTGACCATGTCACCTTTTAAGTAAAGGTTCTGATACTTCATTTTCAGGTGCAATTTTTGCAACAAATTTGTTCTCAGATTCTACTGTTGGGTTTGCTTATCAGCATTTATTTTTAAAAATTTTATTTTAAGGGATATGTGTTAATTTGTTGTAAAGCAAATTGGTAAGTTACTTCATGCTACTTAGCTGCAGTTTTAAAACTTTTTGTGATGTTTCCCCCCTTCTCCCTATAATATGCCTGTGGGGGAGTTAATTTTCTTTAAAATACATGGAGGAAGGAACTGAAAGCTGGCCGATTGTTAAGTACTTATCTCAGTAAGAATCTACCCTTTTCAGTGCTTTTTTGCTCAGTCTTCATACTTCTAACAGTTGTTATGATGAAAGGGGCATGTTCTTCATGTTTGTGGTATCCAATGATATCAAACAATGTTTAGTGATATAAAAATATCTGTTGCATGAAATACGAGAGTAGTGATATATTTTGCATTTTTCTCTTGTACAAACATGACTAGGCATTACAAACTTCCTACATTAAATAGCTTATAAGTTCAAGTGTTCATATAATATATTTGACTATTTTGTATTCTAGCGTTATGTTTGGTGGAAAAAAAGTCTTGATGTTTGGACAAAAGACCACCCATTTCCTATAGACATAGACTATATGATCAGTGATACACTGGAACTGCTGAGACCAAAGATAAAGCTCTGCAATTCTCTGGAAGAAGCTATCAGACAGGTTCAAGATTTGGAACGAGAATTCTTAATAAAACTAGGTAAGAAAATGTGCAAGGCAAATGAAGTGGTTTTGGCAATTCCTGTATTTCTTAAAATTATGTTTTGTATGATGATGGGTAACTATTGTTATTCTCCTGATACGATCTTTTTATTCTTAAGATAGAATTCGTAACTTCTTTGCCTTTTTTGATCACCACAGAGTTCATATAGAATCTCTAAAACTCTAAAGAGATTAAGTGTTTAAAAAAAAAAAAGTCAATACTATTAATATAGTAGTATTTGGAGAGGGAGAGTGTGTGTGTATGTGTGTATATTTTTTTTCAGTATATGAAGTAATATGGTGCAAATGATGAGAAAGACAACCATGAATTTAATCAGAAAAACTTAGGAAGCATGCTCTACTACACAAAGCAAGGAGTATACACTCAATTACTTCAGTCTGTTGGTTGGTAGGCACTGATGGAAACCAGCTTAGTCATTCTGGTAGGTTGGGTGCTTCCAGCTCTGTTCTTTCCCCAGTTCTGGATTTGACTAAAGTTGCTCTCAAAGTAAGCATTAGTGTAAGATTACAATAAAATAGAGAACATGTTTTGCTTTTAAAATGCTGTCAGGTACTTTGAGCCTTACACTTCCTTTGGAATAATTTTGAATGGGCTTTATATTTCAGTAGAGGCCAGAGAATGGTTTCCTTCTCATGAATTAGAGGTTTGATTGGATTATTATAGGGTTTTTGTCGTCTTAAAAACATATCCATTGGCTAGGTTGTGTGCTAGTTTGTAGTAACTGCTAAGGTTACAGTGATCTAGCTTTATAAATCTCGCTGTGTTAAAAATCCAGTTAATTTCAGGAGAGAAATGTTGGGCTTGCAGCACAGCAAACTTGACAAAATACTGGTTAGCGTATATCTAAAACTACTATCATCATATTAACCTTTAAGCCTTCTGTACTTATTAATTATTGTTCTTGTTAATTATTGGGTACTACTGTGCTCATTTCTCACTAAATAGAGTTGTTTTCTAATCTTCCATTTTTATTTGAAGACAAACTTGTTTATGAAGAGCTTTATATGCAAATTTTACACTTAAAGTGTTAATTAGAGTCTTAATAGCACTTAATCTAGTTACACACATTTAGTTTTTAAGAATAATCCTTTAATCCAGTGGGATGAGTGTGTGTAATTACCAGGTAAAACATTGCAACTTCTGTTTTAGGAGGAATTAATTTTCTTTATATCCTGTTCGTTTAGTTGATGTGCCTTAAAATTACCTATGTAGTAACCAAAATGCAGATAAAAATTTCCTTATGGTATGATCTAAATTACTAGCTGTAATGCTTTCAAAATGATAACCAATTTACAGCTACTTACATAAACTGTAATATGCTTTTGAAAGATGTGCAGCACTTGCAGATCGTAAGAACTTCTGTTCTCTGAATCACCACTGCTATAGCAGTTGGATTTGGTGTGGTTAAGGGGGAGATAGGTGGTCACTGGAAGCAAGGGTTGAACATATTATTGTGTTTGTTGACAGGCTTTGCTTGTGCCAGAACAGTACAACCTTTACTGTAAGGGTGTATGTCTTTTTTTCCCTTGCCCAAGTGTGTTGTTTTTCTTGATACTGATATTATTTACTTGCTAGTAAACATCAGTGTAGGGTGGGATAATTCCTGGTCCTCCTGTTAGGACTGTTTGAAGGTGGACTCAGGAAGGCTGTCACCTGCCTTTCTGATCTTTGAATACTGTATGCATGATAGAGGCAAGCATATCTGAAGGAAAGGAGTCTTTTATTTTTACTAGAGCAAAAACGCTAGAAAAATTGCAGTTCTTGATCAGTTTATCCCTGCAGTTCCTCAGCCCATGGACAATAACGCTGAGAAGGTATTGTGCTAAAGACCATGATATGCTTTGCTGTTTGTCAGTTTGAAGTGTAATTCTAGGCAGAACAGTGGGGTGGCTTGTTGCCTACAGCCCTTGCATTGGGGACTGACTGTTGGTTCTTGGGCTGCTCTGGTGATTTCTGTACCAGTGAGAATATAGAGTGATTCAACAGAAACTTGCAGAATTATAGAGCAGCACATATTTTGAGGAGTGTAGTGTTTGCCAGTAGGGGGAAAAAGATGCTTTGAAACCTCTGGAATATGAAGGAGGAAGTGTGTGTGTGTTCACACAGATCTGAAATCCTCAATAACTACCATGCAGTCATATATACCATTCATTTTATTTCTGAGTTTTGTCTGATTTAAACATGGCTCTAAATATTCAGTTCCTCACAAAGACCAACTTTAGGATCTTGGTCAGATTTTTGTAGAGACCTGATTGTGTGTGTCTGCCTATTGCATCACTTAAAGGCATCTGGAGTTGGAGGGGGAAAAAAAAAAAATCTGGTATGTCCCAAACTACGTGTATAGTCAGAATATAGACTTCTCCTTAAGAATTGCATACTGCTGCATTTGTTCTTTACACGTGGCAGAAAAGAAATGAGTGCCATAAGCACAGAACTGAGGTGTTCATTTGCTGTTTTTGAAAAACTACACTAACAGCCGACCCTAAGTGGGGTTGGTATAATGTCAGTGTACTATGATTAACTGCATAGTAACTGTATTGACTCCTTAGTAAAACCTTTGAAAAATGACTGGCTTAGATGTGCTATGTTGCAGAAGGCTGACATCAGCATTGCTTTCTGCTAGCTCAAAGCACAGTCCTCTGGAGAATTAAGTTGCTTTGTAAATTAATAAAAAAAGATTTTTAAATGTATGAGAACAATAGTGTGTGTGCTGGAAATTTGTTCTTTTTGCATTGGATGACTTAATTTTTCAATAGCTGTTCTCTAAAACCAGATCTTAAATATTTTCTCTGAAAACAATTCTGATGGAAATCTGTATCTAAGGCTAAATTGGACATTGAAGCACTGACAGAAGCTAAAACTTACTTTTCACTGCTGTGGGAAAGGTATAGGTAAGGGTATTACATGGAAGGATACCTTACTGCAAGAAAGCAGAGGTTTAGGGAGCTACACTTGATACCTTACACACAGAGTAAACTAATAAAATGTCGTGAGGGATAGAAGTGACAAGCAGGTCAGTGAGGAAAGCTGCAAGATGAACTAAAACACAATGAAAGAACTGTCAGTTCTATTTACAGGTGAGATGAGCACACTAGATAATACTTTTGAAAGAGGCTGATTTCCTAAAGACTTCATATAGGCACCTACAGCCTCCTAAGTTCAAGTGCAGCCTTGGAGCATTAGAAAAGAGTCAGAAAGGCTTATTACAAGCTGAGAAAATAGTTGCTTCAAAACTGTTAATTGACAGTAGTCTGAAGTACTGGAAGTAGGACTGCAGGGGATTGATGTCTTCTGGGTTCTGCTGGTTTTGTAGAGCATCTGTAATTTCGTGCTTGTATTTCAGTGCACCTGTCAGCAAGGTTGCATGTTTAGTTTGAGGATATTTTGAAGCAGTTGGCACAATGCAGCTTCTTGATTGCTGTTCTGTGGGAGATTTTAAACATTTTCCATAATATTTTCCTCCTTTTCTGTCAGGGAGATTTTTACCCTTTACAAGTATGGTAACTATATAGAAAATGTTTCATTCAGAAGTTGAATATTATGACCCATTGGAAGTTTTAGTGTTCAGTAACAGTGGACTTTTGGTGGTTATATGTGTCCTAATGTTCTAATTCTCTTCTAGTTCCTTGTTGTAATTCTTTCTATTTTTCCAAATTTCAGGAATTATGTATGACAAAGATTCCAAAGATACCATTACAGAAGGAGAGAATCTAGAAGAGGATGAAGAGGAGGAGGAAGGTGGAGCAGAGACAGAGGAACAATCTGGAAATGAAAGTGAAGTAAATGAGCCAGAAGAAGAGGTGAACATAATCATTTACCTTGCCTTGCATAAAAATATTGATTATTCATTACTTTCTGAAGCCCTTCTTTGTAACAGGGTTAGCAGGTGAAATGTGGGTATGCACATCCCAGTCAGTACTCTGAGGATACTTCCATTCCAGTTTTATATATATGGAAAACTGAATACAGAATGTCTGAGGTGTATTCCAGGGAAATTATGGCAGAAACTTGAACCTGACAGCTTTGCTCGGGGTATGTGCTGCTTCTCAACAAAAAGATGCCTTCAATTTTTTGGCATGAAAACACTTTTATAGTTTTCTTTATCTGTTGTAGAAGCAAATGTATCGACTAGATGTCAAAGCAGTCGTGTAGGAAAAATAACAGGTGTTCGGAATATGCCTGTATAATATGAATAAATGAAAGATTTATGGAGCATAACCTTCCTTGTTTACTGTGCCAATAATATTTTGAATCAGAAATGGTGGAGCCAATAAAAAAGATGTGTACACAGAAATTCTAACTTGTCACTATGACACAGCAAAGTTGACATGGTAATGGTAGTGTTATGAGAAAATGAATTCATCAAGGAAATATGAAACACTTATTCTCCTTGTGCTTGCTTTGGTTTACTAGTAAGTTCTCTTTCAGTCTGTGCTTCTCGGCATTAAAGTTCCTGAAGTTTGGCTGGGTTTGTACTTTTACCCACAATTGAATATTAGAATCATCAACTGTTGTGGAGTGGGGAAGGGACCTCTGGAAGTCATCTTGTCCCTGTCACCTACAGTGGGTTACCTGAGGCAGTGTTTTGCATCAAGTTTTGAATATCTCCAAAGATGGAGGCTCCACAACCTTTCTGGGTAATCTGTTCCAGTGTTTAAACACCATCACAGTAAAGAAGGGGTTTTTGTCTTATTTTTAAATGGAATTTTTCAACTTGTGTCCATGGCCTCTGGGTCTGTTACTGGACACCACTGAGAAGAGTCTGACTTTCTCTTCCTTGCTCCTTCCCTTCAGGCATTACACACATTGAGAAGACATTCCCACACCCTGAACCTTCTGTTCCCCAGACTAAGCAAACCAGCTCTCTTGGCCTCTCCTGTGACAGGTGCTCCAGTCCCTTTATCTTCATCACCTGTTGCTGGACTCACCCCAGTATGTCCATATGTGTCTTGGACTGGTGAACCCAGAGCTGGGCACAGACTCCAGATGTGTCTTGCCTGTGCTGAGCAGGCAGGAAGGATCACTTCCTTTGACCTGTCGACAACACTTTTCCCTGGTGCAGCCCAGGATGCAGTCAGCTGCCTTGGCAAGGCTGTATTGCTGGTCCTCGCTCAGTTTGTTGTCCACCATGACCCCAGGTCCTTCTCTGCTGAGCTCCTTTCCAGATGGGCAGCCTATACTAGTGGAGGGAGTTATTGCTCCTCAGGTGCTGGACTTTCATTTCCCCTCCTTGAACTTTATGAGTTCTTGTCAATCCATTACTCTGGCTTATTGAGTTCCCTCTGAGTGGCAGCCCAACCATCTGGTGTATCAGCTACTACTCCTAGTTTTCTGCTTGAGTTCAGACTGAAACATTAAATACAAAACATAACAAACAGATTTACTAAGACTGAACTGAATGAAACAGGTTTGGATGGGGAGAGGGTAAGAAAGGTGTAGAAAAAGTATATGAGGAATCAGATGCAAGCGGTCTTTATTTTAAAATAGAAGTCATTTGTTGAATATTTCAGGAGGGCTCGGACAATGAGGAAGAAGAAGGTGAAGAGGAGGAAGAAGAAAACACAGATTATCTTACAGACTCCAATAAGGAAAATGAAACCGATGAGGAGAATACAGTATGTATTGTAGCTTTAGATAAGTGAGTTGACTTTTGCATCTTTGTTTTTCTTTACTGAATGTTTTCTGTCAATGCTGCTCATAATATAATGGGAAGACAGCAGGAACACTCCCTGCTGTTTTAAATATATTTGAGAGCTTTATTGCCTTCTGTAAATATTTATGTTGTCAACTTTACTACAACATGTTTTCACAGGACTTTACACTTTCACAGGTAGCTAGACTGGAAAAGATTGCGTAAGTGATGGTTTTGCAATGCCAGCAATAGTATCAAACTGATATGATACAATAAGGTAAACTAGTTACACTCTACTAGATCTTAAAACCGAAAATAGACAAACCAGGAAGTGTAGAATTCCTAAAATACGAAGTTGGGATTGGCAGACTATAACATCTGTAGCAAAAGACCTGTTCAGCTAAGCCTGAATTGCAGTTACATAGTAAGGAAAGTAATGATCATTACAGAACAATGTGTTGGGGTACTGACTTTAAACGTTTTTGTAATGTTGTGCTTTCCAGATACTGAAGGATTGTGTTTATCTTGAAAAGACCATCACAGACTTAATGGAAAAATTAGTTAAATTAGGTGCAGTAGGGATATAGACTTGTTTGTATTGTTGCTATGTTTAGACTGTGTATATATGCATCTGTACGCATATGCTGCTGTGTCAGAATGAGTGGCCAGTCTTCATAATAATTGATGCAGTAAACATCAGAAAATACTTCTTCAAGAAAATAATTCAGGCCAAAACCTCTTTTCTTCAGCAATGCTTTTTTTCTTTTTTTCCCCAAAGCTTTTGATTATTATATGTAAGCAATAAGGATAATTTCCCACTTATTTCTAGACTGAATAATCATATTTCTGAAAGTAATGTAATAGAAGGTTTTTTCCCATTGCAATAGGAAGTAATGATTAAAGGAGGGGGACTTAAGCATGTCCCTTGTGCAGAAGATGAAGACTTCATTCAGGCACTGGATAAAATGATGCTGGAGAATCTTCAGGTATAAATCTTTATTTTTCTTAAATTAATGTAATTTGCTGTACTGCTAACTGTACTTGATTATTTCTTTTCAGTAAGCAAGTGATTAATGCTTAGCTTACCATACTAAAGAACATGGATATTTTCCTTAGTTGTGGCTGCTTCTCTGCAATTGACATCTTTGGATAAGTAACAATGAAATAGCTGTCTATTTTCCCAGTGAATATATGACATGCTGACATATATTTTACTGGATGAATAACTGCATCAGATACTATGCAGTGCTTCTGACTTTATCCTAGACTATCTAAGCCTAGGTTTTAATGTGTTTAAAATGTAGCCGCATTTAAATTTACATAACCTGTAAGTCCTTTCCCCCCACCAAGTACTGACTATAGTAAGCCCTGTATGAGAAATACATTAATAAGATGCTACCAAAAGATCTTGAACGTAGAGTGTCCTTTCTCAAGTGTGTCTAATCAAGTCTCTAGATTTCTTTCCTTAAAAGCTTGTTATCCAACATGCCTTTAAAATTTGAAGTATTCTGTCCCTATAACTTCCTTCTTCACAAGCAAGGAAACTCCAGTGAAGCCTAATGTATTTATTACACTGTTTTCTTGGAAGGTTAAGCCTTTTCTCATTCATGAAAATACGAGTGTTGCCAGACTTAATGTTTTTAGCATCTGATAATTTATAGAATTTAATACTTTTTTTTTTTTTAATAGCAACGGAGTGGTGAATCTGTTAAAGTACATCAGTTGGATGTTGCTATTCCTCTACATCTCAAAAGTCAAATCAAGAAGGGTGCCCCAGTTGGAGGTGGGGACGGAGAGTCAGAGTCTGGAGACACAATGCCATTTGTCATGTTAACACGCAAAGGCAACAAACAGCAGGTAGGATTTTATGTAAGGTATAGATACTGTTTAAATAAATAAAATCTTTCCCCCTTTTTGAAAGTCTCACCCTGACGTTTGAAGTCATAGAAATTTTTATTTCTTCATCCTTTTGTCAGAATGGAACACAGACGACAATTTTGATAAACAGCAAATACAGTGTGTGGTTTCTTGGAATTCTTGGTTGTTAACAGAAATCATGTAGAAAATTTCTGTGGTTATATAATACCATTACTAATTACGTCTGATGATTACACTAGTAGGACAGTGTTATGTCTTATATATTTTTTTAAATATAATTGTGGAAGATGAATGTATGTGGTTGGTGGACTGCCACTGGATGTTGAAAGGAGTAGAAAAAAGGGAATATTCCAGAAACTTGAAGATTTTACAGATTTCTCTGAAAACAGTTTCAGCTTCCAATGAAGATATGTGGCATTTGCTAAATTCCATTTCCTAAGTAACTGCCGCTTGGCTAAATCTGTTCAACTTGCAAAAAAAGTCATTATCTCTGAAGACATTTTTAGGAAACTATTCCAGATTGCACTGAGTGAATCTCTTGGAGAGATGTAAATGGAAATTGTGTTGATAAAACAAATAAGCCCCTTGCTTCATGCAGCAAAGCTGTGTGTTTGTCTTGGCAATTCTCTCCAGTGTATGTTTGAATTTTCCAAGGTCAGCAAATGCATAGTGTACAAATCAATACCTAACACATTCCACATGCATTTCTTGTCATGGTTTAGGTCTTTTAAAGAAACCTTTTCGTTTTATGTGAAAAAAATTTTCATGTGTAAATTGATGGTAAAAAATTAATGACTCTTGAGTTTATATGGAAAGCAAAACCAAGGCATCATTTCATTCCATGCTTCTGTACTTTCAGATGTTTAGATCCATGTCACTGCTTTGCTTTGACTTTTGTTACCTGAATTGTGACAGTAGTTTAACAGTTGAGGTGTATAAACTGGAAGTAGAGTCTTTCTCTGACTTCATATGAAAGACACTTCAAAAATCCATGTAGTAAGTGAGAAGGTCTCTTCTCATAAAACACTTGAACTAGTGAGTGGGTGCTGTGCACAGTGCTTTGAAAATATAAGTAGTGATCCCCATTGGAGTGGGCACATACATGCTTGCTGATGATTAACCGATTTCCTTATTACATTTGTTTGGTTATTCAGTTTTCCTGGAACTTGAACGTTCTATACAAAGTTCTACAGTAGTTTTGAGTGGGGAATTTTAGCTGCTGTCATTGGGCTGAGAAGGGATTTAAGACAACTCTGTTTGGGGAGTGGGAAAAAAAGGTGTTTAGCTTTTTCAGGATAATTTACTGGGAGTATCTGTAGTTACCAAGAATTTTAAGATCTTCATATTCTGTGTGAAGGGAAAATATTGCCAACATGCAGCCTAAAAAGAAAGCAGAACTTGTTCAGGAGTTTTCCCTGCTCCTCCTCCAATATTTGGTTATGGGTGTAGGCCCTTCCTGCCAAAACTCCTCTTGGTGTTTCTAGAAATGTAGAAAACAGTTGCTTTATAGACTACTTCAGTTCTTGAGTCAATGAAAGGCTTCTTTGTCCATAGTTCTGTGTTCAGAGAAATGTCTTGGTAGTCGGTTTTAGTAGAAAAATAAGCAGGAAAGAAGAGGTGGAGTTGAAAAGAAAATAATTATTCCTTCTTACAGTAGTTGATTTTAAATCTGCGTGACCAGAATGTGCAGAGTTTTGAAATGATGGATGCATACTCTACTGTTATGTTATAGCTGTAAACTTTCAGCTTTTTAAAAACAGTCAAAAGGAGTTTGCAGACAACCTGGAAGGCTGTAAGTAACTTCTTACCTGCACAGTTACTGGAATGATAAGCATCACCACTTTACTAGGATATCAGCTTAATCACTTGCCATGTTAGCAGCTGGTTTCATGGCTTCTTTGCCAGTGGTGCTGCTGAAACCAGAACTCTTCACTGTAGGACGTACTTACTGATGAAAATGGAACGTGCTGTGCTTCCTTCTGGAGGTTGGTATGTGTTTGTTGAGGTCCAGTCACTAAATAGTCGTTTCACATGAAAGTGTTCAGCCAGGTTTTGGTGCAGCATTGACAACTAGTTTTTTGAAGCAACACTAGAACAACTGACTGCTATTTACCAGCAGCATTCAACTTGAATTAACAGTCATTGGAGGCTGGTAGTAACAAGGACACCATATTTTATCCTTTTTTGTCACACTGTGATGTACAAAAATGGGCAATAGCAAGGATATTGGGTAGACCAGTGTCTTGCAATAGATGGTTTGGGTTTTTTCACCCATCAACTGTGGCAAAGGAGTTGTATGACAAAACTTACAAAACTAGTAGCAGTAGAACCGAACATGGTTATTGGAAATTAGACTGCATCATGATTTATCCACAAGCTGTGAGAGCAAGGGGAAATAAAGAAATATTGCCATCATAAGGGATCAGAGCTGTGGTCTCTCTAATACCATTTGATGGTTTTGAAACGGAGAAGTTTTATGCCAGGTAGGTGTGAACTGAGGTGAGATTTAGACAGTAAAAAGAAAATCACCTAGTGTCAAGAAATGTGGCTCAATACCTAAGAAAAAAGATTTCTTCTCATCTGAAAGATTTTTAGCAAGGTACCATAAAAGAACAGTAATATCAATGGAGTGGTCAAGTCTCTTTGAATGTGATGTTCTTTCTCAGTGATTTTTTTATGAAATCTGTAATCTAGTCTTCTGAATGATCATTTTTTCTTTCTTCAAGTTGCCATCTTCTAAGTGAAGTCCTTATGTTCTGTCCCCATCTCACAAATTTTATAAGAGGTTTTTTGATACACCTCTTCACGATTTGCAAATCGGAAATGTTTCCATTGCTCAGTAATCATCATATCCTTCATTAATTGTCATCGGTGATTTGATTTCAGATGGCAGCTGCCTGATTGCCTTGAGATAGTGACTAAGTGATATTTTGTTAATTAGCTGTCTGTAGGGTTTTGTATCCATTTCTTTCCTTTGCACCCTTCTATATTTCAGTTTTCTTTTTTCTGCTTTAAGCATCCTGTCTGAAAACACTTAACCAATCCCATTAAGCTCCTCAGTCCATAGAACAGATAAAATATAAAGGACATATTAAGATGGATGAGGAGCTTAATGGTGAAGCAAAGAAATTATTTTTATCATGAAATGCTGCTAATGGGTTATTTGTGTAGTTTGCATAAAGCTCACTTGATAATATCTGGGAACATGCATATTCTGCTCAGCAATGAGTAACTAAAGCTTACTTTTTCTGTTGGAATTCCAAGAACTTTTATTCTTACACACACACACTTTAATAACAAGTTCGTATTTATGTTCAACATAATATGCTATTACCCTCCGCCCCGCAGAAAAGCCCTTTTGCTTGATTTGTTTCATGTAAATAGATCATCTAGTTAATTGGGTTTCACTGTACCCAGGTTTTTCTCCGGTCTTTCCAATCTTGACTGCTTCAAACACACTTTATTTTCAAATGCTGCATCTGAGTACTTGGTGTCTTTTCACACTCATTACTGATCTGCTAGTGGGGTGCTACTGTCTTAATAGGTACCTTGAGATTTCTTAATAATTACTGCATTAGATGCTAACCATACGCAGTGAGGATTTTGTTTTTACTATATGCCCTCTCAACAGAGGTTTTGATAATGTATCTTTCTGTTTGCAGCTTTTGACAGTGTAGCAGAAAAGATCACTTAGAAATTTTCTTCTATTTCTGTGGAAATAGATGAGAAGAACAAGCATCAGGATTCAGAGTAGTCCATGGAATATTGAGAATGATTATTCTTAAAGGCCTTTACTCTGCTTATAGCACAGAAGTATTTACTTTTAATGGATGTGCAATTGAAGGAGAAAGAGAAATTTCTTTCTAAATGTTCACAAACTTTGGCATTAGGTTTCTGAATTTTACTGTTTCAGTTGCAGATAAGACTAAGAATCACTTCTCTGTTTTGGAACAAGTGTAAAAAATAATTCTGTGGAAATAAAAAAAAAAAAGAAAAGCATCTTCCCTATGCCTCTGAAAACCTCAGCTGTATTTTTCAGAGAGAGGGTACTTCTGTAAGAGTAGTACCCAGCTTACCTTTCACGTAGCTTACGGCAAATCAGATAATGTGTTGAATGTGTAGGTGTGAGGGAGGAGGAAAAGATTAAATTTGATACAACAGTTGTCTCCAGACTAAGAAGCAACATGGAGCTGGAATCATTTGTAAAAGGAAGAGTACTGGCCAAGGAATGTTGGGGGATATCTGAAATACTTGGAATGTTTCTCCTCTGTTACCACAAGGGAGCTCAGGAGCTTCATCCCTTTGGAAGGTAGAGGCCTCTGGAGAGAGAGCCAGCTGTGGTACTTTTATTTTAGACCAGTGTAATTTGCTGTGAACGTTATCTGCTTGTGTGAAAATAAGAAATAAAGCATATAGCTATATGTACCTGGTGAAAGCTGATCAATGTTGTCCCATAAATACTGTGTGTAGTAGTCTTTTGTCTTAGCAGTCCATCAGCCTTTTTTGTACATTCTGTACCTCTTTAGGAGGTCTGAATATCTTGTATTTTTTCATGCTTCCTTATGTGAAGTAGAGTTTAAAAAAAAAAGACACCAAACAAAACCAACAAACACACTTTCCTGTAGAAACTTCTGTAGAAAGTATCTCATCACAATAACCTAGAAATAACCATAACCCTTCTGCATTTTGGGTTGTTGGGTCTTTTTCTGAGATGGGCACTTAAAAACTTATTTTCATTTGCAGTTTAAGATCCTAAATGTACCAATGTCTTCCCAACTTGCTGCAAACCATTGGAACCAACAGCAAGCTGAACAGGAGGAGAGGATGAGGATGAAAAAGCTCACTTTGGATATCAATGAACGGCAAGAACAAGAGGACTACCAGGGTAAGAAAATCATCAAATATTTTTTATTTTCAGAGGAACTTTTGTGGATCTACAGAAAATATTTGTGATAGCAGTTCAAGTTTTGAATACTGATTTGCAATACTTCATGAAAAAAACTGTATTTTAGTTTGTCATTCATTATTTACTCCCTGGTCTCTGTGCTTGAAGAATCTTTTTTTATAGTTCTTCCATGAAAGGGAGTTTTCAGATGGGCCTCAAGCCTCAGCATTCCCTTTTTTTGGGGGAAAGTGGAACTACTGGGATTGTTTCCTTAAAAAAAAAAAAATGTAACACAAAATTAATCTGATATTTTTGTGGCATTGTCTCCATTGCTGCAAGACAACTGAGTTCGGTAGAAGAGGAATTAATTCTGTGCAGCTTAAACTCTACTTTCTAGATATTATTAGGTACTTTAGATATTTAGAGTATTTAGACTCTTCATCAGTCTTACTAAGACTTGCAAATACTAAGAGGTAACCTTCACTTGAGAAATACAAACTGTCACCTCAGCTTCATATTGCTAAAGGTTCTAGGAGCACTACAAATCCACAGTGTAAGGCTATATTAACAGAATGAAGGTTCCATACAAATTATATGATCTGTTTTTTTAAACATGCATAAGTCAGGCATTTTGGAACCTGGACAGATTGAAGCAAACAGTTAATACAACAAATGATGTAGACCCTAAACTGGTGCAGTTCGTGTGTTTGGTTGTTGGGTAGTTTGTTCTGTGGGTGGTTTTGTGTGGTTTTTTTCAGACTCAATTTTTCTTGGCTTACTCAGATAGTAAACAAAGCCAGACTAATAAAACTTGTTGGTATTCAGTTCTTCTGTTAGTATTTCCATTTAACATCTGTACAGTTCTTGCTCTGTGGGTTTGGTTTTTTTTGTAAAGATGTTGCAGTTTGGTAATCACAGTATAAGTAGTTAATTAGCAGGAAATCTCAATTAAGGTATTTAGTGAAAGGTCATTATTCATCAAGAAATGGGAAATTTAAATTAAAGCAGCTCTAATTCTAAAACCACTATGGAATCTAACACTCCTTCCAGAACTCTGATAGTACAAGAACTAAACTTGTAATCATAAAAAGGACTATTTGTACAAAGTGAGTCTCTACAGAGCTCTGAAATCGTAACAATATATTCTTAGTATTAAGCATTGTAATCAGCTTAGGAACTTCTTTTCTGAGACATTCTTGTGGAAAAGAAACAGTAGACTTTAGTATTAGACATTTAAGTCATTTTCTCAGACTTTTTGTGGGTTTTTCCTCATTTAATGATGCTTCTGATATTTTTACTTGTCAGGGCATTTGGGGTTTTTATGCTTTGTCATATGACTTTGTTGGTATCCTTAAAATCTAGGATTTTATTGTGAGCAGTTGTGGCTTTTATCTAAAAAAGAATCACATTGTCCAAGAAAATGAATCAAAGTAACAGGATAGCAATTTGCAATTATTTTATTTTCATTGCCTATATAGTAATAGGCAATTTTATTTATTTTTTTTTACTTTCTCATAGATTTTTCTAGGTGATATGTATAAAGCATTAATATAGGAGGAAAATTAGCACAGAAGAGATAGGTTTTTCCATCATTGACATCCATTTTTAAAACAGATGTTGATCCTTTTTTATTGTCTTGGGTAAAATACACAGTAAAACCAAACGAAAGAGGACCTTTCAGTCAGGTTAAACTGAGCAGGCCAAATTACATTCTACTTTGGAACTATTTTTTATTTAGATTTTGTCCAGTTGATTGTTACTTTTGGAGAGTCAGTTTGCCTGTTGGCAAGTTGGTATGTACCCGCTGAAAGAAAGAGTTGGTTCTAAATTTGTTTCAGGCTTTGAAGTTACCAAGGGAGGAAGAAGTCTCCATTTCTGGAAGAATGCCTTGGGGTTGATAACCAATGTACATTTGGGTTTTTTTATCCGTGCAGGGTAGCTAGTAAATGAAAATTCACCAGTGTACTTTCAAAGTAGTATCAGATAATTATTTAATACTTCGGAAACCTTTAGTATTACAGACATTTTTAATTTAAAGAAATACTAGCCACTGAGTGACTCTAATTTAGACTAGTATTTTTCTGTGTAGATTCTTTTTTCTTCACTAAAACCAAAGATGGGCGACATGCCTTTAGCCTAGCTAATACGTTGTGCTCCCTTGTGATTTCTTCCTTCTGTTATCTTCTCAACTACTCAAGTTCTCAGTTGCTGACTTTTCACAAACCCTGATATTTTCTTTCACCTCTATAGTGTGGAAAACAGAAGAGATGGGCATGCACATACTTGCTTATTCATTGCTTGCTTCTAGCACCTGGCTGGCAGTGTGCCGTGATCTCTTCTTATTTTTTCTGTGTCTCATCATCGCCAACAGAGATTGCTCCTGGCATACAGAATTGTTTTGAAGGATGTTATTTCATGATGTTTACAAAAGTGGACTGTCTGTGTTGAATGGCTTGTCTTGCCTTTTCCAGGTGTTGCTAAGGGGAGTATACAGAGCAAGAATACATAGTTTATTAACTGGTGACACCAATATTGTATATTAAATCATTCACAGTTTCCCAGTTTCTCAAAGATTGGGTGAATAATTTACTGAAAGCTTCACGTGCATTTTGTAAATGGCCAGAGAATCTCATCAGAGTCTCCAGTTTTGCCCTGTGCAAGTCACTGTGAGGGTAGTGGAAGTTTGCCTCTAGCAGATGATGGGTATGTGTCTCCAATGAGATTACAAGAGATTGGAGAACCAGACAGAGCAGACTTTCAAACATAATCCGTTTAACAGCTTATTCCACTTTTCCCATTCATTTATTCCATCTGTCTGATTGCTGAGTAATACAGACTCTTGCACAGGTGGACTGTCAGAAATACTTTCCATTAGATGCACTAACATAATGGGCAGAGGTTATGTGGACGTTCCTATGATGTATTTGTAATTATATTGGGTACTTAATAACGATTAACTTGGCCTGATAAAGAGCCATTTATTACCATTTAAAAAATTTAAATTAAATGTTAGAAATGAAGTTTTACCCAGTGCCAAAATACAATACTTACCTAGCTTAAACTGCCCAAAAGTTGGATGTCCAGGGCTGAAGTGGATAATGTAGGCTTCTTCCTGCACCCACCTATTTCTTCCCTCTGATCATAAAGTGAAAAACTCCATCCATGGGAGAGCGGGTGTAATGTAGGTCAGCTGAGTCACCCTCCTCCGGTGCCTGTCTTCTTTGTAAAAAGATCCTATTATGGCTAGCTTAGACTTAAATACCTGACTTTTCAGTGCCTAATTTTAGGACAAGTTTCTTGCTGAGTCTTTAATTGGCAGCAACACTCTCCAATTGTTACTATTTTAGGGTAGTTTAATATTGTGGCTTCTCATACTGGTGTGAAGCTTTGTTCCTGATCACTGATAAAGAAAGTGGTGGCTGATATGTTTAGAAAGAAAAGGTCACAGCTCCTTTCTTTGAGCACCTGTGATGAAAACCACTGTTGGCAGTTCCTTCTGCAAGAACATCTGGAAATGCAAGTTCATATTATGGGGTAGCTTGGATTTGTCAAAGCTGTCTATGCAACTTATCTTTTAAAAAATTAGCTGTTGTGGAATAACTCGAGGAGTGTTAACCCTACAGTATATCAAAATGTAAATAAGGTGTCTTTTTTTTACTATATGGCAGTGAAATGTACTTGTGTAAATTCCTCTTTAAAGAGATGCATAGAAAATGTATTTAACTTTTTCCTGTACAAAATTACAGAAATGTTGCAGTCTCTGGCACAGCGTCCAGCTCCAGCAAATACTAATCGTGAACGACGGCCTCGTTACCAGCATCCGAAGGGAGCACCTAATGCAGATCTAATCTTTAAAACTGGTGGGAGGTAGGACAATCTTCCTTTAAATGTGGTAATTCTGGTTCTAGGCAAGTAATTACCTTCACAATTGAAATAGATAACGATCTGCGTAGTGCAAGTGCATTTGTTAGTAGCTTCTATTCTAAAGCATTCTGTTAAAATACTGAGCAGCTTTGTGCTTCTAACACAGTGTCTGTAAATACGTCCTTGACAGAGGTTTGGAAGCCAGAGGGTTATTTTTCAGTTGTGAAATGGCTGGTAGTCTGAACCTCTTATAGGGGAAAAGATGCAAGTTTGCTTTCTCAGTGAGAGGAGGGGAAGATGCTAAAAAATATCTAAAGAAATTCCTGTTGTGCTTTTTCAGTTTGGTGAATTTGTGAGCCATACCTCTGTATTTGAAACCTGAATGGAAAGAAAATAAAGGTGGGGAGAGGGGAGGAGAACGTTAGATTTATGGTGTGTAAGAGCATACCGAAAACGGTATTACCATGAAAAGAACCATCCTGGATTGCCTTAGAGTCATTCTACAGCTTTAATATCATGTGTCTCTTCTCACTCAGAATAAGCTTGAGAATAAACCATTAAATCAACCCTGCAGCACAAGATTTGAATAGACAGAGTTTCAGGTGAAATGCAGACTGCTTTCATGTTTCTCTCTTCATTGCAAGTAAATTTTGGAGGTGGATAGATGGGAGCAGCAAGGGGGAAGGCAGAGTTCACCTAGTAATGGGTCCGTCTTTGTAAACTAGAAATAAATTAACGTAATGTAATAATCCTGTGTTACAGGAACATTGCTAACTACTTTCTGGTACATTTTTCATGGGCATTTTGTAACTTCCTCATCATCACTCGCTCCACTGAGACCCTATACAGATACTGCTTGCATAAAGAAAGCTCTCTTTTTTTGAAAACAGACTGCATTTAATTTTTTTTTTTTTTTATTAAGCAGCTATAATTCAGTAAAATGAACAGTGCTGTCCATTTAGCTTATTCGTATCACTAGCCTAATACTGTCATAGAAATACGAACTATTCAGTTACACTAAACTGCTGTAACGCTGGCAGGTGTTTCATAAATGGCTGTGCAGTCTTCTTTCAGTCATCTCTCCCAAATGCTTTGCAACCTGTACAAGGAGCGCACTGCAGTTATTCTTTAAACATAGCAGCCAGACCAGGAGGTGTGATATTTACAGATCTTTTTTTTTTAATGTGGTCATTATGAGAGCTTTTTATTTTCAAATGTTTTAGGGAAAATATCGTTTAGGACTTTACTGTAAACTAGGTCAGACGTTGTCCAGTGAACAGTTTAAGTAGTGTTTGCTTGTTCAAATAGCTGTGCCATGCACTTGCAAGTTTGATGTAGTTTTGGATTATGTAATTTACTCTTTATTCCTTTTAATCTGTAAACTCCTTAAAGCAAGACCAGGAAGTTTGTTTTAGCAGGCATCTTTTATTTGTTGTATAGTGCCATGCTCAGGCTTGCAGTCATGAATCACTTGAGCCATCTTAGCCTGTGGTAAGGGAATGTTACTTTTCTTAATCCCCACTGAAAGCTGTTTAAGCAGAGATTTATTTGTTGGAGACTATGGGTCCACCAGTGGCTTATCACTTCTGGTCTAGATTGTCTGTCGTTTGTGGTTTTAGAGCTTCTGATTTATAGTGTATATTGAAGATTGTCTTCTGACTTTGAAGGGTGAACTGCAGTCTCTCTGCCCAAACTACCCTCATGTGCTAGTTAAGAAGTTACCCCATGGACTTTGAAGTCCATGTTATCTTCCTACTTGCTGGGAATAAATAGGAACTGAGCTATTAATTTTAGTATCTGTTTGAAGTTTTCACTTTCCTACCTGATAGAACTAATTTGTGTGATTACAGATGCTATCACTTAGTGGTGAGCGGGCTGTGTTGGGTTGTTTCTTCTTTATGTATGAAGAAGACTAATATGTTATTTTCTTGCAATAGTAACTCAAATTTATTGGAAATATGGATGTTACTTTCTTTAAGGTAGAAACTAACTTTTTAATTTAAATTTCTTGAGGTTAGGGATAATCTGAGCAAGTAAATCTGGTTGATGCCATTGCAATGTACAATCTGACAGGTTCTGATAAGGTTGGGATGACAACTTCCTGGCATTTCATCAATTTGATGGGGTTTTTTCTATGTTCCTAAGCATAATGTTTCAAATGTCTCTTAAAAAGCTAAATCCAAATCTACCTATCATAATGACTGATTGAACAATTAATGAAGGAACTGCTGGCTTCTCTTGTATGTTTTTGGCCCTGCTGTCACAGCAGGATTTGGATTAGATGACTTCCAGAGGGCCCTTGGAACCTGAATTTTTCTGTGATTCTATTTTGATCTAGTGGGGTGCTAAACCAGAACAAAAGGAAAACCAAAAACTGCCCTCAAATGTGTTGCCTCCTTTGCCTATGATAAACTCACAGTAAATGGAAGGACGAATTAGTGGCTGTAGTTATACAGCATGCATTTTGTTCAAAAACAAGAGAAATCTTTTGGAGTATTTATTTGTTATCTATTAATGTCCTTTTTCTGTATTAAATGCAGTGAGATATACAGGCTTTGTCAGATTTCTTACTATTTAGTATGTGCAAAACACTGGATCAAAAATCAGAGTTTCTTGATGTTTATTTGTAATCACCTGCTTGTACAGCCTCGGGTTTTAAGACCTGCTAATACTGCAAGGAGGAGATTCTTTCTGGGATTCACACATTTAAGGCAGATTGGCCTTAAAGATGATTCGCTGCAACTCCATTAAAAGTAGAGTTCCTTGACTTGCTTCAGCAGAACTGGGAAGGCAGCAATTTTCACTCTTGCCTCCAGTCCTGTAGCATCTGTATATTAAAAGAGGACTTTGGCTATCAAGCTTGCTAAGCTGATACCCTCAGGAAACACAAAGCTTACAGAAGTAATCTTTTTCAGTGATGGAATTATCATGAAAATACTCATTTACAGTTCTGGAGAATAGCCTCACTTCAAAAAAATCTTTTTCCTTTGTTTAAAGAGGATTGAGGTCCATAAATGGCTTGCTCATAAAGTGAAATGTAAACACAAACATTTTCTGAAATATGTTTAAAAACTTTGATTACCGAGAAAGAAAAAAGATTTGCAGTGAGAAATTTTGACTGTAGAGAAGTGGGCCTTCCCTAGGAGTGTTCTAACTTGTTAAACCTCTCCTTATTAAAAGCAGTAACCTCAAAACTCACTGCTGTTTTGAAAGTATAGTAAAGAAAGAAGACTTGTCTGTGTCAAAAGGCCTCCTGGGATGCAGACATAAGCTGACGAACTAAATCATAATGAAGTTGATTAGTAATTTTAGGTCTTCTATTTGCATCCGACTCTTATTTCTCTTTAACCCATTTAATAAAGAAAAATTAAGCATAAAGGTAATAACAGGATGCTAGGATTTTATTAACTAAATATTCTCATAATAAAGAGTATTCCTTTAATGCTGAAAAATCTGAGTATGGATAATAAGGAAAAATGTGAATTTAACATCATTTCCTTTTTCAGCTACTGGACAAACACTTTGTACATCACCCACTATGTAGTTGATGTATTGATGAATGTTATATTTTGAAGCTTTGAACTAATTTCTTACTGTCATACCAGAAGTCTTGGGCAGCCTAAATCCAGTTTATTTGCATCAGTCTAGCCGATTTTTGTACACTACCATTGTAACTTTCTCAATCTAGACAAACTCTTGGGTGTTGGCATGGCACTGTCTAGAACTGACAAATCTATCCCTTGGTTCACTGTGCTGCTCTTGAAATCTTTAGCTGTCATTTTCAGTGATCTCTTGTATTCTTTTCAAAAAATTGAGAGGTCATCACTTTAGCAGTAATATTTCGTTCTTGCTTCAGGGATTTTTGATGAAATGGCTCCTTTCTTCACATTTAGATACCATAAATACTAAAACATTGAGTGCTCTATTTTTAATTGTGTGCTAGCTCAGTTCACCTTACTCTTTGACATCTTTTTCACCAGTGTTTTAATCTTGATCTTTTCTCAGTTGTTATTCTTGATCCTGTACTACATCCTTTTCCTTGCTACATACAGACACGAGCGTAGTCTCCCATGAAAACTGTTCGGACAAACCCGGCAGCGAAGGGCAAAACTCCCTTTCAGCTGTTTTGTGGGAGGAAAGCGCAGGGTAGGAATATGGAGCGGGGGGCCATCCAAATCCTGCGGCTTCTTTTGGTGAACTGCACTGGAACCAAACAGAAAAGAAGAAGAAAAGCCAGATCCTTGTGTATTTGTCTTGGCAATGTGGTGCTTGTTGGGCTCTGCAAATGTAGATGCAAGTCTCACCACAGGTGGAGAGAGACATGATGGCCGTTACAGCTTTGAGGGGAAGGAAGGCAAGATTTTATTTATTAGCATGTTTATAAAGACTTGTTGTTTAAAAAAAAGCTGTTTCAATATAAATAATAGTAATAACCCAAACAAAAACCCCTGCAAATTTGTAACTCTCTGGAACCTAACTACCAATACTCAGAACACCTTCCTGATTAATAGCCCACTTTGAGTACTGTGACTTCAATTTTTTTTTTTAATAATTTAAATCTATGGTGTTTACAGTATGGTAGTTGATAATTCAGATTTGTTAGGAAATGATCAGAGTGACTCAGTATTTTATTAGTCCAGAAACACACATTGTGAAATACGATTGTTCCAGAGAATATATTCTGTCGCAGCTAAATTGGTAATAGCTGTTTAAAATCCAGTGCTACACTTTTTTCAATACAAAATTGCTAGATAACGTTCTACAGAATGTAGAATGTTCCTCCCACGGGGAAGACAAGTGATGTTTTGTCCTGTTCCATAGATCTATGAGACAGGAAAGAGGCTGACTGTGGCATGACAAGCACTTGAATTTAAGTTTCCCAGGATTTAAGTTAATACTCTGCAGTATTTTTCTTCTCTCGCCAGTATGCAGGAATGTGTATATACTGTTTATTCTCCAAGGCTGGTTTTGTGGGAGAAGAGCTGAAAGCAAAGATTGGTATCTGTAAGTTCTCTCTGCTGTCTGTGCAGGCAACAGTTCAGAGCAGGAGTTTGAACTTCAGAGGCTGTTTTCTGCTTTAAGATCTGTTCTCCCCTCCTAAAGCTCTTGCATCTGAAAGCAAGAAAATGCATTCAGCAGAATAAAGCATACAAAGAAAAGACCCGTTTGTGAAAAAGCATTCTGTTCAAAACAGAAAAATAAATTCCAGGTGTTCATTGTGTTTCTATTTCATGTTCCTGGTTCTGGTTAATGTGATTAGGGCGGAGAGAGAGAAAGAAGAGCACCAAAGCTGAGATTAGTAATGAAAAGTAAAGCAGCAAGTGAGTTTTGAGAGGAGGTGCTTGGAGAAAGAAGGTGTGTGAAATTTGTGAGGAAATACAGTATTCAGAAATGCATAGAGCATTGTGGATTGATGGAGGGCATGAAGGGATGAGGGAAAAGTGTGAAATTTAATGTCAAAGATCTCACATGTGTAAGAATTTTTCATGATCTTGTGATGTCAGCACTGTGCAGACAGGACTTGATTTGGTATATTCTCTTGGGCACGGTTCAATTTAAGCCATAATGTTGTCTTGCTGACTTAGATTCTTCCAACTTCACACGTGCAATGGATTTGGGATTATTTCCTAGCCTATACTATGTTGTGATGTTTCTGTATGTTTTTTGCAAGTTCCATGGTCAGATGAAAGTGTATCTGTGTGTTCCTCCATCACCCGAGTATGTAGGCAGCGTTAATGCTCACGCAAGGGTGTTGAGAAGCTGACTATAGGATTTTTATACAAATTAATAACTGTGGTGGTAGTGGGAAGGGTAGTGGGGGAGTAGATGGCCAAAAAAAAGGATCCATTTTGCACAAAGAGTTCAAGAGGTTTAATTACAGCTATGCACTAAGTTTGACCATGCCAAATACAGGTTTGGATCAAGTTTACTAATTTGGAGAGAAATGTTTTGTGAAATACCTGGTTTTGGTAAAAAGGCTACTAAGACTTGGACCAGCAGGTCCTTGCTGTAACCCACTGAAACACGGCTTACTCTGCCTTACCTGCTGCCAATGCGCCATGGCAGCTGCTGGTGTGGATGAGAGTCATTTTTATGAAGTTAGATACATGCAGCTAGTGCTAGCCCTTCTCCCCATCAGCAGTAGAATTATTTTTTTAAAGGGAGGTGGAGAGCTAAGCATGGTTCTGCAGTTCACTGATGTTTGAACTCTCTTCTCGGTTGTAATATTTTTATAAACAAAATATCATTCTACTAAATCTATTAAAATTCAAGTTCCTTTCTTTTGCAACCATGTAACCCATGTTCCTGATAATCGCTGTGCCACAAGAAATTGCAATATTGTATTGCATAACGCTAAAAGATGGTTAAAACCAAGTAACAGAAGCAATTCTGCAGTAAGTTCTAGTGATGCAAAGGCTCGGTACTTCATAACAAAACTATACAGTGTGTTTAAATAAAATACACAAATACCAGATAACAAAACAAAGCACTACACAAGAATACAGAGTTACTGTAACAGCTTTATCTGTTACCAGACATGCGGAAGTTACTGTGTCCAGTTAACAGACTTGTAACATTTTTCTTGCAAGATTTTCAATAAAAACTAAGTTTATATTACTGTTCAACCAATGCTTGAAGTTTATTCACTGTTTAAAGAAACATGAACTGTTTTGTTTGCATGGTAAAAGACTTGAGTGTGTAGCCCTGGAGCTATCTCATGATTGTAAATGTCTTAATGTTTATGCTTTGTACTACTAAATTTTAATTTGCAGTCTAAAAATTAACTGAAAACCAGCCCAGATACAGTAACTGGCAGTTGTGCTGAAGTCGGTGATACTGGATTAGCGCTACTACTAGATCACTCTGGGTTTTGTTAAATCTGGACTTTCTCTGGGTAGGAACATGTTTTTGATGAATGAGGGATGATTGAAGATTTTAATACCGCAGTTGACCCTAAAAATGTTCTAAACAGTTATTTGACTCTGGAAAGCCCCCTCTAACATTTCTGCAATACCTTGGAATATTAAGAAACTGCACAGAAGGATGAAAACTTATCTAAAATAACTTGTATTTCAACATTCACAAGTCAGCTGTGCACTTCAGTAGTTCAGCATCTCATCTGGGAGGATAAGGCAGCTATTTTCTGAACAATTTTAGATTCATCTACCAAGATTGTGTAGGGAACTTTTTCCTTTTGTCTGATGTGGTCTCTTGAAAAATTTGTGCAGATAACAGAAATATGTAACTTTAATACATAGAGCATAAAAGGATATCAAAATCACTAGCAGTTGATTTCAGTGGTGGCAAACCTGCGTAGTGTTGGGTATCTCATAGTAAACTATTTCTCTTCTCCTTTCTTTTCTCAGGAGACGTTGATCCAGCAGCAAGTGTCATTTCATTAGGTCCTGTATCTCTGATGTTGTGGATAGTGGAGTCCTCCAGCGATTAAATGAGAGCAGTGGACACATCTCAGCATGTCAGTCTAGAGCGTTCAGAATCGAAACCTGGGACAGGCTGGGGCCGTGGGGCAGAAACAACAGCCTCCCCTCTTCCCCCCAACCCCACACAGAACAAGTGGAAGCTTCCAGTCATGGCCTAACAAACAAAAAAAAAAAGCAAAAAAAAAAAAAGCGCGCTTTTTGTTATGGGAACCGCATTGAGGGTTAATTTTCTCATAAGAGCAGAAGTAAATGAATGAGATGGTTAACTTGACCAGTGAGCAGCTTGGTGAAAACAAAGATCAACCTGAAATTCAGATGGATTACACTGGAACGGAAAGGGTCTTTGACAGCTCAGTATGTGGGAGAACAGCGTTCTAAACTTGGTGGAAGTTACGTTCTCTCCGAACTGAGCGCTTTTGTGTTGGAAGGATATTCTTTGGGGGCTGCAAATCTACAGTAGAATAACGTAGAGCAAATGGTGAAATCTAAAAGAAAACCCTGACACATAGGATAACTTCTTATCTAACACTCCTCAGCGAGAAAGTTTTTGGTTAAGGAACAGCCTTTTGCTGCCAGATGAGCAAGAAGGAGGGGGTGGGGAGTGGGGAGGGGTGAAAAACTTAAGGGCCAAGGAGGTAAAATGTCTGCTAAGGTTTAAAATAGAATGTGAAGTTGATAAACACAGGGTGTTGACTCGTACTGCTTGGAACAGCCTGACACCAGCCTAAGGACAGGGATATAGTTGAGCCCATTGTATGTATCATTGAAAACCAAAATGTGCCAGTCAGCATAACAGGAGGATGTCAAGGAGTAGATCCAAATATTTTGTTGATCTTCATGGGTTGATAAGCCTCTGTGTCTATTAAAACAAACAAAAGTTTTAAAAAAAAAAAATTAAGTCTGGAAACAAGTAGAATTTTTATTTTTTTCTAAGTAGAAATGAGGTTTCTTGGTCTGTTTCTGACAATGTTATTTATTAGCATAGGTTTTTTTGTTTGCTTTCAGGTAGAGGTAGTTAATTGAGTTAAGGAACTCATCTGTATGTTACTAATAATTCTTTTTTCTAGCTCTTTTAAAATCCTTTCTACCACTGTTTTTTTTTTGTTTCTGCATGTAGGAAAAGAGACTTGTAAAATTGTAACATTTCATACAGAAATGCCGCCCGATCTTCACCAGCTTCAGAAATCTGACCTTTGCCAATGCTGCAATAAAGTGTTGTAATTTAGAATTGGTGTCTGTCTCTTCACGTTGACTTTGTTCTTCGAAATGATGTTTTGAAGAGTTTGTGATGTGTCGTGGGGCTGTAGCTCGGACAGTGCTTTGTACAAGCAACATAAAAACAGATGACATTTTACCAAAATGGGGATTTCTGCCCCAAGAAACACACCTGAAGCACACTTAGGAAATGCAAGCTTTTCTTGCTGTTTAGCATGGAGTCATGAAGCTTGAGATGATCATTTTGGATGACGTAAGCTCTCCTTAAGCAGAAAGGAGCAACTTCAGCACGGCCTCACCTGCGGCAGCTCCCTCTTGCCCCCTTTGCTGTGCAGCCCCGTGGTGAACCGACTGGAAATCAAGCAGGGATGCTCTGCAGAGAAGAACTGAAGGTTTTTACAATGCGCCTACTTTACATTCTTTAATCACAGAATTTGAACACCGAGAGCGGAACAACGGCAAGTGCAGCTCTAGGTGTGCTCCTTCATTCCGGCGCTGTCGGGTTGGGAAGCGCTGGAATCATCGGAGCACATTTTTCCCCGAGGACCTGGCTGGTTGGGCTGGTGGTAGACAGCTTCTGGGTGGCAGAGCGTGGCTTGAAGTTTTCATAACATAATGTGTAGATGTGTTCCTCTAAATTTGGGAAGGAGGCGAGTATCCTGGGCAGCGTGCAGTCACCCAGACCCTGTGGCCTTTTCACAGCTCTCCAGGTACAGTTGTCTGTGCTCAGAGAAGGTCCTTTCTGTGCTGTGGCTGGGAGGGTACATGCCCTATAAAGAGGAGTATGTTGTAGGAAGAGCAGGTCTTTGTTTCAAGCCCTGTGTGATTCTTTTAATTTCATTTTTTTTGCTACATAAAATTTATGGGTGTGTGTATTAATCACATTTGTAACTCTGAGCTCCTCCAGGAATGTCTGCTGCAGCAGTATGACCATATCCATCAGTCAAATCTAATTTTCCCTTTCCTGATGAAAAATGCCCACCAATTCCTAATGGCAAATTAAGCAGCTAATTGTGGTCCAAACTAAAGTTAACTTCCTTTTCTCAACGTGCTGCTTAGTTTCAAAAGCATTTAATTTATCCAAATTGAATAACTGCATAAAAATAAAACGTGAATTCACATCGGCTCTGTTTTGTATGTGTCAGTGCCTTGGATGGAATTTGGACTAATGGAAGTATCTTTATAAAATTAGTTTGGGGTTAGCTGGGGATTTCCCTGACCTCAGGTTGAAACAAATCAGCGAAACCTTTTGAAGTTTAATTTTAGAACAAATTATTCTAATGTTATGCTGAATAAAACCCTTATGTCAAAAAGTCATTGTGAGTGAAACAGTCAGGGTTGAGCATATACACTGGAAAAAATGTTTGCATCCTATTGATTTGCTTTTCCATTTTCTAGCCCCCAACCTGGTGGTGTGCCTCGCTGCCCTCCTGCTGCTTGCAGAGCAGTTTTGCCACCTGATTCATGCACAGTTTGTTGATACAGGGGTTGCATGGCTTCCTTTAAAGAATATTTAATTAAAAGGGTCGGGTGAGCAGCCTGGTTTTGATACAAGAACAGGGGAATAACCTATATTTTGATCAGTGCTTCTCTGTTACCTAGGAATATTGCTGCTTGATCCAGATGACAGGATGTTTATTTTAATGAAGTTCTAATACCACTGCTCCTCTTTTCCTACAACACAGTGACCCGCAGGTGTGACAGGTCACTGGGGAAGTCATTTGATGGGCAAGAGGATTTTCCTTGGGGAGCATTTCTCAAGGGATTCTAGTCAGAAACTCATTTAGCAAAGAGCATTTCAAAAAGCAGCATTCCCCAACATGCAGGCAAGTAGTTAGATCTGGGAAAATGTACATAGATGAAAGAGAAATTGTTTCACATCCTTGATTGTGTAAAAGATCTCTGTTATCTTATCATTCTCTGGAAAGAATTTGGACTCAGATCAGGTCCTGGAATTTGAAGTTGCGTCTTCACTGATGTGAGGCTTGTTTTTCCTGGCTTGCTGACAACCAGATAATGTGTTGCATGATTGTACTCAACAATTTTTTTGCCTCAGTTTTTGATGGCAGTATCTCCTCCTTCATCTCTCAAGCCCCTAAAACTCAAGGCAGGGGAGTGGGGGAATGAAGTCCCTCCCACTGCGGATCAGGTTTGTGACCACCTGAGGAACCTGAACATAGGTTAAGTCCATAGGACCCAATGGGTTGTCCCCTGGAGTTGCTCAGTGTGGAGAAGAGAAGGATCCAGGGAGACCTAATTGCAGCCTTTCAATATATAAAGGAGGCTTAAAGAAGGATGGAGAGAGGCTTTTTGCCAGGGCCTGTAGTGACAGGATGAGGAGCAGCAGTTTTAAACTGACAGAGGGTAGATTTAGATTAGATATAAGGAAGAAATTCTTTATTGTGAGTGTGGTGAGACACTGGCACAGGTTTCCCAGAGCAGCTGTGGCTGCCCCCTCCCTGGAAGGGTTCAAGGCCAGGCTGGACGGGGCTTTGGGCAACCTGGGCTGGTGGGAGGTGGCCCTGCCCATGGCAGGGGGTTGGAACTAGATGGTCTTTAAGGTCCCTTCCAAACCATTCTGTGATCTGTGATGTACAGCATGTCACTTGGAGGCCTGTTTGAGGTGAGGTGCTCTGTTAGTCCTTGCTCCAGGATGGAGCCAAGGTGACTGGGAAGGTCCAAAATTAGAAAGGGCTGGATTCACCTGGGAATGTCAGTTCTCACAGGCAGCACTGTGAAGTCCAGCTGGTGGTATCAGCTGCCTTTTTCTACCTTGTAATGCTGTAATGTGATATAATTATAAAAATGGTATAAATCTTTTTTATTGAATTGCTGTGTTTTCAGACTTTCTCTAATTTTACTGACTTCCTAAGCCTTTAGAGAAGTCAGTTCTGTTTGTGCTACGGAGATAATATCTGCAAACACATCAATGCACCCACACCGCGGCACACGCACATCATGTAATTTTATATATAATAACGCTTAAAAAACCACCTCCGCATTGTGGATACCGCCTGATTTGCTGAAGTTTTCAGGTTTTTTGTTTTCATTTGCCCTTTCCGGTGAAGCAGCAATTGTGTGCTTGGCAGGGCAGCCCCATGAGGACTGCGAGGAGTTACCGTGTTGGGCCCCGGCAGTTTGCTGACGCAGCCTTCTCTTTGCTTCACACGGGAACGCGTTTGACTTCGGTAAATGCGGTGCTGTGGAGAAGTGCTGACTTGGGGAAATAACCCAGGATGGGCTTTGTGGGCTGGCAGTGCTGCTCCTCCCAGCTGAGCAGCACCAGCACTGGCTGCGGCTGAGGGCAAGCAGTTAATAGTCCATGCATGTCCAACCTGAAGGACCTCCAGCACTGCAGGAGAGGCACCGTGCTGCCCGAGCAGGGTCGCTGAGCTGCTTATCAAAACAGCCAGTGCACTTCTCTGTCGGGAGGTATAAATGAAGGTAGAGAAATGAAAAAGTGGGTACGCCAACCTGCTAATTACTATTGGGCCCCAAAAGTTGTGCTGTAGTAAGATCACGTATGCTAGCCAGGTAAGTCAGTATTTTCAAAATAAAGACAACAATAATACCTTGAGCCTGATATTGCCCCCTGATAAATAAATCAGATTTTTTCCTTTTTTTTTTTTTTTTTTTCCTTTTGAGCTTCATCGCTAATTTTTTCCACACCACGTTTTTTCCTCGGCTGTGGGCTACTCTGCCCTGCTGAAGATGCTCGTCTGAGACGACACTTTGCTGTCTCTTCTCAGAACTCAACTATAAATAGGTTTTTTCCAACCACTCCAAGCGTATTGGAAGTAGGAAACTATTTGGGCAAAAATCAAACAAGTGAGTAAATGTCAAAACATTTACTCGTATTGTTTGAATTATAAACTTTGCTTTTAAGTTATTATTGTCAAGCTATGATTGTGCCATTAAAACACTTGGTGGTTACGATCATCGTTGAGAACAAACAGTGTTTTGTTCAACAGACTCCTTCCTTCCTTCCCTCCATTACCTGGATCCAAGCTGTCAGGCAAATAAAAAAATGACTGAGATTTTAAAAAGGAGGAAGAAATTTAGATTTTGCTGATGTTTGTTTGTTCTTTGACATTTACCTGTAAGAAAAAAAATTCTGTTGTGCATGAGATAAAAGAGGAGTGACCTTTTCTGCTGGAAACAAGTCATGGTTGACAGCTCAAGAGCTTAAAAACTTTGTTTACCCCTTTATATTTTTTTTCAGCTTTTTGGTAGTACCTCAGGGTTTTCTCGGTAAGGACACACCCATCCCACTCATTAATGTGTTTTACAGCCCTGATGCTCTTGAGGGAACTGGGAAGCCATTTTGGGTGCTGGTACACCATCACTGGACCAAACTTTTAGCTGTGATATAGTTGTTGGCATTACTTTTTCAGCTTTGGGAGGCTCTGTAGTTTTGCTGCAATCTCACACCTGTTCCTTGTAGTTCTGATGGTAGCATTTTGTAGGTAAATCAAGATAAGCATCATCGCTGTCCTGCCAGCCCCAACACTCCAGAGGTGTGAGCCACCTCCCTGTGCCACAGCCAGGCCGGTGCAGCCTTGGAGTTGGCAGCATGAGGAGAAAGCCAGCAGGTGTCTGTAGTTTGGGTCATAGGATTGTGGTAGGCATCTCTGCTCCATCCATTTGATGTAAGTTATTAACATTTTGAGAAAAATACTAGCTTTATCTCTGTGGTGTGAAATCCCTGGGGCTACATTCATCCCTGAGAACTAACACCACGGCCGTGCTCCTGATAAATTACCCAGTACTTCAAGGCTGGTTACAGCACTCAGCTTTGAAGAAAATAATTCTAGACAGATCCTGCCACTGGAGCCTCCCTGATAACAACATAGGGATGATTTTTGTGGCAGGTTGTCCTAATAGACCATCATTTCTCTGCATGGCCAAGTGCTGTTCCAGTGTGCTGATCACCTGAATCATGGTCCAGGCCCTACTGCAGGGTGTTAGATGGAAAGATAAACAGCTGCATTGCTAAACCTGTCAGTGCTGCCTGGTCCCAGCAAGCTCCACTGCACCTGATGGGTGTTCAGCCATCCCCACACGCCTCTATCAGTACCAGCATCCTGCAGTGATACAGGTGAGGAGCCTCATTTTGGGGTAAACAGAGCTACTTGTAGGAGTTTGAATCGTTTCATTTATTTATTTCAGACATCAAATTTCCCTCCCAGATGCTGGAATTTGAGCTCTGTGTGCATGAGGAGTCTCACCCTGTGTACCACTCTTCCTCAAAATAGGAATTTGAACTGGAAGACAACCTTAAGAATGCAGAAAACACCAAAGGTGGTGTGACCAGTCAGGGAGTGATGCTGTAAAAAGTGATGTGTTGTGTCTTGCTGATTCCACTGGATAAAATAATAATAATAAAGCCCTCTGGTACCTATAAAGCCTCATATAGATGCAAAATTGCTCAGGTGCCTGCATGTGAAAATGGGCTGAGATGTCCTTGTTGTGCGCAAGGCATTGAAGTTTGCTGCAGTTGGTGGAAATCAGATCAGTGAAGCCTCAGCAGCTACCAGATGTTTCCTCTGGGGTGAGTTCAGCTGCTGCCTCAGTGTCACGGGCAAGATCGCCGTTGCAGTAGGAGCTGTGTGTCCTGCATATCCATAGCCACCAAAATTCAGGTGCCTTTAAGTGCCTGAGGCTATCAGAGGTGCTACGCAAGGCCTCTGTGTGGGACTGGCAGATATGATATGGGGCTTAGGGTAGACCTGTGTCCTTCTCCAGTGGTAGCAGAGGCTCAGCCAGGGTATGCCAGGACATGAAACCTCTAAATATATGTGAGCAAACAAATTGCGTTGCTCTGACTGCAGTCAGCTCACTGCAGGAGAAGAAAGGCTGGAACGGTGTTAATGAGAGACTTAATTTTGCTGGGATTACCCACTGCTGTCAGCAGCTTCCACACCAGCAGGGCCAGGACACCCCACGCTGCGTGTGCCTGGCACTGGGGCCACTGCTTGTCCTTGCTGGCATCTCTTCAGGGCAAGGATTGCTGGAAGCCCCCTCCAGCTGCCCTGTGAAGCTCATGTCTGCTCTACAAGGGAAAGCTGTTCCTGGCTGCAGAGCTGCTCAGTGTCACTGTCCAGCTGAGCTGGTTGTCCTTGCTGCCCCACTACCTGATTTTTTAAAAATTATACACATATATATGCACACACATATCTGTTCATAGTAAGCTGAAGATCAGATGTTCTCTCCTGGGAAGCAAGATGAATGCGTGAGGCTCTCATAACGCACCTGAAGAGAGGTTTGGTGTCTCTATTAATCCAGTAAGTGGATTAAATTGCTACGAGTTGTTGGAAGTTGCATCCCTGGAGTGATGGAAACGAAGCCCAGGTAATTGAGCAGCCTGAGGGAACTGAGAGATGCTTTGGCTTTTCTTATCTCTGCTCTGAGAAGCTTTTCACATGGAGCCGGGGGCTCCAGCTTCCTCCTGGGGCTGGTGGGAAGAGCCCTCTCCTGGGAGGAGGAACTGGCCGTCAGCCTGGTCGGGGAGGAGCAGTCCGCTTCTCTCCAGGAATTCAGCCGAGCTGCTCCAGGCAGACATGGGTTCCTCATCCCTCCTGCAGCTTCCTCATCCCTCCTGCAGCAGCCTTTCTTTTCCAGTGGAAAGATGGACGCAACAGCAGGACTTAGACAAACTCTCCCTTTCTCATTGTAACCACCGAGAGGCTTAATTGTCTGCAGCTTATTACTCAGGTTGGTCCCAAATCCAATGCCCTGTGAAACCAGGGGTTTACTACCAGCTGTGACTCTCACCTAACATAAAATCAAACCAGCCTCTGGTTTCAGAGAAAGCATCACTGTTACCTGCAGGGTGACACACCGCAGAGGAAAGTCTCCATGCTCGGCCTGGCCGGCACAGAGCCCAGGGGTTTATTATAGGATGTACGAGGAACTGCCGCGCCAGGCAGACTGTGCCTATTTCCTGAGCATGAACGCGTTGGGAAACTCGTGCCATAAATAAAAATTAAACCAAATCAGGCAAACTAAATCCATTTAGGAGGCAGGAAATGTTCCACAGTAATGAAGTTTGTGTCTTGAAGCCTGAAGATCCTGTTGATCCTCTACCCTTGTGCTGGCTTGACAACTGGTTCCTAATAGATGTTTAAATATGAAGAAATAATCTCCCTCCTGCCATGACAGCTTCTACAAATATTCTTTTTCTTCTGGTGTCATTCCACCCCCTGAGCATCAGTACAATGGGTGGCTTATCTTCATTAATCAGAGTATGAGCAACTCATTGAACACATGAGTCTAAGCTTCCACACTCCTGGTTTTTCTCCTGGGCTGGCAAGTAAATGGTACTGAAGGGGTAGGTGTGGTGGTAGGAGAGGAAGGGTGGTTCTGGATCAGTGTGTAAGCCTGGCAACTGAAGGTCAAGCTCATCTCTGCTTTTTTTTCCTTGGCTTAAATTAACATCACTGCCCTCATTTCCCAGCTGAGAAATGCAGCTCTTGCCCCTTCTCACAGGGATGGGTAAGCAAGCAGAGAACAGATAGAAAAACTACACAACTTTCAGGTGCTTACAATAGCAAAAGCTCAAAGAGTAGAGAGCTTCCGTTGAAATTATGGGAAAAAATACATCATGAACATTTGATGGCAAAGCTGACCTCCCCAGACCTCTGAGGAAATGAGTGATCCCATTATAACAGAGCACTCGGAGGCTGAATCAGAGAGGGAAGTGACTTGCAGGGGAGGGCGCTGCCAGCAATAGGGGCAGAGTGCTGTGATAGCTGCCATGAAGCACACATGTGCACCCAGCAGGAGCTGGGTCTCCAGGGCAGCTGGGGGCTAGCCCTCCCCTTCACAAAGGACCCTTGCACCCTGTCCTACGGCTGCATCCATTTGCTCCTGGGCTCAACAAGCCCCAGCTCAAGGAGCTGGAACCTGCCCTAGGGTCTGTGTGAGGCTTTGACAGGGAATGTGGTGACACTGGGAGGTAGAGGTGTGCTTACTGGAAGAGCTTGGATGTGGTTTTGTCATCGACTTGCAAATACAAGTGTGCTGCTCAGCAGTAACCACTAAGCCCATCATCTTCCCCACAAGGTCTAGCTCATCTCTGGGCAACACATCACTTGACCACTGCCAGCCCTGTTGCATTAGTCTCTCAGATGTTTTTTCTGTAATATCATTTTAGCTTACAAACCAGGAAATGGAGAGGAAGGATGTCCTGGCTCCTCCGCTACGGCAGCGCCTGAGGGTTGGTCACAGAAGGTGACCAAGCTTTCCTACATGATGAAAGCCATGGTGTAGCCACACTTCCTAACCCAACCTGCCCCAGGTTACTCAGAGCTCCACCTGGGGCTGTTTGATAACAAATAAGGGGAATTACTGTAGAGTTTCACCACAGATAAGTTGAGACAATTGTTGCCTTCTGCTCCATGCAGTGTTTTGCTGCTCAGGTGGCTGCTGTGGCACTCAGCAGGGGCTGAGATGGCAGGAAGGGCTGGTTTGAGAGCAGGGCAGCTAAGGTGACGCCCCTGTGAGATCAGTGGAGACACTGTCCTGGGTGCAGCAATTGCCAGTGAAGGGACGAAGGCAAACAGCTGTGACAGACCTCAAGCATCCTTGGCTAGTACAGGGACAGGGGGGACATTCAATCTTGCAGGCTTTGGAAACTGGAGCTGCACCCTACTTCAATGGTTATGCAAAGAATTTTATGTATTTATTTTCTTTTAGATTCAAACCTTAACTGTACACACTAATTTTTATATATTTTTTTTTTAAAATCATGGGGAAATCCCCCCCTCAAACCTACAAAACTTGGCCTCACTCTGTCCTCACCTAACAGTCACATTTCTTTGTGATACAGTGACCCCCAGGCTAACAGTGCCTCAGAAGCTTTGGGGAACTTCTCAGAATTAGTTTGTGATTCCTGAGGCTCTGTGAAACATTCATTAAAGCTCCAGGGCAGGTGCAAAGACAAATTGAAGCTGATTTGCTCCTTCAAGCCTGCCAGCTGCTTTCTCTATCGTTCCTCATGCCTGCTCAGTTTAATCCTAAAAAGTTACTGACACCTCTTCTGGTTTTCTTTATTGTGCTAGTTGCAAGTAACAGCAGGCAAATCCAAAGGCTGAGAAGCAATGACTAGCCCTACTAACAAAAACAATTTTTCCTTGCAGCTCCCTTGAGGTAAGAACACATCTGACCCTTTGATGTAGTCGTCAGGGATGCACTGAAAACTTGTCAAGGAAGGCATTTCCTAATTTGGGAGGGGTCACCTCATATAGGAAAAGAAAGCTCCATTCTGAAAGGAAAAAAAAAAAAAAACAACAAACAAACAAAACCAAACACACAAGAGAAGGGTGTGTTCCCTTGGAATGGTTTGGCTCCATCTAGTCTAAGGACCCTCCTTACCTCAGGGGAAAAGATATTTATAGTTTGGGAGTCAGTGCCATGATGAAGACTCCTCTGCCTTTGTGTCTACATGAGACAGGGATTATTTGAAAGCAAGACCTTGTGCAGATGGAGGGTTGCGTGCAAGAAGGGATGAACTAAAGACTTCCTCTCCTTTAAGGTCCATGTCTAAAGGAAGCATCCCTGTCTTACGCACACATCTGTTTTAAAATCACCTTGCTAAACTCAATTACTAGTGCCAGTACATGAGTGTACACTGGTATAGCTTGTTCTGGCAAGTTAACAGGAGCGTCAAACAAAATTATGTACAAAACAGGCATCTATCTAACATAACTCGCTCTTCAGCTAGTGGCCAAGCAGTGCTAAATGAAGAGCTGAGGGGAGAGCAGAACTGCTTCACCGTGCGGGCAGGGGCCATGCTCCCCTCTCATTGGGTTGAGCAGTCCCATCGCCGCCTTCCTGCTCCAAGGCCCATCCTCCTGGCTTTGCCATCACCACTGCAGTTGTGCAACCTCTGAACACAGGCCCCAGGACACCACTCAAACCACCCTCTGCGTGACTGCTGCCAACCTAGCTGCAGCCAGTGCTATTCCAGCACAGATGTAAGCTCATAACCTCATAACGTATCAAAATATAGAAAGTATACTGGTAGGATGATGCCAGACCAACTTGCTATCAGATTCTTGGAGCAGAAGACAGAGGGTAACTTTTAGAGGTAAATATGTTTAAGGAAGGTAAACAGGTAAAACTTGTTTAGGGTACAAGTCATCAAGAACAAGTTAGCTGGAGTTCTCTGTGCTGTAGGGGATACACCTGAAAACTGAACCATCAGGGCTTGGCTTTGTAGCTGCCTCCAGTGCTGCCTGAACAATTCCACACCATTGCTGCGCTCACCACTGCTTTTGAGTTGTGCTACCCTTGGCTCCCACTCTGCCAGGAATAACGATGACCAACCAGGCAGCTAAAGAATGTGTTCTGTAATTTTTACCTTTGTGGGTTCAGTTACAAAACAGTCTGAGTGCATTCAGGAGCACTGTAAATTCCAGCCCTGTTGGTGCCTCCAGCAGTACAGAAAACCAGTCCCAGCTGCTGAGCTAAAACTACCATCTACACATTTAGTCTCACACCTTCCCTGACCAGTTATAGATACCACTCTCTGAAGCTGTTTATTTTTAAGGGAGAAGCCACTTTTTTTGTGTGTTTGTGTAGAAAACAAGCACAGGAGGAATCAAAACATCAAAAGCTTATTCCCAAATCTGCAGCCACTTGAAAGACTGGGCAGCTGTGTGAGGTTTTACCCTACAGCAAAGGTGAGGCACTGTAACTTACAACTTAGTTTAAGTTTCACTATAGATTGAGTCGAGTTATTCTCTCACACTGGCTCCAAGCTGGACACAGTTATCCGAAGCCACCTGCCCTATCCTGGCTGGGACATGTACCTGAGCCCTGAGGCAGCTCTGGAAAGTTTCGGGACACGCTGCTAGACCTGCTGATTCTTTTTGGCTACCACCAACATCCTGCCTGGGGGATAAAAAAGTAGCTCATGCAAATGAAAGTTAATTTTTTTTCTAGAGTGATTTCCATTCTATGATACATTACATTGGGACAAATGCTCAACACCACCTTGAAATCCATCTTCAAATCAGTAGAATTGTTTCAAGGGTTCCTCCCAGGTACAAGCTGGGATGGTAGGGGCAGCCTGCCTGAAGCACTAGGGGCAGAGGCCACTGACTGCAGCCCCTGCCTTGTATGGCCACTGAATGCAGCCACTCATTCCTCAACACCTGGTTCTTCTGAGGGTTTTGTCATCATTGTTACTAAGTCAAAGTTTGTTAGTTTTGGCTCTAAACCATTCCCTACTTAAGTGAGACAAGTCTCAGCAGCAGATGATTTAGCCACCACCTCAGCTATGTAGTATTTCTTTCGGAAATCTTCAACTCTACACTCTACTTAGCAGCAGTAACTTTAGTAACACATGTCAGAGTCAGCACTGATTCTGGGTTGGAAGTGTCCTAGCAATCCCCATATGCAAGTACCCAACCAAAGACAGAAAAGCAGCAAGCACACAAGCTCAGAAGGGATGGATAGGAATATTCTCTAAAGGAGAACTTTTGTCCTGTGCAACAAGACAGACCTCTACCCTCAGCAGGATCACACTGACTTACAGGAACACCCATGAAAGGAAGACATGGAAACACAAGGAGGAGTTACTATTCTTTCACATATACAATATTCCTCTTGGAAAAGTCATTTTAATATTGCATAACATTGGGAGAGGAGGGCTTTTGTCTACTTCAAACACTGCTCATGATGAATTTATTTCTTGCAAGGACCCTGGTAAAAAGTTCCTGAAACCCGGAAGTGAGAATACACATCTCTTGTCAGAAGACAGACATAAACCTCTTTTTTTTTTTAAAAAAACTTTTTTCTCCTTCACCCATGGTGTGGCCAGATTGAGCTCTGGCTCACACACACATCCACAGTTGCAAAAAGAAAAGTTTTAAAATGGCTAATACCAATTTAATAAGTCACTTCCCTCCAAGGAGGATGCATGCTACTAAGACACAAAGAACAAAACTGCATCTCCCATCAGCCACCATTTCATTGGTTTTATCCCAGTTTAATAGACGATTTATCAGATATGTGCAAGACAGTTACCTCTAACAAAGGGGAGGAAAAAATAAAAATCACAGCAACATATACACACAAAACAAGATACACAAAATAGAGCTAAATTTATATACTGGTTATTAGCAGCTAGACTCTTAACTTCATTTAGTACATGGCTTTACTTACTACAGTTTTAGGCACAGAGAAGAATTCACCAGTAGGCTATTTGCTATAATGAAGGGCCACAATGAATACCTCGTTCCAAGTCCTCACTGGGCAGAAACTGGTTTTACCTAATGAAGATCTAACTGTCACTTCCCACAGGTTGAGGATGCAGCCCTGCACAAAGGATGAAAAAACATGATCCAGCTAATTCAGCATACTGCAACTTTATACTTTAGATATTAAACATCTATATTTTTTTTAAATAGGGTTATGTTACAGAGTTATTGAATAGGACTGAATTTCAATGAAGCAATTAGTGCCAGGGTTGGGTTTTTCTTTTCCCCTATTTGCTTAGTATGGACTCAAACTGTATACAACACAAAGAACAACTGGCAAGAAATGATTAGATGTGAAGATTGCTTTGAACACACTTCACATTTATAATGAAGAATATGCTTTAACAGGATTTAAAAGCACAAGTGTCATGAAACATTTAAATTCACTTAGCAGGTTATGTTAATAAATTATCCACATGTAGTACTCCACTCCAGGCTGCCCTGAAACAGGTGCTTGGATATATTTTATGTGCTTCCTTGTCTTTCTGATTTAGGACTACAGACTCAGAGCCCAGCAAAATAAGTATGCGCTTTACTCGCGGCATACAAGCAGCCTTTTTTGTTCCAGCAGCACTTCTCACATTTGATTATGCATGCGTAAGTGCTTTGCCAGACTGAGGAATGGCCACATCTTTTAATTACTGATTGCTTATGTATAGTATGCCTGTCACAATGAGCAACATGATCACTTACCCAGTGAAAAGGCTGAAAAGAATAACTACATAACAGAACCAGCCAGATACCATAACAACACAATTAAAAATTTAAGCAGCAAGCAGATAATTTAAAAAAAAACACACAACCACAACAAAAAAAAACCCAAACCCAAAAAACTTTAACTTATGAGGCAGGTTGACAATGACGCAAAGATTCTTCCTTCACAACAGCTTCATTTACAAGTATAGCTCAGCAAGTTTGAAATACTTTATCACAAGAACTACAGACTTGTTTATCACAGTTATGTCAGAGCTCCTCGCTGACGGGTGTGTCAGTTTCTATTATAGCCACTCCCCTCCTCTTCCCCAAGGTTTATTACTCAGCTGCTTGGGAAAAAGAGGGGATTGCTTGAGGCTTTAGAAAGTGCAGAGAATAAGTGAGATTTTCCCTTTAGAAAAAAAAAACCAAAACACTGAGAACTCTTAAGCGTGCAGGAATAACAAGAAATTGAGAGGGTCTGAAGTTTGGCATTTGATTTTAAAATGGCTATTCTTGATGTTTTCAGGTGTACAAAAAGGGAAGGGAGTTTTAACGTGGAAGAGCAGCTTTGCTGTATTAAAAAAAAAGTTATACCAACACACAAATACATTTTGGGACCATTCTTTAAAAGCATTGAACAAAGGCAAAATCACGCCAACTTGGACCATTCAGGAGCAACGTGCTTTTACACACAGCTCTCTCCTGTAACTCCACTTAGCCTGCAAGAATTTTGGCTGTAACTTCTGTTATGCATTGGCAGGGCAAAATCAAATAAGGCTCTGAACAGAGGATTATGAGGGCTGTCAAACTACGGGAAGAGTTTAGAAGTAACAGAACTTACAACTATTCAGTGTAGTACAGCTATTGTTCAAAATGTAACAGTTTCTTCACGGGAACCCTAACCTAAGACTTTTGACATGCGGTTCTCGCATTTGGTTCAAAGTTAACTTGTTCCTATGGCTTCTCTGCTATGAGATTGTCACTGGTACAGAACAGTTGGGGTCACAGATTGTCAGGAGTCTCTTTGGCTGTCAGTGTGAAAACCAGTGCATGGTGCATATCCTTGAGGCTTATCTGGTGCCTTTCACTGGACACGTAGGTTGTTAGAGCATGACCAAGAAGCAGATGGCTGGGAAGAAAGGCAAGACTTCAAGTGAAGCAGCAGAGTGATGCAGTCACCCGCTCAAAGCTTGGGCTGCTCTGTCAAGGAGAAGGTCAAAACAGAAACCACCCTCTGTACAGTCTTGAACCAAGTGGGCACAGAGCAAGAAAGCAGAAGACTCCACCACTGGTAGGGAACAAAGCCAAGCCAGATAAGACAACAAAAAGTCACAAAAGTGTGCCATGCTGGTCAGAAATTTCAGTTTTGACGTTATGTCGAGCTCCCACAGACAGACATATGCATGTGGGCAAGACAAACTGCGCTCTGTTTTGGCTTAAAAGCAAAAGGAAGATTAGAGCCATTTGGTTTGCTATGTACAACAATACTGCACTGTACACTTCATTAACGAGATGCTGTCTACTATAGTCCAGCATTACTTAAATAGAATTCCTCTGAATCAAAGAGCAACAGATGAGTATCTCTGTAGGAAGGAGAGCTAAAACCCACTGCCATGCGTGGCCGTACGTGGTGCCAGTCCTTCTGAGACAAACATAAGCAGTCATTCCACAGTGTCTAGTGCCTCCTTAGCTTGCCTGAAGCAGAGAACTTCCCCTTTCTTCTTCCAATCCGTTTGATCCCAACCCTCTCGGGACTATTCTAGCACAAAGCCATGCTATGACTTTCCCCCCTGTTGCCACAACATTCCCATCAGAACTACGCAGTCTCTTTCAGTAGTCCCAGTTTCCGAAGTGCCTCTCTCCTTGCTTCTTCTGTTGAGCCACGGCCAGAAAACTTTACTGTTATCCCTTGGGATCGAAATCCTGAAGGTCTAGGCAGTGAACCTGATCTCCTCCTCATATCCAGGTTCAGACTAGGTTGTTTATAATCATTAGAACTTTTTGCTGTGTTCTGCTGCACGCTGCTGACCTTGTTAGCAGCAAGAGCTACCTCTGGTTTGATTGTTACCGTTTTGCCCATAGGAAGGAAAGGGCTGGGCTCACTTTTTAAAATCTCATGGATGTTTTGATATCCATTGGGAACAGTGTCTGCCTGTTTGGGCTGCACATCAGGCTGCTGAGCGTTTGGGGCATGGTCCACTTGGTCCTGAGCTGGCTTCCCCTTAACTAGGCCAAGTTTTGTCAGGGCCTCATATCGTGTTTGCTCAGAGGAGAGATCCCTTAAGGAAGAACTTCTGTTACGTGACAAGAAATCACTTTTCTGCAGCTTCTCCTCCAGTTCAGCTGCCAGAAAAGCTCCTCCATTGATGTTGGCCAGCACCTGAGCTCTCCGCTCTTGGACATTAACTGCTGCTTTTGAAATAGTCTCATTGAATTCTTTGCCACTGACATTTGTTATGTTGATGTTGCTCGGGAACCGGTACAGTTTGGGTGCAGGTGCAGGAGGGTGCTTTGGAGCTGCAGAATAATCACCATTGACTACTGGGATCTTCTTGTCCAAATTCCCTTCCTTGAGGGCACTGGGGAAGCGCACCCTGCTCTCCGTCTGCTGCTCAGACATCTTCTGAGCCATGATGAGTGGAGTAGGGATAGAACGAAGTAATTTTGGATGCTGCACTGGAGGAGGGGGTAGAGGAGGAAGAGGAAGAGTCTCAGACATCGCTGGCGGTGGCGTAGGGGGATGTGGGGGAAGGTCAGCAGGTACAGCTGGCTTAGGGCTCTCAGTTCTCCAGGTAGCATTCAACACTTAAAAGACAAAGCATCAATAATGTCATTAAGTCTTCACACAGAGCAGAATACAAGGCTTTCTTTCACCTAGGTTTAGTAAGCATCAGTGCTCCCCTCCCCCCAACTTTCTAACTCAAACTCAGCCCACATTCCCAGAAGAAACTGTAACAGAACTACTAGCAATGACATCTTGTAGGCGATGCTATAAGTTCAAATCACCATAATTACAATGCATTCACTAGAAGCCCTCTTTCTGACATTCATTCACAGTCTCACATTAGTTTCACTGTGTTTCAATGGCTGCTTCTTCTGTAAGAGTTTTGCAATCCTTATTTTTTATTGCAACAGTCAGTAAAGGACACATTATGTCCCACTGTATGTACTAGCTGATAAATCCATTCTTCAAAAATGGAGAGAGCAGTCTACAGGGTGAAGATGACAATATGCCATATACTTTTGTCACAGACTCATTGATAGAATCGTGTGCCTTTCAGTCCCACATGAAGTTAACACTACAAACAATCTGCTGTCTTAAAACTCTTAGAGAAAGTGTTAAGAGGTCTTAGAGAGGAGCTGAGCATGAACACATTGATGAATACTAGCCTGCCATGCTGCGATGACTCTGCATAATATTCAGTTCTGTTACAACTCAGTCACCAGGTAGGGGACTGAGATAGCAGTCCAACAACTTAATCATATGCATGACCTCCATGAGGGGAAAACCAAGAAATAAAAAGAGTTCTAGCGACAGCAAGAATTTCAGAAATCCCATATCAAATTAAAATCATGGTCCTTAAAGGTCATGATGTGTAACACATTAATCTTGAGGTAATAAGGAAGGTACAGAATTTCTTTATCTGTTTCTAATGAGAACTGGAACACGTCAGGGCTAGGACAAAGGGAAAAACCCCCCACACATTTTCAAGAAATACCACTACCTGGTTCTGTATCTCTGCTAGGGGTGCCTTCATGGTCGCTACTCTCAGGTGTTGACTGTACTAAGTCGATGATATCTTCAGTCTCTGAATGACTGGACACATTTTCTTCTGTTGACCTTGGAGACTGACAGTGGATGCCACTATCATGTAGGACTGGCTCCTCCAAGTCATCTTCTAAGGCATCTATAGTTTCCTCAAAAAACATGAGAACATCCTGCTCTTCATGAGTTAAGTACTTCAGACTTTCATCATCCTGTGAAGGGAAAAGAAAACAGAAAAACACAATTAAAAAAGCCCAAAAAAACATTAACACCCTACAGGTGAGTACTGGTAAGTACACTGACAGCAAGCACAGCACCCCTTTTTGAACACAGAAAGAGGAAGGATGAAACAGGCAGCAGACATATCAGAAGCAACTCCTACTTCCAGTTTCATCCCTTCCCAAAGAAGCATTCAGCCACTACAATGCAAGGGAGGGGGGGGGAAAGTCAGGGGTTTACAGGGCATTCATTTTGACTGAAGAACAATAACTAGCACTTCACCCTTGTTGTGGTTTAAACCCAGCTGGGAGCCAAACACCAGCAGCTCATAATCCCCCACCCCCAGGCAATGGAGAGAGTTGGAGAAGTAAGTGTAAGGAGACTCATAGGTTGAGATAAAAACAATTTAATAATTAAGATAAAAATAATCATGATATTGTAATAGAAAATACAAACAGCAGGTGATGATTGCTCAACACCCTCTGACTGATGTCCAGCCTGTTCCCAGATAGCAGACTCCAGAAAAGAGAGAATCCTAAACCCACCATCCTGAAAACACGAGTGGAGCTTCCCAAATCAGCCCTCACCTATGTACTGAGCATGCTGTTATATGATATGGAATATTCCACTGGCAAATGTGGGCTTGTTGCTCTGGCTGTGCTCCCCCCAGCTTCTTGCATACCTGTGCACTAGCAGGACATAAGAAGTTGAAAAGTCCTTAATTTCTTAGCAACAGCGAAAAACATTAGTACTTTATCAACATTCTTCTCATATCAAATCCCATACTGAACCCAAAACACAGCACTATTCTACCTACTAAGAAGACAGGGAGACAAAAATCCAACCAATTAGCTCTATCTCAGCCAAAACCAGGACAATCCTTTAAAGTACCTAACTTCAGTTCAGCAGACAAGTCTCTATTTGAGTCAGACAAATTGCTAAGACAAAAAAAAAACCAAAAACGACAAAAGCAAAAACACTCCACACCTGTGCTTTTACAAGAGTTAAGATAACTTCTTCAGGCTCCAAACTTGAGTAAGCTGTTTCAGTTGCTGTGTCAGGTTCAGGGACAAGGCTTGGGGAGCAGCATGGGAGGGACAGGGTGCATTCAGGACAGTCCAGCAAATGGGCCTTTTGCTCTAGATCAAAGTGGGACTTGGCTTCTAGAGACAGAGCTGGAGCTGAAATCTGGCTTTACCACCACAAATCTCTGAATTACCCAGAGTTACACAGTACATTACAATGAAGTAATAATAAGGATGGAGAGTGTTTCTAAGGATTTTACCTCTGAGTTACAGAAAGGAAAAGTTTAGAAGTAGGAAAGGTAGGAAAAGTAAGATTGTTCCCTAGCAGTAAAGTGCCTTAGGCTATTTTCTCCAGCAGGAAACAATCCTGTAGACCACAGGAGTGATAAATAATCACCTGGATTATCCAGTCTTCATTTTCTATGAGTCACTGTTCTTGATTAACACCATATCACTGTGAGAAGCCAGGCTGCAATGTGCAAACTCTTTTCCCTCCACCTACACCCTGGGAAACACTTTTCCAGAAGCTTGGAGATGACAAAGAATGATTAAGAAAGGCACTACATAAAGACAATGGATACAGGAAAAACACTTCCCAAGAGAGCTGTGTAAATTCTGGAACGTAACTAAGTATTGTTGAAAAAGTAAGTGAGGTTTTCCCTTTTCTGGACTGAATTTCTCTCCCACCAGGCATATACTGGAAACTTTGCCATTAGTAACTTAACAAGAAGGCACCAGCAAAGCAATACAAGAGAGTTTCCTTTCTCATCTCTACTTTTCTCCAAGGACATGGACTGTGCATGCAGGTAAGGTAATAAGGCTGCTTCTCAATGGTGGATTGGGGAAATGTAGGTAAATACATAAAAGGTATGCAGTGCAAATATCCAAGAGGTAGACATGTTCTTGCTAGGGCAGCACAACTTGCTTCAAGCTCACCGTGCCTGTTCAGATCACCTTACATTAGATTAGAATAGAAGCTGTGTGCAGCTCTACCTATTAACTCTTTCCACAAACAAAGCTTTTATCCCCATCCCCAGCATTAAAAATAAGAGCAATGTACCTCAGTAAAAAAAGTAATGCCTATAGATTAAGAACTATGAAGTGCTGCACTGCACCAAGTCGCAGTTCGTCTCTAAGTGCTCAAAACACTACAAATGGGAGAAGCTAACTAAGCATTCATTTTCCCATGTGGCCTGTAGAACATTTTCCCTGTAATAAATGAATGACATACAGAAGACAGTCACACTGCCTTTCAGCCACTCCTAGTCCAGACACCTCAAGACAGGTTTGCTTATCTGTGGCTGCAATCATGTGAACATAGCAGGCTTCAGTCACAGTTGGCAGAGTTTTCTGTTAAAACTGAAGACTGAAGTCTTAGAGGCAAATACAAAGTTGGTTTCAACAACTACATGCTATAACTACATTCCTAGAGATCAGATTTATTGTCATCAGGGTGAATATGGTTTGATGGCTGCGAGATGCACACAGCAGTGTGGGTATTTGTAACTTAGTCCTATCATCCACAGGGTACTGTCAGAATAAGTAACTTATTCCAGCTTGCAGCAAAACTGCTATAAAAGTTTAAATTTGGATGCCATTTACAATTGCCTATTTAAAGGACTAACTTCAAAGGCTGACGTATTCCACAGCTTGCACCCACCACATGGCAGGACTCAGTTTTCAAAGGCCAAGGAAAGTTTTACAGCTGCACTTGAGAAGTGAGACACAGACAAGCCTTCCTTTTTTTTCTTAATGGATGTTGCAATCTCCTTCCTTCCCCACCCAAATACTCATATGGCTGCTGTGGCTCACAGGGGAGAGAATGACAGGAAAGGAGCTGTTGTTAGGTAGGCCCTAGCCGGAGCTGAACAGGACTCCAAGAAGCTTTTGTTGTGGGTGAGCTCATTGTATGAGCCAGACTTCCGCAGGCAAAACTAAAAAAAAAAAAAAGCAGGTTGTGTTTAAGAAGTTCATAGCGGCAGCAGATCCAGACAGTGGGGCAGTACAGAAATTATTGCACCACAATGTTCATGTAAAAGAACAACTGCTCTCAGATGAGCTTAACTCATCTGATCAAGAGATGAGCAAAACAGCACGTGAATTGAAGCAAAGACTTTCAGAAGCCCTTGCTTCCACCTGTTTCGGTGCTGCAGGACTGAACGCTTTCCCATGCCAGGTAAGATTTGCAGGAGGATTGGTCAGCAGAACTCTGCCTGACTCATCATCCCTCCTGGATCTTGCTGAAGTGAGCAGTTTCTCTTTAGGTGAAGGATCCGAAACGGGTAACCATCCCTTTGCAAATACTTCTGTAGTAAACAGCATACCTAGATGTGAAAAGCCAACCTCTGCTCAGTTAACACTTTGATCTCTTTCCTCATGGAGTTTCCCTTCAAGATGACAGATGTCACATTTCCTCAGAAAAAAAAACAAACAACAATAACAAAAAGACAGCAGCTCTAGAGAATGGACAGCATTATGGCAGTTCACCTTACTGATGTGCAGGGCATCCTACCTGGTTAGAAAACTTCTTCAGGCAAAGCATGTTGCATTTGGGGACAAGGAAATAATCCCATTTTAGACATACAAGCATAGTGAGGATAAACCTACTTAAGGTCAAACTAAAGTTGCTCAGATATGTAAAGCAAGCAGTCACTTGCTCTACCACTGGTTTGAGAACAGTGCTGTATTAGAAAAACACCCACTTGTATTACTTATAGCAGAGCTTTCAGAAAGATAGGAAGAATTTTGTTGTGGTTAACCAATGCCAGTTTTAACTAAGGTTACCAAGTCTATTTTTAATTAGTTTATTTCCCACATATTCCAAGTACTGGAACAGTTCATATTGTTTCTGGGCTGGCTTTCCAGGCCTCCTGTCTCCTTGAACAATCTGGGTTTTTAACAGACAAAGCACAGTCTTTTCAGCTACTTGAGTTATTCCCCTCATACTTTCCACCAACTCCTTACTCTTAATACACAAACAAGTCTCCCAAAACTAAATCTCACATACACCTAACACTACTGACTTTAAAGCTACTGTCAAAAAAACAATCTAAATTTGAAACTTAAAAATTGTGCCTTAGCTAAATATTAAAATAACTGCTTGGACAGAAGAAATTTGGGATGCAAACAGATGAAATAGCTGAGTATGCTCAGCTGGCATTAATATTTTAGATTTCTGTGCAGCCAAACAGTTCTTGCTTATGCCAAATAGGAAATGGTCTGTTATGACAGTGTTTGGTATAAACGAGGAAAAAAGAAATGAGAAAATAAAAGAATAACAGAATCTGTTTCATAGAAAAGATCCCTTTCCTACCTGTCCAAAATAGGATTAATATCAAGAGGCCCACAATTTTTCACGGGCATCTGAAGAAATTCTCAATGTCACATCCAGACCTAGAATCCCTAAGACCAGCAGAGTTTTGACAGTAACTGAACAGCAGGGGAAATCCCAAGACATCTGCGGTGGTAAAAAAAAAAAAAAAAAAGGCAAAACACTTTTCTGAAAACTGCTAGAGAACCAAATTTCAATTATGAAAATACCAGGAGAACACCAGATTCAAGTGATTTATCATCAATCACTTGACAGTGCCAAAGAATTAAGAGGCACAGTTCCATGGGGGAGAAGTGACTGGATGCTTCTCAAACAAACATGAAGGGAGCAAACTGTTCTAATTTGTAGTAGAAAGAGACCCATAGAGCACCACTCAGCCTTAGTCTGTTAATAACAAAGCAGGCACTTCTACCTGTAAAAAGAACAGGGGTGGGGGAAGAAAGCCCTGTATGCAGGAACAGTATCAGAACAGGTACAAAAGCTTCAGCACTGAAGAAAAAGGCAAGCACCTCTGATCATATTTACAGAAAGGGAAACGGAATGGATCATACCCCCATGCTGCTTAAATTGGAAGCAAGTAAATTACAGATAAGAACAAGAACTACCATACAGAATCAGACCAAAAAGTCCATTTAATTCAGTAGCCTGCCTTCAGCCACCACTAATGCATAGGGACAGGGGAACGAGGCTGGGAAAGGAATATTGCTGTAAATTGGATGGATTTATATTTTTCTTCCATGCATCCTTCCAGTTTCCAGCAATACATGGCTAAAGGACTTCCCAGTTGCATCCGCATCGGTGTATTTAATAGCCCTTAATGAGCTTTTCTAGCATGAATTCATCTTATTGTTTAAGCCCATTTAAATGGCTGGCATTCACAGCATTCTGTGGCAATGAGTTCCATAGTTTAATTGTGTGCTGTGTCAAGAAGTACTTCCTTTACAGCCCACTATCTGATGATGTCGATAATACCATTTCATTTGGTGAAGAAGACTATAATACTGAATCTTGTTTTCTTCAGTTTATTAATATAATTGTACTTGTGTGCTTCATAATAGTTAGCAAAGCATATAATCAATAGGTCGTAAGTGAGGAAACAAGTTGTCTAAAAGTATTTAAAAAATAAACTAGATGAACCGAAGTCATAAACCAATTAGATTAATTCTAACCTACTTTTTAAAAAAGCAAGCTAAAGCAGTGCAAGATCTATATAAACTCTGAAGACATCTCTGGTTATCAAAGGCTGATCAGCTTAGAATTCCTTCCTTCCTTTAATTTCTATTTTAGAACAACATTGAGTAAAACTGGGAGATCTTTCAGTCAAAAGCCACTAATTCAGTTTTTACAAAATCAAGTAATTTCACACCAATCTCATTTCTCACAAGAGGGTTACTGACTTGGCTAATAGGTATAAACAGAAGACATCGTATACCTTGATGTGAAGCCTTTGACATGGCTCCCCCCAAATATACTCATAGGAAAGTAAGGAAACTATGCCTAGATGAAGCTACTGCAGGGTACCTACGTAACCGGGGGGCATGGGGGAGATTACACAACTTCTCAAAAATAGTAATGAAACAAGACAAGTCCTGAACAGATTTATCCGTATACCTCTAAACTTTTGATACTTCACTAACAACAGCAGACAGTATTTGTTAATCCCCTTATGCCAGAAGATGTTGCTGCAAGAACTAGGTATGACAGAACGAGACCTTCATGAACCATGTAAGTGTGCTGGTAGTCCATGATGAAATCAACTGATGAAGTTCAGTTGAAAAACACATGAATATAGAGTGATGAAAAAAATGTCTGGCAACACAAGACAGAAGGAGTTGCAGGTCAATTTAAGTGCCATAAAGAGGAAAAAGAGTGCTGTTCAGGTATGCGAATGTCATCCTGGGATATATTAACCAGGGTGATGAAATAACACCACATCCTCATTTGGAACACAGAGTTCAGATTCAGTCACTGAACTTTGGAAAGGATGCAGCCACGCTGGACAGGGTCCAGAACAAAAGAGGAGTGCTGAGAGTTTTGCTGCACAGGAAGGCTGGAAGAATGAAGCATGTTATGCTTTAAAAAGAGGGAAGAATAAATGGGTGGTAGGCAGATGCAGCCCTGTATGCATTTTAATATATAAAAAGTTGATCACCCATATCATTACAACAAATCTTCTCTTCATGCACTGAAGGCAAGACAAGTGGAAATCGGCTTTCACAATACAGAAACTCTAATCCAAGTATTCCTTGAAAGTAGTAGAGTACAAAGAAACTGCTTTGGAAGTTCAGGAACACCTATCGGTGAGGGTTAAAGAGCAGAGTTGCCCACCTGCTGCAATAATCTTTATCTACCAGATCCTGCTCTGAAGCAGGATGATGCAGCTTGTGCTAGTGAAAACATAGATCCTGAAGGCAATTTGTGCTCTATGCACATTTTACAGCAAGGTCATTCCTTGCTAGGAATCAGGCTCTTTAGTTCTATACTCATAGTCCAAAACAACTGGTCCTCCATCCCTTCCTCCCCTCTACTTTTTACCCTGCTGCTAGGGACAATTACTTATTTTTCCAAGGCATACTGCTTCCAAGTCATACTAATATCAGTTTAAAGTGGGTAAAGCATAGCGCAGCTCCCTCCACACCCTGTAAGGAATGGCTTCCACCTGCCCAGAGACAGCTGTATCCATAGAAAGTATCAAACAAAAAAATGAAAAGAATTTTTATGTCTGTTTATTATTTGGCAAAGTGCTTGGACATGGTGAAACCTTGTAGTACAGGAAAGCCTGCACAGTATCAGTATCAAGGGGGAAAAACATATTCATTTTATGAAATGAGTCTCTCAGAACTTTCCCTTGAATGTACCTGAAGTGCAGCTCAGCATCACAAGACTCTGCACACTCAAATTGCAAGAAACTAAGGTGGCGGTGGGCTAACAGACACACAGTCCATCCTTTTTCAGTAACTCCTAAAAACCACACTGGAATCCCAGGACCTCCATCAGAGAGGCTGGGGCAAAGAGATATCAATGTGATGCACTTAGAGAACAACACCTGTTGCATTTGAATTATCTGTACTGATCCAAAAAGGATAAAGGTCATAGGAACTAGCTTTTAGTCTCCAAGAGACATCATAACTACAAAATAACCAGGTCAACCCCAAGTTAAATGGCTGAGTGTATGAAATAAGATACTGAGCTAGCTCAGTCTACTCACAAGATACTTGCTCTTCTTGTCTATGTAACCAATGTGCAAAATGTCACCTGTACTATACAAGGTGTCTGACGGTGACAGAACATCTTCAGTGACTGGGTATTAAATCTTGTTAGAGCCACAGAGGAAGCCAATTTAAGCCACTTGATTAGTGACCAAAAGAAATAGTCACTTGACCAGATTCCGGAGGTCACCACTGCCCCAAAAAGAGTGGTGAAGAACTGCGACATTAACTGAGGATCTGTCAGAACCAAAGGCAAAAATAAAATAAAAATTTCAAAACCACAGCATGATCCATTGAGAGTGACAAGAACTCACTATCCCTCAGACATGTTCAGATACATAAGTGTAGTAGTGAAGTTGCATCAACAGATCCAAGGCACTGACACACCTTATTACTACTGCAGTTCCAAGTAACACAGATCACTTTAGGTACAACCAGCACCTTCTGGTATAATTTTCACAGATGATACTATTATCCTAGCATGTTATTCACACCTAGAAACTAAAGCAGTTACTCATGGCTGAGAACAGACACACAGTACAATTACGAGCATGAAGCACTGAAAAAGGCTTGGCTTTAAGAAGTCAGTCTGTGCCTGTTTGTTCAATGGAACAAGACAAATTGCTTCAAAAAAGCTAAGACCTAGCTTTATCTCCAAATTAAGTGTCCTTAAATTGCTGCAGCCACATTTTACTGCAAGTTAATTCTTGTACCACATATCAGGGAGCATCATTCAAGACTGGGTTTTGGAAGTCAGAACTGCCAGGCAGAACAGAGTTGTTTTGCTTCCATTCCCCTCTGGATAGTGCAACTGATTGCTTGTACTGAGAAGGTACACTTGCCTCATGCTTTTGCCAAGCATATGTATGGACACCACCTTCGTCAAAAAGAAACCAGAATATATGTGCTCATATATAAGAACTTTCATGTTTGTAAAAGTTTGAGATGAAAATAACAAGGCAAACATTTCTCCCATCTAAACATAGGCTCTTGTACTTGTCTTCAGCTGCTGTGAGAGATTTGGCAGCGTAAATTCAGACCTGAGTGTCTATCATTTATATGGAAAAATTCTACTGCAAACAAGATAGGACATCAGCACTTTGCTTTCCATTTAAAAAAAGAAATCTGGCTTTAAGGATTGCAATTGTCAAAGACTAACTAAAAGCACCACTGTGTAGGTAAGAAGCTGAGAAATCTCACAAAATTAAACTGAACTGACAACAGCTGACGGGTAAGAATCACACCCACAGAATTTTAAGACCTTTTCGGCACATGGCAATCTATGTCCATCTCCGAGTCATTTCTAAACCAACAACCAGTTCCACAGCAAGTAATGCCAGCACAGACACACAATATGCAAGAACAGCCAACAGTCAGCCAAACCAGCTCTATGCAGTCAGCACAGGCTAAAGCTGGTCCAAGGGTTTGTCTATTATCACATCCTTCGGTGTGTTTGAATTCCATAGATGTAATACAAAGGTTATTTTTAGCGACTAATGTAGTTTGACACTGAGAAGCTTGAGAGCCTCTTTTTTGTAATCAAGTAGGAAGAAACCTGCAGCAGTACAGGCCTATCATAAAAAAGCACTGCTATGCTTGTTTCCTTTGCAAGGCCATTAAAAAAAAAATTTCAAAGTCAACCCTGACCTTCCTTGTTTTATCTCTAGGTGAACAGACCCAGTAAAGTGATAAATGAAGAGGCAGGTAAGTCTGTAGTTGCTTCTGTTTCAGTGCTACGAAGGTCCAATGTGCCTGAAAATCTGCCCCTTCTTTTCTCAGAACTGGTTTAATAAGATATTATTTGTCTAAAAGTTATCTATCCCTTCCTTCTCATTAGGCCATCAAAGTTTCTCTACCTTCTGAACTTTTATAACAAAACTACTGAAGCAAGAAGTTAAGGCCTTTAGGAGCATGTTCCAGCAACTAACTCTTCCTCTTACAAATCCCCTGATCTGCTTAGTGGACTATAAAAATCATGCTTTAAATACACAGTTACACAAGGACATAGAAAAAGAAATATTTGAAGAATACTGTTCTTTATCTTGAGGATTTCTAAAGCCTGTTTCAGTGCTGAACAAACAAAAGGTATCAACCAGGGGAACAATACTGTTTTCTTACATCAGATCACATAAAGGAAGATCTGAGCAGCACTACAGACTTGACTACTATTTACTCAATCACAATTGGCAGTTTAGAAACAAAAATTGTGCCTTTATTGAAAAGATTTTCTATTCCCCCCCACCTGTTATTCCACACATACTAGCTGTCAGCCTTATCAGACATGCCACCTACTATACTGCTGGAAGAACAGTCATGGAAGGGGATCTGTGACACCAGAATTAAACCTGTTGGTACATGCTTCACTTTCTTCATGCACAAACTCAAATAAGACAAACTAAAGGCTCTGGGAACTTCCTTTGCCAATGCACAGGTCTGATGGGAATTGCCTAAACCTGCAGCCAGCTTCTACTCCATCTATAAATTACTGCATTATAGAGTAGGAATGGATTCCAATTCTAGCTGATGCATCATCATATGGATTATCACATGGTAAGAACCAGTCAGACTAAGGGAATCTATGTCATTTTCTGACACAGCAGACTCGGGTTGAGATTGTACTAACAATTTATACATAGCCTCATTATTCAATACTGATTTTTTCAAATTACTAGTCTCATGCTTGCTACCACAGCTAAGAATAAAACCTATGGAAACATGATTGGTTACTAGCTTGATAACCTGGAAAACTAGAGTCAGAGTAATGTGTAGAATTAACTTGTAATTCTGCATAAAATCAAGTTGTAATCCTTTAACAAAGTGTAACTCCCACTGTAATTCTCCAAGATCCAAACAGTTTTCATATAATAAACAACATATTCTAAATACCTGAGTCCAAATGGTGTATTTGGCTGCAATTTCAAACTCCCCCACCCTTACCCTTCACAACTTTTTTCTAGCACAGATCAAAAACAATTAGGGGACTAAATTTAGTAATATTTGTTTTGTGTTTTAACTAGCAACACAAGCTGAAGGATACAGCATAATATTAACAGAGTTTTATTTTCATTAGAAACAACCAAGAAAGAACATCTTTAGAATTACCTCCAGCTGCTGAAAAGCTCACAGAGTAGCACAAAACCACAGCATTTCTGAGGTATATATAAATACAGGTATCAACCTGCCAACTTATTTTCACCACTTATTCTTTCACAGAAAACTACTTCACTAAAAGGAAGCTGGCAGGAAGGGCAGAGCGAAAAATAAAGAAAGCTTAATTCTATGTTTAAAGGCAAGACAGAAATGTAGACTTCCATTCAGGGAAAGCATGTTTACTGGAATGCTCTTTCCTCGATTAAAAAAGGATGCTTTTCAAATGGTTGTGATGACAAAAAATATGCAAGGAACCATACCTGCTTTCTAGGCTTAGCCTGTCACAGTACAACAGTACAAACAGTACTGTTGAGTTCATTGCCTGAATCATCCTGCTAATTGGGAAAACGCTGAAGTTCATCCTACTCCCTCAATTACTCACATACTATTTAAATGGCCACACACTCATATTCACTAATGTGAAGACAGCTTTGTTTACGGTGACGTATTTGTTACTCACCTAATTATATAAAGGTGGAATAAGCCGAGACCTTCATTCAGTAGTGTCAACAAAGAGCTTAATCAAGAAACAGCATATAGAACCAACGCTATCCTCAAGTTCCTTCATGAACTACTTAAGAAAGTGAGGGCAGAGGTGCATCAAACTGTGTACCACATGCAGGTGGTTACACAGAGTAGCCCAACATAAGACGTGCTCCTTACTGCTGTTCCCAGATCCCAGGGAGGAACGGCCAGAGAGAAGCACGCTCCAAGCTCTCAGAGAGAGTCAGACCAGAAGAACAAGCTGTTACACCAAACCAAAGTAGTTATTTCTGGCCTTTCAGTTTGTTAACCACCAAGACCACAAGCAACCATTTAGGACTGGAAATGGCAAAATTCAATGCTTAATGAAAAAAAAAAAAAAAAGTCCTATGATGTCAACAAAGCTACTAATGTAATTTGTATCACTACACGTGAGGCTCATTAAACACTTACCAAGGCAAGATTTCTGCACCTAGCTTGGCTGCCGTGATTCTCCACACTGCCATCCCTCTCCACGCTCCCACGTGCGTGCTTTGGAGAGATTTCAGATGCCATTTCAGGAGAATCCAAGATGAGATTTCTAGGCATCACACTCTCTTGACTTATCGATCCCGATGCAGCGTAGAATGTCATCAGCGTATTATGTAGGGCTGTTAGCTTTATTCATTTCTGAAAACAGAGAATAACATGGTACATTTAAATCTGGCTTTTAAAATGCTTGAAAGCAAATGGAAAATAAATAGTAAAAAAAATTCCTACACAAGTTAATAGAAGGCCTATCTTTATACTCTAGAACAGGTCTACCATGGGCATCTTTTAAAAAGATTGGTCTTATTCTGAAAGGTGACTTCAAAAATGCAACATAAGAAGGTTCTGTATCCCCATCTTGTGTGCTTCCACACCAGATGTCTACAATTACAATCATCAACTAGGTACACATACCTGTCCTACAGATTTGACACAGTAACAAAAACCCCTCAGCTGAGATATCAACTGACCCAGTTCAAATACCTTCATCTTTTATTAGCTTTTAGACAAGCATTCTATTTATCAGATCACATGAGGAAAACAGAAACCAGTTTATTTCCTAAAATTGCTGCAGTTAACACTCATGTGTTACTGAAGCAGCTCTATGCCAACTACTTCTGGGGGAAGATCCATGAACAGAACTTAATGCCATTTTTGCACCATCACATTACATAGCAAAATTGAGTTTTAAAGCTTACAGAGACTTTATTTCACTCAGCCATGAAGAAACAGTGCTTGTACACTTGGAAGATGCTTACTGAAGCAGACATATGCACCAGCACTTAATGGAGCAAAAGTCCCCAGTTTAATCTACCCTAGTGCTTGGTTCTGTATTATCTCTCTGAATCGTCATCATCTCCCAAAACACTCTGGCAGAATTTCTTCCTTTATTCTCAAAGTATCACAAATATGAAAGTCACCCTTGTGCACTAACAGCACAAACAGAGAGTGGGTAAAACGTAGAACCTAGCTCATTTCTCTCTTCAGTATATTAAAACATTCTTGGCAACAAGAAATTGCCTTGTTCTTTAACAGTCCATCTTTTCACCCACCCTGCCTGTGACCAGGAAGCAGCTGTGACACATTCCTCAAAACAGTTGGCTCTGAGTTACCACATTATATGCAACCAGCTGGGAACAGATACCATTACCCTGACGGTGTACAAATGAAATGAGATGGTCCTGCTTCCCAAGTGCTTCTCCCTTTATTATGGTTCAAGAGGTGACATGAGAAGCAAAGTCACGTCTGCATTTCCAATTCAATTGGATTACTTCTCCTTCCTCCCTACCCCTGTCAACCGAGGGCTGAGAAACCAGAGCCTCCTGGTAAGCTGATTAGTGTTTCATAGCAGAGAGATAACATCTGCCAATACTGAGCAACAATTCCATCCTGCTGATCGTTTCCTCCCAGAAGGGGGCTATGACATTACCACAGGTACGTACAAACGCTCCCTCCTCTACACTCTAGCACCAGTGTGTTCTGTGGGAAGGCTCCCACACAACATCGCCAGGCTGCAGTCCAGCGAGTCTTGGAAGCACAATCCACATCAACAGAGAACTGAACTGCACACTAAAAGCATCTGATAGCCTTTCTTATGAACATTAGGTCTACCGATTAAGATTTAGCCTTGATTTTACATAAAAAGAACATTCTTCCTTTCTTCTATTAATAAGATTAGCTATAAATAAATACAATGCACCCTCATGATAATGGTTTTTAAGCAATACCACAGAGGTAGAAACGTGCTCTTGGTCCTGATTTTCAGACAGCCATGAGAGCACTGCAGCAGCTGCTCTACCTTTGGTTGCCGCATACCCAGGCTCAAACCAAAAAGCTCTGCTGCGGGTTTAACTAGAAAATAGCAGCCCGAGTCTAGAACACACCCTGCAACAGCAGCTCCATCTACAACAAACCCTGTGGCACTGAATAGCCACACACAAACAAGAAAATATATATGGTTTTTAGAAGGCAAGACTATGAGAAAGTGTCTTGACACCTCTGAAATTCACAGAAAACTCCCACTGACTTCACATTTCATCCCATGACTTTCAAGATGATCTTCAGATGGAAAAGAGTATTTTTCTAAGGAGGGATGAGCAAGAGGCAAGTGCTCCTACTGACATCCAGCATAAGGTATCATTTCTTATCAGGTGCAAGCATCAATTTTTATCCAGGTGTCCTTAGTATAAACTGGACACGTTTGTTCAGTCCCTTAGTGATATATTAGCTAAAAGATTTCTAGAACTATTCTCAAAACTGTTTGTGAACATTTTATAGACTACATTATGAGAGGTCATAGCTCCAGATTACAACAGATATCAGAGACAAGACCCACATTTAAAGACTAACCACATGAAGTTATTAATCCAAGTTACCAAGAAACCAATCAGTGGGCCAAAACTCTGAGGGAAAAGAAAATATTTAAGAATACTGTTTTGCTAGAAGCAAAACCTTAGCCTACCCAGGTCTAAGCTTCATAGCAGGCTATCCACATCCAGGACAAGGGGAACACCCAGATTCAGTAGCAATAAACATGACAGCCACAAGTACTAAATAACAACAAATAACTCTGCTTCCATCAAGCTCCTGTTACTCATTTTGGAGTGCAGACGTTTCACAAAGCTCCTGAACAAAGAATAAAGGCAGTGACTGCAACTGGTTAAGAGAGCCACCCACACAAGATCAAGTAGCAAGCATTATGGCGCTGGTTCTGCTTTGTGTTGTAAGCCACGATTTCTTTGGAGGTTTTACTCATTTCAGAAAAGCTCGGGAGCTGTGGGATAGAGCCTATGAGCCTGCAGAAAGGTGGGGGGGGGGAAAGATCATTTTCCCTTCTATCTTTCACATCATCTTTAACACTTCAAGGGTACACATTAATAAGATCATAACCCATTCATATACATTATTACTTCTCCCCTTTGCTGTGTTTTTTTTTATGCTTTAAGGGAGAAATTCCTACATATTTGTACAGTGCCTAGTGCAGCAACAGCTGATGTGAGGTTGCCCGGCAGGGCTGCAATACATACGGAATGCTTTACAGACAAATTCCCCTCCTAACCATGGAGAGGTCCCTTCACTCGTTTTATGTCCCCTCTATTAAGTGAAAGACTTTGTGGATTTAAGATAGAAATAGCCACGAACCTAATGAATCTCAAGACCACCCCACTGCCTGTTTCAGTAGGATTGCCTAGGTAACAAGCAAGGGTTCAAAAATAAGGTAACAATCCTCAGAGAGCAAGAACAGCAGGACAACAGGCAGCTGTTCCTCCTGACCTTCAGAGATGCATTAAATATGAAAGTTGCTCACAACAGGATTTGTTGCTTGGTCTATTCAATGCATTGCAGTAGGTTGGTTTTTTGGGTTTGTGGGTTTTGTTTTTTTTTTGCTTTAAGAGATGTGTGCCTGTACCATTAGGGATTAATAAAAAAAAGCAGACCATGATACAAGAATGCAGAAGTGTGACAGGAACAATACTATTTGGAGAGAAGATCCCAAATATTAAATCAAAAAGGCATCTTAGGGCAGATATGATTGTATCAGCTGAAATGATCACTTCTTGGTTACACCAGAGCTAGCCTTCCCAAGATATTTAAAACACAATTCACATATCATGCATGTTTGTCAGAGGGCAGTAAGAGGAAATTGAAATATTTTGAAGTTAACGTGGAATTTCACTTCCAAAGATTTAATTTTGCTTTGACAGAGACACATAATTCAGAGACTGTATTAAGTTGCCATCAGAGATACGGTGCAGTCCAGCCTTTTAAGAAGGATGTTTTTATAGTTTTGCTGACTCAGATTACTTTTCCACTGAAGTTCAATGTTAGCATTTACAAGCAACTGTTTCTGTAATAGCAGGAGATTGAGAAAATTGTTTAACAATCCTATCTGAAGACTAGCTCAATAGGCAAAAAGATCAATCCTACAAAAATGGAAGACATTTAGAGGCTAAAAGTCAACCACTGCATAAGCCAGGAGCTGAAAGCCAGCAAACAGACAGCATCATGCCATTTACTGCACAGTGTATTTAAGGTAAGTAGAGTCAACAATTTTTAGAAAGTTATCATGCATTTTTAAAAGGGCACAATATCAGTCTCTCCCTCCCTTCACTACCCATACAATTTCTAGAATGCTCTCTCCCTGAACCATTTCTTAAGTTTGATTTCTAAGCCTAGGATGTACTCTGAGCATCACACACCCTTTGCCTGTCCTTGAACAGCTCAGTGATGAACTGAAACAGAAAAACTGGCCAGTGAACTTCAAGGTTTGTTTAATCCATCAGCTGTATACAGACATACCAATGCATACACTCAGCTCTGCGTACATTGTTAGTCATTTGCACTCCATGGTGGTGCTTGAGTTTGGAGACTTAAGCATCTGGAAAAAACATCTGAAAGTACTCTGAGGTAATTTGAAGTGTTATTTGGGGATAAGTTTTATAAAAATTATAGTACTGGGGCAGACTAGAGACCTGTACCTCTATGAGCCTCTGACAAATGCTGATGCTGAGGGAAGAGTTTGTAAAACAAGGCAAGCAGAGAACAGGAATTAATCAGATTCATGCACATTGTGGTCAGGAGACCACAGGGCTTCCCAAAACTGGCCAGGTATTTGTGTCTAATAACCTGATGAATTTCTCCTTGTATTAGGTGCTCCTGCAACACACCTTTCAACCTGCTTGTGCAAAATCACAGCAAACCAACCAACTGGCCTGTGACATGTCTTCACTGAGCCACTGCTGGTACAGACTCCTCATAACTAATTGATCCAGTACAGTGGACACCTTTCCTCCTTATGTGCAGAGCTACTGACAACTGAATTCTTCTCACCTCCTTCAGTGTATGAAATAAATTCTTGAGCTTTAGAGGTAATCCATGTCCTACTCTTGTGATATACAGTAAGATTTAAGCTTTCTGGTAGAAGAATAGACTGTCAGTACTGCAAAGGACAATGTTTGTCCTACAAAGGACAAACCTCACAGGCAAGTTGACTAACTCTAGAGACACACAGGATGGCTGAAGAGGTATTGCTTTGAGCACATAAAACCCCAGAATCAGACAGTACATTTGCAAGTTGTTCTTACAGGAAAAAGTCAAAAAACCCTTGAAATAACAATTGACAATGCTTGATGTTTACAAACCAAGGTAAATAAAAACTGGCCAACAAGGTTAAGCTGTGATTTTCCTTTTCCATATCGTAAGTGTAGATGCTTATGATAATGTGTTAATGCATTTTACCATGATGCACATCCCTTACCTGCTCATGAAGAAGCCTGTCTGAAACAGTCATGGATATCTAACATCCAGTAACCAGGAAATGTTCCTGCCCTTGTTTAGAGAGGGACTGTCACCACAGTACAGCCAGCCAAACAGAAATAGTGACCATTAAAAAAAAAGAATAAAAAATACACCCCACTCACCCAATCTGTGACAGTACGGTCCTCTAAAGAAGAACCAGGCCAACAACATTTTTACAGACACTTCCTTGGATATAAATTCTGATGGAGATTTTCAGAATGGATGACGTGTCAAGTAAGTCCAAACAATGTTTAGCAAAGTGGGAACTTGGGGTACTCCCACAGTAGCATGGCAGTCCAGGACAGACATGCAGCTACAAATTAGAGTGCTAACAACCATGCGAGACAGTCAGAATTCAAGGGAATTTAATGCAAGTAACCCCATTATTTCGGTTTAAACTTTCTGGTTTCTGTGGTGCATTTGTGACAATTCAAACTTTCCTCTACAGGCTGGAGAACTACAATAATCCGTTAGTTTTAAAAACTAAAAACAAAGATTCTCTCAGTCCTCTGAATCTGGAAGCTGGAGCCTCAAAAAACACACTGAATGTCATTCATACAACTTGCACTAGAATTTGTGAGGGCTGCCAACAGTGAAATAATTAATCCTGTGTACATAAGTTCTTAAAAGAACTAGATGGGTAAGGCACCAATTCAGTGAAACTTAAATCCAGCTGACTTCACTAGGATATTTCATCACAGGCTTAAATGGTTTGGTGAATTGGATCACAAATTAAATGTAGCAACCACTTAAACCTAAAGGAAACAATCACAAAACAACATTTACATCACCAAAGTAATAATTCAACTGCTACACTGAATTCCCCAAATCATGTTTTGCCCCGAAACAAAGCTTAAGGTCACACCTTTGACCATGCTAATCCAAGCCTCGAGATACCAGAAAAAGAGGGGTCGATACTATGCTTCACTCTTAACTGGTCTTTCTGGATTTTCAAGAACAGCCTTTTTAGTTTTTTGAGACCCTGTACTTTAGAAACTTTGTTACCTACTGAAGACAACCAAGCCAACACAAGCCAAGAGACCTCTGGCAAAAGTCTAGACCGTCATTACCTCATCATCCTCTCTGCAGTGTTTGGGAAATGCTGCATCTTTTAAAACAGACAGTGGAGTATCAATGCAGGATGTGCTAACGCTAAGCACACTGGTCCACCCTCAAGACAGAATTTATCTAGGAAAAAAAACCCATGAAGCATGCTCTCACGTGTCTTTATCCCTTGCAAGTAAACTCTGTTCCTGGTTCACTACAATAACAGCTTTAGCTGAATCCAGTTGTCTCAAGTGAAGGCCAGTGGCTAAGGTTCATACACAACAATATGGATTAAACCACCAGAGAAAGATCCCTGAAGTGCTCACATTTCCCATGTGTTTACCATGACAGAATCCCTCCCTGCCCCAAATAAAAATAAAACTACAGCCAGGGCCAAGTAGTTACTTTTTTTTTAGATTAACATACTACTGAAGGATAACAATAAGGCTCTCAGTGGTACTCTCCAGTTTAGATTTGATGACCAGTACCTGCTCAGTGGGAAAACTACATGTGACAGCCAGAGCTGTCTAGTCCAGTATTACACAGGGCTTTAAACACACCCAAGGTGATGGCTGAAGTCTCCTCTGACTTCAGATTTCCTTATGCATATTTCAACAAGGAAAGCATCAAATTCTTTAAAAGTTGCCCTTTTTAAATCTCCCCTGTTAACATCAGGGTGGTGCTATCTATGACAGCCAACACTTTAGAAACATGAAATGTACATAAACAATTTCAGACTCCTCTGTAATTAGTCAACTGTCTTGTCACAGGTGTAACATCACTGGGGTTTAGGGTTTCATTATATAACTACTGCTGCACTCATAGCAAAGGCAAACCAAATCCTGTTTTACAAAGTATTTAGGACAGAAAGGTAATTTTCAGCCCCAGTACAGCTGTGTCACTCTCACAGCTGGATCTTCAGTTGCTTTCCTATGTTTCCTTTTGCAGCTGCTGTGCTGGCATAGGGAGGACAGAAGACATCTGAAGCACAAAGCAGAGGTGTTTACTTTAAAAAGCAGCTAATTTAATGCACATTTCATTCCTATGTCAGTACATAAAGGTCTGCCTGCCCAAGGCAAACAGAGCTGAAAAGAGCATTGGCATAACAGAGCAGTAAAGTCTCGCTCTGGACTTCCCTTGGTACAGGGATAATCAATATGAACCTAATTGAAAAGGATATCTTTAAGCAGTTAGTTACACTGGATATTAAAATTCCTTGCTTTTATTTTTTAATTTAAAAAAAAAGGGATGAAGGAGGACTTGGTAACAGTATTTGACACAGCCTGTCTGGCTGGCTTTGAAAGCCACATTCATATGCTCATTTATTTTCATGCTCCAGTATTTTAGAAGGTCAGTCAGCCTGAGACTTGTCAACTGCTCAGGAGTTAAATTGTTCCAGTTACTATATCCAACCAGCAAGCCCCTCTGCCAACATTCTTGGTTAATATTTCTCTCAGAGGCATGCAGAGAAAAAACAGCTATGACCAACAAGAGTTTTACTATTGACAAAACAGAGATGTAATATAGAATCTCCCAGTTCCTTTCCAGTATCAGGCCTTACTTGTACTTCTAGTCATAAAACTTCGTTTTACTCATTCAGCCTGTTGTAAAAACCCCCAAAAAATCCTTGACAAGAAAGACACAGCTGGAAAAAAAGATCTATTTCATTCCTGAGAAATAATTAATATCTTCATTTCTTGGAGACCTGAGAGTAACTTTTTTTTTCCTTTTACTGTTTAAACACCAGCTCCCCCCTTATACAGCAGTAATTACTGCAAAGGAAGGAGAAAAGCCACAATCGTTATTCTTTGTAGTAGTACCTGTACAAGGAAGTCCATCTGCAATGCTGCATTAGTCAAGGATCCGTAGAAGAGTCTTAAAATAATGCCTTTTCATTAGCCTAAGCCAGAAATTACAAAGACTTTTAAAACTAAAACTTATGCTTTAGGGTTTGGAAATGTCTTTCCTTCTGCGCTCTTCATAAAAGGCAACTGAAATAATTGTTACTTACATTTCTGGTACTTGTTATAGTTTAAAATCTTTGCAAAATTTTTAGGACGATGAACAGCCTCTCCTCCCAATTTCTCTATTTCATCTGCATGCTCGTTACTGCAGGAATCATCTCTTGCTACACCCATGCACAGGACCAAGCACAGCAGAGCTCCACTTCCAGCTACCTCCTCTCCATGCTACACCAAAAACTATTCAGGAAACATGCCCTTGAGATCCTGGATTACTGAAAATCCCAAGAGTGTTTATAAGGCTGTGGTTTCTCTTACACATACCAAACCTCACCCGAACTGCTTAAGATTACAACCTTAAGAAGCACCATCCATCTCATGCTTACCATCTCCCAACTGAAAAGGCACCTAACAGAGAGTACGGGAGAAAAAAAGAGTATTTTGAACTAGAATCTGCTACAGTTTAAACCAACAGTTTTTCCAATGGTAACGTTAAATTGCAGAGTCAGAAAACAATGAGGAGGAATAAAGCAGCTCCTTCCCATCAGCCTTAGTCAGTGAGTAATATCACCAAAGTTTAACAATGCACAGGCATGAATCGTTTCCTAAACTCTTTTTTTTAAGTTGCCAATTAGCATACACAAAATTTTTTTTAGACAGGATATGATGAGGAAGAACAACAAATCCAAGGGAAAAATAAAAAAAAAAAAAACCTAAACCTTAACACAGCTCAATACTGAGAAACTAAGCCTTGCATACAGCAGGGAAGGAGTTCACGAAGAGTTTTTTTTCCTCCCCTTCTCCGTACACAGAACTAAGCCAAGCCCAAGGCACCCTCCGGGGCTGTGCCAGTCCCCCTTTCCCCGCCGACAACGCCGCGTCTGGAACCGCGGCGGCAGGCGTGAGGGGGGAAAGAAAAAAAAAAAAAAAAAAAAAAAAAA
>NW_020799092.1:76559381-76587367 GCF_003259725.1 Athene cunicularia
GGAGCGGCGCCTCGGCACGGCTGCGCCTGGGCAGGGCAGGAGGGCGGTGCTCCTCCTCCCGGGCGGCGGTCTGGGGGTGCCGCTCTGGTCTGGGGGTGCCGCTCTGGTCTGGGGGTGCCGCTCTGGTCTGGGGGGCTTCGCTGTGCCGCCGTGTAACCCCGCGGTCAGCAGTTTAAATCCGCGTCCCCTTTCCCGAAGCGCTGCCTGGGAGGGCTCCGCTGAGGAGCGGTCCCCAGTGTCCCCCAGGCAGTGTGCGCGGGGTGGGCCATGTGGGTCTCCACAGCCACCCCGTGAGGGCAGAGAGTTGAGGCAAACTGGGCGCCATGACAGCCCGCAGAGGGCGAGGAGGACAGTGATGGCTGAAACCTCTGGCTTTGAGAACCTTGAAGTAAAACCCTGCCCAGCCCTGGGATCTCAGGGCAATAGGGCTGGCCCCAATCATGAGGGATAAATTGTGATGGATCTGGTGTCCATGGGGTTTGGTCATCCACTGAGCTACTGGGAAATGTTGAGGGTAAAAGGTGAAAAAAGAGGGTCAAAAATGACAGGCCCAAGCCCCTGCCTCCCCGTTGGGCCACGTGCTCCCTGCCTGAGCCTGTGTGAGGAAAAGAAAGGTGTTGGTGTGCCTTGTTAATCTGGGCCACCCATATATTCGACAGCTCAGTAACAAATATTGCTTATTTGTACTCTTATTTATTGCTAATATGTCATTGTACTTGCTGGTATTTATCAAGTAATCACATTCCCTCCCTCCTTCATTGTGCAAGGCCATGGCAGCCATCAGATGAATGATTGTGACTTATATGACACTGTAAAAATTTCAAGCTGCTATCAGAAATCATTATTTCTCACCTGTGCCATGGTGGCAGAAATATTCCTAGAGCAGGAAGTACCTCAAAGTATAGAAGATGGAGATGTTTCAAAAAGATGCGACCCTACCCAAAATAAATGGTGTAACAGAACCAGGGAGAGCTGTGCAGTGTGGGTCAACAAGGGCTGGGAAATGGTGGGACCATCTCCAATTTGCAGCTTTCTGTGTCCTCCAGAGTGGTGTCTAGGGGGAGAGCAAATGATTGAGATCACAAAAAGAAATTTACCTTAGGTAACCTTTGGTTATTTTAAAGCTGATGTCTAATCTTAGCTGTTTGGTCATTCTACAGTCAAGAGAGATAGGGTATCTCCACTGACTTGAGACAGGTTGAACAAATCACGTGAGGAAATGTGTCTCCGGTGGTTGTAGAATGGTGATGCCTGACCTATGTGTTTCTCTTGACTGGAGACCTATCTTAGCTTGCTAATGTTAGGCTATATGAATCTCACCCCTATTTTTTTATTCTTGGCTCTGCCAACAACTTGGTACAGTATCGTAAGACTGTCCTGTGTAACATCTGTTACACAACGGTACAAGAGGGGAAAGTGCCTTATTTCATTAAGGAGCAAAGTGGGTGTGCTATCTACTACATACAGCACATAGACCCTGGTTAAGGAGAACATCTTTCTTTGGGAAACATATTTAATTAAAGAATATACAGAAAGGTAAGCATGTACTTTACTGACTTTTTAGTGTGGGAACATCAATGCGCAGATCTAGAGTGATTTGAGATTCATCGATGTGGGATGTTAGATAATTTCAATGTATTATTCTTACAGCATTGTGTCTAAGTACATGCTAACTCACCCTGCCTGAGCTAAAGCTCTCCTTGCTAAGTAGGATATCACCTTGAGGGAGATTTTACAGTTCCATGGCTTTGTCAGCTCCACACAGTCATATTTTCTTTATTTCTTGATTCACTCTCAGCACCTTGTAATATCAGGTTTAGTCTTACATTAAAAATGTTCTTGGTCAACATTTTTCTACCCCAGGTGTGTGTCTGAAAGTTTTTTGTCCTTTTGATCATCATTTCTTTGGTTTTTTTCTTTCCTCGTTCTTCAACATTGTCGACTGCTAATCTGGGCACTGACTTTATTCTAGGAGAGCAACTGTGTGTTGACACATTCTGTCCTGAAGGTGGGGAAATTTATGGTGCACAGTTCCAAGTACACAGCCTATTACTATGTATTATAGAGAACTTCCCTCTGCGCTGTGAAAACTTGTTATACCAGTTTAAAAATATGTCAGGCATGCACCTCCTTCCTCTAACATTAATCATTAATTAACATGTGATACTGACATTTCTGGTTGCTACTTAATAACGCAAAACAGTATTTTATGTGATTTTCTAACTTCTACCATACTCCAGCATCGATGTCACAACATACCCAACTGTCAGTGTCAGTCTTATGTACGGGAAGCCCATTCTGCAGCCCCCCTGGCAATGCTGCCCAAACCAGAGCCACTAGAACAAGCCCATGTTTACAAAACTCCTCTTGGCAATCAGACTCATTTTCCTTGTGTTACAGGCCAAATTTCAAGTTTCTTCTCACAGAATATGCTTGTTATTACTGCAAATAGCTGAGACTAGAGACATTAAACTAAGCAAATGTGGTCAAAGAGAACCTTATTCACCTGTTTAGGACTTTCCTTGCAAGTAGTTTTCATTTTGGGTATTTTTTGGGCCTGGACTTGATAAGTAATTGGTAGAACTGAGCAGTTGGGAAAAAATATAGAATGATAGAAAGCTCTCTGTTAATTGAATTTCCATAGGCTTAGAAAGCTCAACAGTTACAATTCAGAGCTCCCTTGTGCAAGGCAGTGTGGATAAAGTGGAAAAAAAAATCCCATTTTAGAAAGCTGGTGATTTTCATTTTGAACATAAGACAACAGATAGACAAAATAGGAAATAAATGTGCACTGAGAGATGAGATAACAGTGAAGGTTTAGACACAGTGAAGGCTGCATCACGTTTATGGTCATTATAGTTTACTTACTCTTGTGATAAACATAATATTATGATTTCTTATTTGTATAAGAGTGGTCATTGGAAACCTCAAGACAAGACCATGGCTTATTGTACAAAGCATTGTACAAATACCAGGTAGTGTACAGTCACTGTTATTCTTGTTTACAATTAGTAATCCCACACAAAATATGCCTCATGACTCATTTATACAACTTTTCCTCATGACTGACCATGTCCTTTTTTTTGGCAAGGGACTTGGGGCTAGAGCCAATGAAAGGCTTTGGTGTAGCAGCACACCTTGCTTTTCAGTGCCTAGCTGGCAGAATGGATTTCCAAACAGTGAGATAAACTTACACTAATCAAAACTTTGGGATTTGTCTGTGACTCAGCAGCAGACCGACATCCCAGCCAAGATGTCACTGCTGCCTCTCTCGTGCCAACTCACTGGCTTTTGGGGGACTGTCAGTCAGGTCTGTGTAGTGATCCAGATTAAAACAAACAAGACAAACTTACAAGATACAGACTGGGAGGTCTGCGAGATGGGTAAGAAATAGGCTCACAGGCTGCACTCAGAGGGTTGTGATCAGTGGTGTTAGGCTGGCAGTCTGTCACAAGGGGGGTCTCCCAGGGATTGATACTGGGCCCCACACTGTTCAGCACTGGATGATGGGGCTGAAAGCACCCTCACCAAATTTGTTCATGACACTTAACTGGGTGGTGACACTAAACTTTGTGGCTGGAGAGCTGCCAGTCAGAGAGGGACCTGGGGATTTTGACTGACAGCTGGCTGAACAGGAGCCAGCAGTGTGCCCAGGTGGCCAAGGTGGCCAATGGCATCCTGGCTTGTGTCAGCACTAGCGTGGCCAGCAGGGACAGGGAAGGGATCTGAGCCCTGTACTCGGCACTGGTGAGGCCGCCCCTCGATTCCTGTGTTCAGTTTTGGGCCCCTCACCACAAAAAGGACATTGAATGACTCGAGCGTGTCCAGAGAAGGGCAACGGAGCTGGTGCAGGGTCTGGAGCACAGGTCGTACAGGGAGCGGCTGAGGGAACTGGGGGGGTTTAGTCTGGAGAAGAGGAGGCTGAGGGGAGACCTCATCGCCCTCTACAGCTCCCTGACAGGAGGGTGCAGAGAGCTGGGGATGAGTCTCTTTAACCAAGTAACAAGCGATAGGACAAGAGGGAATGGCCTCAGGTGGTGCCAGGGAAGGTTTAGACTAGGTATTAGGAAGCATTTCTTTCCAGAAGGGGCTGTTGGGCGTTGGAATGGGCTGCCCAGGGAAATGGTGGAGTCCCCATCCCTGGAGGGGTTTAATAGTCAGGTTGACATAGTGCTTAGGGATCTGCTGTAGTTGGGAACAGTCAGTGTTGGGTTAATTGTTGGACTAGGTGATCTTCAAGGTCTTTTCCAACCTTGATGATTCTGTGATTCTGTGAGGTGGATGTGTCAGCAGGGAGAACCGTCTTACAGAGACACCTGGACAGGCTGGAAGAGCGGGCTAGCAAAGAACTGTATGAAGTTTAACAAAGACAAACACAAGGTCTGGGAGAGACCTTGGGACATTGTCCCACCTGGGACAACATAACCCAAGAGCCCAATACAGGCCAGGATCTGTGTGGCTGGGGAGCAGCCTTGCTGAGAGGAATCTGGGGGTCCTGGTGGACAAGCTGAATGCAAGTCATCAGTGCACCACTGCAGCAATGAAGGCAAATCAGATCCTGGGTTGCATCCGCAGGCGCATTACTAGCAGAGATAGAAACATGATCATCCCATTCTACTCAACGCTTGTCAGGCCTCACCTTTAGTACTGTGTCCAGTTCTGGTCTCTGCAATTCAAAAAAGACCCAGACAAACTGGAGAGGGTTCAGAGGAGGGCCACTGAGATGATCAAAGGGCTGGAGAACCTGCCCTGTGAGGAAAGACTGAAGGAGTTGGGTCTTTTCTTCCTGGAGAAGACTCGGGAGGGACCTCATCACAGTATTCCAGTACTTAAAGGGCTACTACAAAGAGGGCGGATGCTCTGCCTTCACAAGGAGCCACATGGAGAAGACAAGGGGCAATGGGTACAAGTTGCACTGGGAGAGGTTTCATCTTGGTATGAGAAAGATATTTTTTAGAGTGAGAACAATCACTCACTGGAACAACCTCCCCAGAGACATGGTAGAGTCCCCATTGCTGGAGATTTTCAAGATGTGACTGGACAGGGTGTTAGATAATCTCCTGTAGACTCCCTTTCCCAGGAAAGTCTGGACCAGGTGATCTTGTGAAATCACTCCCAGCCTGGGCTGTTCTATGTTTCCATGAGCATTTTTGGAAGGAGATTGTATCTTTTTTTTAACCCAGATAATTTTGCATTTGGTTCAGAGTGTCATGGAACAAAACCAAACTTGAGGTTGAGGGAGACAGCAACCTCTGAAACTAGATCTGTTGCCATAGGATCAGGAATATGGAACTCCAAAAATGGTGACCCAAACTCCAAAAGACCTAAAAACGTTAACTTTCTTATAAGAGAAGATGGGAGGTTTAAAATCCTGTCCTTTGAGCTGCAGAGAGCAACTTCCATTCCTCCCCTGGGTGATTAGGGTGCCGTGATTAGGGTGCATATGCGGAAAATGAGACATGAGTTTGAATGGTCTGATGGTTCAGAGACAACTGAGTCTTCTAGACTGACACTTCCTAGACAAGCATTTGAGATACCATCACTTGCTGTAAAAAAAATGGCCAAGATAGGATCTGTGGAGAGCAGAGTCTGTCAGCATTTATTTGGCACTCTATAGAAATGCCTTTAGCATTTAGTTCTATTTGTGATTAAGCCAGAAGCACATCTAATTTCCAGGTTATGTTCTAACTTAATTGAGAAGTATCAGTGAGGCTGCTGTGGCCAGTGCTGTTCTGTACCTGTACAGAAGCAGAGCTGAGAGCATCAAGGGCTGTGGTTATTTTTTTCCAGTAAGCCTTCACAGTTTTCCTTTTGTCTTCTGGATCCCTGGATTCACCTCTGCCCCCTTCTTTCTTCAGTACCTTATCTCCTTTCTATATTGCTGAGGTCATCTCACTGCCCCCAAGCCATTCCTTCAGCCTCCTCCACCATCACCCCCACCCCACCAATGCTTCTTGACCCACCCTCTTTCTCCAGAACACTCCATCTTGCCTTTCTGGCTTCCTACTGCCTTCTCTCTCCATCAAGCCATGTCCCTTTTCCTTGTTGGTGGCCCCAGAGCTTGTTCTGGTAGGCATACTAGTGAGCTGTCTAGTAAATTGGATCTAATTCTCTCCTCACTTTTGATGTTAGTGCACCTCACTGCTGAGACAAGATTTGCAGGTATGAGGAGAACTCTGTAGAATAAGAAGTTGCCTAATGAGTTGTGCTGTCTTCAGGGTTTGTCTGCAGTTCAGCTGGGGAGAGAGAAAGGAGAGCTGTGGTGTATTTTTGGCATTCAGTACCTCAGTTTCACTTAAATTCTAGTTTTGTCTCCTAAATCCTTTATTAGATATAGTCCTTCATCTTTTCCTTCAGCAGATCCTGCTCTTAGAGCAAATATTTCCTTTTTCCCATGTTTGGTCCTTTTACAGGGGATGGGACAGCCTACTACTGTTTTTGCAGTATCTGGCTGAAAGTGGCCCAATTTTAGCATGCTCCTGTAGCATTAATGCAATACAAAAGTATGCCTAATAGATATTCCTTGGCTTCTAGTATTTAAAGCATAAGTTTTCAGACACTGAGTGATAATTTGTTCTCCCATACATCCCAATGAATATAGACAGCTAGTTACTTTTCAGTGTCAATGAGTCTGAAATGAATGCAACTTATTTTCCTGTGGGGAATGGAGACATATGTCACTGAATGGAATTAAATATTAATCGTGTTCTTTCTAAAGGGGAGGAGTGCAAGGAGAATCAAAGGAATGTAGGTGATTATTTATTCTAAGAGAGCATAAAATACATATGTTCAGAAATAAACGTGTCTCTTTAAACTGTTGTGTGTTTTAATGGTTTAGGCTTTTTTCTCTTTTTTTAAAAAAATTTCTGGTTTGATTCCTTTTAGAACTGAAAGTTAATTCTTCTAATGGTCTTCTATTGGCCCATAATATAAGTCTGAATGATCTTATTTCCAGTTCCCAAGGACAGGGTGTCCTGTCATACAGTGAACTGTATTTTGTATTTGAGCTGTATTTGCTGTTTCAGCAGAACTGAATGGTTTATGGAGAAGGAGAGTGGCATGGAGGGATTCCTTATATATCATGTTTGGGGGAAGGATTTGCCACTGTCATCCAGGATGTTCTGTAACTCTTCTGGAAAGGGATTCTGGTAGGACTGTGGGCTCTGTCCAGGGTCAGCTTCAAGTCAGTGGAACAAATACTTGTAATTTCATTAGGAGCTCAGTCAGGCCTTTAATAGATCAAGAGAGGGGTTTAGACTTCTGTAGCAGAATGTAAATGGACTTTAGACATTTACATTTCATCTGCAAACCAAACAATCTCTTCTTAATAGCCATCTAAACCTGTATCTGCCTTATCTCTGTAGTTGCCTCTCAGCTTGACCTGAAAGTTCAACTAGCAGCACATGCTGTATGAAGTGAACAGAAAATTTCAGCACAAACTTAACCTTGTTCAGCATAGTGGCTTATACATTTTTCATCCTCAAGTGTCACTCAGACTCAAAGTGTCCACAGTGTCTTTGGGAAGATTCTGCAATATTTGCTTATGAACTGGGTTTCTATGGGTTTCTATGTACCTTCATAGAAGCTGGGCTAGTGGATAACCTTCATGGTTCAGAAAGTTAAAGCAGAGATAAAAGCTTCTAATCAAGGTGTTACAGCAAGAAGATGAAAGGAGGAAAGAGGGATGAAAATCTTCACCTCCAGCCCTTCAAGGACAAATCATGTATTTTACATTGTTACTGATGGATAAAATTCCCCATCGTGGCAATCCTCTAATCTCACAGGACAAGGCTATTAGAGGATAATCCTAGCCTAAATTGCAGCCCTATGCTTGAGCCTTGGTTCTCCTCAGGCTGTAGGATACAATTACAGAACAAGGCCTGGAAACCACAGCCTTTGTTCTGCCTTATTGCTTAATTGTTTAATGAAGTATTCACTTCATCTAAGTGAGTGCTTTGTAATTTTGTACTTGCATGCAGCTGGCAGTGGCAACAAGCAAAGAACTGGCTTTTTTACAGAATAATTTGTTCTCTTGGTAAAAGAAGGTACCATTAAAGATATCAGGCTCCAATAGTAAATAATTTGAGAGATCTCCCCATAAAAGGAAATCTCACCCTTAAAAGCGAGGAGTGAAAGCACATTTGTTACTGCTTTTCCCTCCCTCCCATCTTTTTCTCTTGGTGCTGTGCAAAGACAGATGGAAGAGGTAGTGTGGCAATTAGTACCAGATCTTGCACTAACAGCTCAGTTTCTGAGGTCAGGGTACTGCAATCATGTGCACCTCTAAAACTGGAATGGGTGAGGCATTCCCAACTAAAAAAGGATATATCAAAAAAGGCTCATATCGAGATGAGAGCAATATTCAGGCCCTTAAATAAGTGCAAAGTCACTGTATGTAAGTGCAAAATAACATTTAAAAAGTTTATTTTTAAATCTTCTGTGGGTTTCAAGAGGAAAACAGTAGCCCTGTTCTGCTCTGAAAAAATACCCCTATGCTCAGAACAACGTGTCAAACTCCCCCTCCTAAGGAGTTCCCCTGTGAAGGTCAAGTGTTCAGAGACATCAGTTCCCTACCAGCCTGTGGAGCTCTTCCAGTATTTTGGGTGTTTTGATCTTTTGAAGCATTTATTTCTCTTTATAACTATACCAGGAATTTAGACAATTAGCTCTGGGCTTAGATATCATTTTTGGCTGGGCAGCTAAACACTAGACACTGGATATCAGGATCTTTGCAATAGGCTGGAGAGAGAATATGACCCTGGGAACAGGAGAAAATGGTTTGAATGCTGGAGGCTTTTTTGAGTTCCAGCCACGCAGGGTCTCTTGCAAATGCTAAATACCAGAGTAACAGTGCCAGTCTTTAATATCGGGTTTTTCTCTAAGAGCTCTAAAAGTGCTTTATGAATAACATCAGAACAAGTGATGTCACCTGTGCACTTATCCCTTCCTCTCTTGCCAGCCCTGCCTCTTGGGAGGTAATGCCTACAGATATTTTGCTGATTCTCACAAGGAAAGGTGCTGCTTTGCTGAGCCCGTAGAGGAAGGCAGCAACGAGGGGTGGATTACAGCTAGTTCACTTGTTGCTTTCCATGCTAAGGCTGCTATAGGTGTCATTCTTGTGACATCCATGGAGTGCAGATGATGGGAAGGAAACCACACAGTGGCGTTTGGCACATCAACAAATGGTGTGGTGTAGGGCACCTGTATGTGTATGGTAGGTACATGTTAATGCATTGTTCTTGGCCCAAAAGAGGTGACAAATGCATGGCTTGCGACTGTTCCATTTAGAAGGAAGTAGAGTGCAAACTTTTTGTTTGTCAGGATGCTTTGTAACTTGTTTTCATGAAACTAGCATTTTCAACATAATTTAACAAACCATTATAGGCCTTTTAATAAATTATAGTCATTAACCTTGCCTAGGGTACCTGAGGGCAGGATTTTAATTCAGGCAATAAAGAGCCTGTTCTCTAGGTCATAATGTTCAAGATCATGAGAGTCAGAGCCAACATCAATTCAAGGACCAACAGGAGCAAAACTGGCTCACAGCCGTATTTGTACCTTTACCACCCTGATGGGTCCCTGCCCGTGCTTCTGTATCTGATTTCTCAGGCTGCTTTTATCTGTGCCCACTCCAAGCTGCCTTTGTGATCTGTCCGTGCAGCTGAAGAGCTGGGAAGGCCGTGGTTCCTTTGTCTGTAAGGACATACCTGCCAGCTTTTCCGTAGGGAATTTCCTGCAGAAGGATTGACACAGAGGCAGGGATCTGACTCACGGCTGCTGGAGACACCTCCTGGAAGAGCTGTCACGGAATAGCCACGGGGCAGTCGTGATTCAGCCTTGAGCAGGCTCATTAGCACCTGATTTCTTAATGGCAACCCGTATACACTTATGTTACCAGCTATTTTTGTATCCTCTATGTAACCACCGCCTTAACAGGAGCTCTGTCCACATAAAAGAATGGTGGGTCTTTTTTTTTTTTTTTTTTTTTTTTTTTTTTTTTTCATCTATATGGAAATGCCTGCATGAAGTTTTGTTTAGACCCTTAAAGATGTAAGTTTTTTAATTAAGAAGAAAGTTTTTACATTAAGCAATAAAACTGACGTTCAGTACCTTTTTCCTAGAACCAACATTTTAGCTTCTTTGAAGAAAAGATTTCTAAAAGGGTTGTGAAACCATATCTTTAGCACATTTTGGGCTTAAAATACTGTCTTGCCAGGTCTGTTATCATGGCTGCGTGTTGATCTGAGGTAACATTTGGGTTTTGTTTCAATTGTTTGGTTTTTATTACTAGCCATGTCTTAATTTCTGTGGTTACAGATGGCTTCTGTGTGTACCAGATTAAGCCTCCACACCTGAGCCAGAGGAAGATCAAAAGTGGCAGAGAGTAAAATGAAACAGAGGGCACAGATCACCCCTGTCTCAGCTGTGTGGGAGCACAACTGTACAACAGGACCAGAGGCTGTCTAGGGGAAAAGGCATTGAGTCATGACTGACAGGGATGACTCTGGGCTGAGTGGAGCCTTCACTGTAAAAACTGATGAAGCAGTTAAATTACGTCTTCCACTCAGTCTGCCGGTGAGAGTTGTCCAGAAGCTGCCGAGCACAAAGCTGACATAACCTCTACCCCATTACCACAGGTTCCTGGAGGTTTACCCTGGGCTGGACCTCCCTTGTCACCTTGCACGCTTATCAGTGTGCTTGTTGACCTAGCTGGGTTCACTGCATTCCAGAGCTGGTCACTGAATGTTGTTTATCTGAATTCCTCTGCAGCTTCAGCACAGCCAGGTATACTGGCTCTTTTGATGTTTGAAGTTACAGGCTTCCCTCACCGTGGTGGCTTTGAACAATGTAATTGCTCCCCATCCTTCTTCTACAGCATGGGAATTTGGGGATAAGTGGTTCATTCAGGCTGATAACCAGCGTTCCCCGAAATTCCAAATATTATTAATGGTATCTTTATGGGTGGTCATGCTTTCTTACTTTTCATGAAACTAGGCATAAAGCTGAAGCTCAGATAAAGAAACACCTGGCATTGTATTATTTAATATTTACAATAGTATAATGATTACCATTGAAGACTCTTGCAAAGTGTTCACCTGCCCTGAAGGATGGAATGACTCGGCAGGATATCTGCATTACAGTTGGAATATTGTTCCTGCTGGGAGAGGACTTGAGAGAATATTTTTATTTTCCAACAGTTCCTGCTGGGCCTTGACATTTACAGTCCATCTGGACTAACACCTTCAGCAGTTCTTCTCTACCCAGCAGACTCTGAGCCAGCAGTGTGACAAGTGCATTAGTTCATCATCAAGCTGTGAGTAGCACTGTTGATTAGATTTTATCATTCATTGCTTTTAGTGTGTCACAGAGAACTTACAACTTCCTTTACAGGTGGGGAAACTAAGTCATGGAGAGAAGAGATGGTGTCACTTAGTTCACCTGTTAAGGAGGGTGGAAGAGGCGACACTGAGATCCTGGCTGGCTGAACACTGGCTGGGAGACCCATTCTGTGGATTGCTACCTATTCCTGAAAATATGAGGCATGAAGGCATTATTGTCACACTTTGCTGACCTCTTCTGCCCAGCTTGCTGATCCAGTCTCCTGAAAGATCTTTCTGAATCACTTCTTCCCTCCAGAACCTCTTACCAATCTACACAAACTCATTTGGATCTAAAAGTAAAACTTCCTAGGAAAGCCAGAATAGCCAGGCTTTCCCAAGCTGCACTCTGCTGAATGATCCAGCTCCCCAAACACATCTCTATTTCTCACAGGTGTATTAGAGCAGAACAAAGATCTTCCTAGAATTCGGTACAGTCGCCCATCTTGACTATAGGATTGCAACTGGTCCTCCAATATAATCAGTGAGGATGCAAAGAGAGGGGCTGCAGGGAGAGATGGGAGAAGAGAGTTTAGACCCATGACTTGCATGGCTCCCAGGTGTACTTTTTCACACATGCTGTTCAGAGAGCTGCCTGATTAAACCGGGAGCTCATTCCCTGCGAGCAGCCGAGTAGAAAAACAACAGTGGCAGAACTGGCCTAAACACATTAACCAGGAATTGCTTCAAGATGTGAGCTGTTATTGCCCTCTGCTGACAGTTTGTTATACAGTGCCACTCCTTTTGCTGTAGCACAAACAAGGATTTCTGAGGCTCTGTAATAAACTGAAGGAACTTTCCTCAGAGATTTTTGGGGTTTATTGCTTGATCTGTTTATGTCTTTTCTCACTGTTATAACTTAGATGTTACATATCAATCATTTCACATCAAAGATAAGTCCAGTCTAAGCTATTGAGCAAGGCAATGAGTGTACAGATTGCAAGAGCCAGTTTTCCCCTGGAGAGCTTGTGGTCTGCAGACAGATAAAGGGTACTGGGGGGAAAAAAAAAAAATAAATCATCCCCATTTTACATATAAACTGCTGAGATACTGAAAGATCTAACTGAGCCCACAGAAAGGCAGCTATATTGCCCTGCCTGGAAGCTGTAGTCAGATGAATTCAAAAATAAACCACAAGTTCTGACTACAAGGGGAATGGATCACATTGTTGGCATCTTCTTTTTTTTTTTTTTTCTTCCTTTTTTTTCCCTTTTTTTCTTCACAAGGTTAGATAATTCCAAAGCTTCAATTCAGTCAAATGCCGTATTGGGGTAAGCAGGCCAAGAAGCAATGACCTATGATAAATAAGAGGCTGGACAGTCACATTTCTTTTCTGCCTCTGTCAGCTTGCCCAAGGTCACACTGTAGTTTTGTGAGAAAGCCAGGAAGTGAATCCAGTTGTTGTTTGGGTTTTTTCTTCTTTTGTCCAGGGCTTTAAAATCTTTTTCCCTGTTGTTTACATTTCAGAATTATCTAGCAAACAGCTTATAGGAATGTATTTAAATGTTATAGTGATGAATGGGACAGAAAGGTCTAGGACATATTTCACCAGGACTTTTGCAGTGGTAAATTTACTGCTTGGATTTACTAGTTTGGTCGCTGTGAGTGCTGAATAAAGTGGTGTTGCATTTCAGCCATCCAGTGCCTCATAAAGATTTCAGGCTGTCCATGGAAATATTCCTGGATTGGCTGCTCTGAATAAACGCTTACATGGAAAAAGACTAAAAGCTGACAGGAATATCTACAAACAGCAGACAAAAAGGACTGTTACCTTCAAAAACTTCCATTTTACCATGCTGAGTACATGGTAAATACTAAGTGTTTTTTCACAGGCGATGTAAAAGGATAAAAGTCTACTCTTGGTGCCAGACAAATGCTATTCCCCAATTCAAGCAGCAGAAGCTTCTGATTTCAGCAATTAAGACCAGTTTCCAAGCCCAGCTATGGGGAGGAGACTGAACTGTAGTGGTGTTACTATATTAAATAGGTTATAGCAAGAATAATACCAATAATAATAATAAATAATAATAGTGATAATTAATAATCTCAAACTAGTGAATAAGGGGCTGATTGTTCTTGCATGAATATTCTTGCTGGTCCCAATGAAAAAGGGGCAAACTGCATCAGTTTTTTAGTCCTCTGCATGGTGCTTTGGAGAGCATCTCAGTATTTCTCCTGCAGGGCCTTCTTTCAGAGAATTAAATTCTCTCATTACCCTGCTCTTTCATTTGTTAAGTCTCTTTCATTTCTTACAGGTTTTGCATTAAAACCTGATGCTTTCCCCCACTCCAGTATTTATGGCAGTGCTACCAGTTGTTAAAATGTATTAAAAGGTATTTTGTAGATTTGTGTACTTTCCAGATTTGTATACTTATATATAAGAATCTCAGAATTTATTTAAAAAAAAAAAATAACCCCCAAGGAGGGAGAGAAAAAAATAGAATAAGAGTTCTGACTTCACACTAATGACTTAAAAACAAAAAAGCAAGAGAATTTTTAAATCTTCTTAAGCTAATCTAGTGAGGTCTTGAAAGATAAGGGAGACTAACTCAGAAGTATTCACCATGTCTATATTTATACAATATCCTAACACTCAGAATAGAAATTTTCATTATAGGATTAACTCCCTTAAACAACAGATGGTAAAGTTTTAATGGCATGAAGGGTAATTTTCATAAACAAGTACAAGATACAAAATACTCATATCAAGACTGAAGAACACATCAGGAGAATGAGTTCATGCATTCATTTGCTTTCTCCTTCCCCCCATGTTCTATATACATTTTACTACTTCTTTATTGTTTCTTTCCAGAAGCATCACTCAGTGTCTACACCGAGAATGATTTTGGGCTAGGAAGTGGAGAAAACCAGAGCTGGTATATATCACATTATCCTTGATGTTGACAGGGTAGAGTTGACAGGGAAAACATTGCTCATCTTCCCAATAATGATTTCATCCACTGTCATTGTTTATAGGAGGACAGGTCTGGAATAAAACCCAAGTGCCACTTTGGAAGACTTAACGCCTTCTCTGTCATCAGCAGCTGAGGCAGCCTGAATGTCAACATTCTCTTATTGCAGTTAATTTGTCCTTAAAAACTCCTTCAGAAAGCAGATTGCAGTTGGAGCTTCCGCTCTCTTAGACATGACCCATTACATCAGACCTCACTGACATACGGCTCTAACGAGCCAAGCTGCGAACAGCCTCAGAGGTTGCCATCCATACCTGTTCTGCCTTTCCAGGAGGTGACTTTCCTCCAGCAGAATCAATGGATGAGATCAATGTCTGTAATCGTATTGAGTCCAAGAGGTTAACTTGCACTGCTATGAAAGTTAGTTTAAAGAGTCGGTTGTGTTTTGATCTAGGCTACAGGAATGTTTCTCATTTTCAGTTAACTTCACAATATTACAAGTTTTGGTTTCAGCAGGCTGAAAATACTGTCCTACCTAAGGAGGGAAGATTAGTCTCTTGTATTAAGTAACTGTGAACAACAGTCATGAATCAAACCCATGAATCTGGCTCGAATTTTAGCAGTACAAATCCAATTTGTTATTTTATCATCTGGTTTAGTTTTTTTTGTTTTTTTTTTTTCTATAACAAACATAATCAATAAAATATACAATAACCCTGTGATGCTCCCATTATCACAACTCCAGGATACAAATATTAAAATTATTAACTTTTTAGAAGTTATATAATGAAAAGTACTAGTTGGCCACATCAAAGTTTAATGAATGATTTTCCCCTTTCAAAATACACAACGGTATTAGGGGTACATTCCACTCTTTTCTTTTATAAAAAGCTATGGGTTTGACAAAAACGATTCCTAATATTGACAGCAAGGAGCCAGGAGATGGTACATCATGCAATACAGAGTGAGAAAAGTATAGCTTTAATGGTTTTTTTCCCTCCTTTGCAAGTGTAAAACAGGATGGGGATGTGTTATTCAGTGGCTAAATTCAGAATTAGTATAATCAAGGTGCAATGCCAGTGAAATCAAGACAAATTAATCCTACTCATTGCAGTATGAAATTCATCCCATAGCTTTAGGTCTTCAGGGAAATGTGACTGTTTGTCTGTTCCCCTTATTGCTTAGAAAAGGCACCCAGCATTTCCACAAGATTATTTAAATGTAGAATTATTAGAAAATTTTGCAGCTACAGAGATAGATGGGTTTTACATAAAATCTCTGCTCTTTGTAGCAACCTAGTGTGATACTGAGCAAGATAATGGTCAGAAAGAACATTGCCAGGCTCCTAATGAGACACTGTTGACAGTAAAATTACCTCAACATTCATCAAAAAAGCCAATAAATGTCAAGCATGGGGCCTTTGATGCAGTAACTCATAATTCCTGTTCAGAAGCCTTTGCAGTCTTTTCAGGGCATTCAATCATCCTGCTTTTCTGCTGATTTTACTGCAAACTTTGTTGCTGAAGAAGTCCAAGGAGCAGGTGTCAGCATCGTGGATGCCACTGTTACAGTGCCGTTGGTTCACCGCGAGACCTCAGGCAGAGCACATTTGGCCTCAATTTCCCCATCTGCAATACAGGAATGGCAATACAGGAATTACCCAAAGGCAAATCTGTGAAGGGCACAGTGTTGCCATCCAAATGCTCAGAAATCACAAGCTAGATGGTAAAAACTACGCTGCTGACTTTTGCCGATGACTTAGTCATTTATTTTTAATGTTAACTACATCCATTTTTTTTGTGCCTTTGTAGTACACACTTTCAAGCTCTCTCCTCCACAGCTACAGGAGATTACTTCAAACCAACACATAACTAATTTCTATGTGGTCTGCTGAGTTCTGGGTTAAGAAAACCACATGAAGTTTATATTTATATAAAATCTTATATAAAGTCCCATTCTATTCTTTGGCTCTGCGGAATGTGGAAGGTATAAATACCTTGCCCATCACCCGAGTCCTCCGCTTAACTCTGTTTTCAGCATATGTCCCCTAAATGATGTGGTGAAGCAGTTTGCTGCCTGGTCCATGAATTAAGAATGATCTTGTGCTGAGTGTTACTGTAGCTACCGCTGCACCCCAGCTTGATTGTTTGCCTTGTTCATGGGGGGAGACTGAACTTACATCACAAGTGATGATAAGATTATATCCTCCAGATTTTGTCTTATGTATCTTTTCTCGAATTTCCAGGTAAGGGCTGAAAGCCATTCTTCTAAAGCCTCCATGGACCCTGAGGTCAGTGGCTGGATAGTTCATCCCATTCATACTGGCAATTCCTTGCATTTTCTTGACCAGTTTCCAGCCGTTCCTGTGTATATGAATAGAAAACATGTCCCTGTCTGTCATTTGCAGTGATGAGCTGCATCCTAGAGCCTGTACACAGATGGAGTCGTACTTAGTTTATGGAGAAGGCTGAGTGTATGCCACATGCTATTAGGGTCACTTGAAACTAGGCTAATTACCTGGCAGACATCGCTGCAGAGCAGATTCTTTAATAAAAATGAATGGGGTGACAAGGGATAGACTGCTTGCTATTTTGGGACAAACTCTCTCCTCAGGCAGCAGATAGCCACAGCAGTAAGGCTTCCAATCTATCATTCGGTTTGCTTTTTCTTGGCTGTAGAACTTAATTAACAATTCTGGAACCAGTCTGTTTCCCAGGAATAGCCTGTAAATCCGTTAAATTAAACAATAAAGGCAGATGTGGGCAAAAATTAAAATCCCACACAAGTCAGCAACGAAAAACTATGTTGCTTTGTCAATCCACAGGGGCCAGTACAGGAATGTTCTAAAACCTTCTGAAGCTTTTCTGTCTAGTGGTTCAAGCAGGAGGGAAATGTTCCTGTGGATGCCACCATGTTTGGAACTGATGATTACTAATTACATAATTACTTTATTGCATGAAATAGTACAACCAAATACTTTGAAAATGAGTTAAAACATAAATATTTTTTCTCTTCAAGATCTGAAAGTACAACACAGACATTTGTCATAGCTGTGAATTAGACTGAAAAAGACCACGATCTTAGAAAAGCAGTGTTCTGAAGGATCTAAACTCAGTCATCCAGTGCTTCCCCAACTTCCATGGATTTGAACTGTGGAGGAGCTTGAGGCATTGTGGTGTTTGATCTTTTACAGAGAAAGCCAAGGATAAGGTAACACTCCCACCCTCTGCCTATCAAATAAACAACCAGACCACCATTTTTTTATAGTAACTTCCCCTCCCATCACCATTTTGTCTGCTAAGGTATGCCTGTTCTTAATGTTACATGGCACTCCCATTAATGTCAGTCTGCTCACAGGGAATAATACTAAGGACACCTACATGTCTCTGCAATATTAGTTCTTACAAGGCCAGTCAAATTCAATGAATCCACGTGCAGGAATAACATGACCAAAATTTAATTCAATTGCAGTGTAACTATTACAAATGAAGCAATTATTCTTTAAAAATGGAAATTTTACTTTCTTCAGAAATTATAAAGAGGAATTAATGCCAAGCCTCTTCTTGTGTAGATGACAATCAATTGCAGAAGGAGAATTTTTTAATATCTGAAAGAATGTGCTCATCTAAACTATCACTCATGTTTTAAGATGGCCAGTGAAACCATTTTCTTACTGCAGTTAGTTGGAAAGAGCACTATTCTGCAAAAATCTGATAATGTACTTATTTCTAAAAGCCTGGAACAAAAGAGCCAGTAGAGATTTGCTGAGTAGTTGCAAGATAGCCATTAAATATAAATATTTTTAAAAACAATTTACTCTTTCCTAATGCTTTTAGAGCAGCATGTGGGAACAGAGTCTTAAGTGTAGCATCTTACTGCATTAAAAAGGACATGTTGAAGGTTATTGGGCTCCAGATTTAACCCTTCTATCTCATGTCTGCTCATAACAGTTCCTAACCTATATAAACTGTGTGAGTTTATATAAAACTTACCCATCTTTCCTAGTGCTAACAATACAAATTTATATTTTTTAAAAAACTTCTAAATTATGCATGTTTTTCACATTCCTATAGAAACAAACTATTTTTAATGTGTTTAAGCTCAATTTTCCATTCCTTAAATTAAAAAAAGCAGTAGAACTGGAAATTGCTTCCTCTTCATCCTGAGTATGCATTGTAGATGGAAAAGAGAATTGCTTTGTGGGGCTGTATACGTAGAAATGGTACAAGTATTTATATCACTGGTTTGAATGAAAATGTGTAGGCCAGTTAGAAAGAAAATAGGCTGACTTTTGCTCCAAACTATCCAGATTTTGCTCCAGTATAAGAAATAATAGAACTTAATTCTGCTACTCAGGCAGCAAAGTGTCATTCAACACCTTGATCCAAGCGGTGCACCTGACAGACTACAGTCCATTGCTACTACACGGGGGCAAATTGGCTGAACCAGACCACTTCTCATAACGGGGCCAACGACAAGGCTGACACTAACAGCAACATCCTTTGCAAGGCGGCTCTCATGCTTAGGTCATTCTGCAGTAGACCTGCAGCATTTGCACTGCACAGCACTTGGCCTGGGCTTCCTCTAGCTCCATACAGCACCTTCATGGCCCAAAGACAAAAGTGCTGACTTTTCATTGTGGCAGTTTTACAGTTCAAAGTGCCCTAAATAACAGGCAGGCCTGCCAGCAGGGTGGTTTTTAATATGATGCTGAGGGTGCTCAGGAGAGTTAGACAAGGCCTGTGGGGAATAGTATCAGGGCACTGTGAAGTGCTGAGAGCCTTGGCTCGTCCATACTGCCTAGGAGTAATTGGTCCCTGGAGAGAACTGTCTCAGGACTTTACTGGGTATCTGTTTTGTTCAGTTTTGGGCCCCTCACCACAAAAAGGACATTGAATGACTTGAGCGTGTCCAGAGAAGGGCAACGGAGCTGGGGCAGGGTCTGGAGCACAGGTCGTACGAGGAGCGGCTGAGGGAACTGGGGGGGTTTAGTCTGGAGAAGAGGAGGCTGAGGGGAGACCTCATCGCCCTCTACAGCTACCTGATAGGAGGGTGCAGAGAGCTGGGGATGAGCCTCTTTAACCAAGGAACAAGGGATAGGACAAGAGGGAATGGCCTCAAGTTGCACCAGGGAAGGTTTAGACTGGATATCAGGAAGCATTTCTTTCCAGAAGGGGTTGTTAGGTGTTGGAATGGGCTGCCCAGGGAGGTGGTGGAGTCCCCATCCCTGGAGGTGTTTAAGAGTTGGGCTGACATAGCGCTGAGGGATCTGGTGTAGTTGAGAACTGTCAGTGTTGGGTTAATGGTTGGACTAGGTGATCTTCAAGGTCTTTTCCAACCGAGATGATTCTGTGATCTGATCACTCCAGAGGAGAACTGAGGAATGAACTAACACTCATACAGACAGGGAACCAAGGACATGGGAGCAAACATACCTTAAAAAAATCCTTTCCGGTTCATGATCTTTCACATTTGGCATTCTAGTAGCTGTAGGGAGGATTCACCTGACCTAACTTGACATAAGTCTGAGTTTAGGACTTTAGGCTACTTTTACTGTCAACAAAGAAAAAGGCCCAATGATTCACCTGGCCTTTCTTAGATGCCTATTTAAGGATGAAATGGATGAGCCTTCACCTTCATAAAAAATGTCTTTGCTGAGAGGCCATCCCATGTTGATCACCATGAATTGATACCGAGGCTGGTATCATTCAGCATCATCATCAATAATATACCCTCAGCAAATCTGCAGATGATGCGAAACTGGGGGAATGGCTGACCGAATGGCCTGGCCTCAATCCAGAAGAACCATAATCTAAGGAGAAATGCAAGTTTCTGCTAACCCCAAGCACCAGTATCTGACTGGGATCTGAGCAGCAGAACAGCAGTCCTGCTGAAACCAGGCCTACAGTGGATGCCCAACTGAATACTAGCCAACAGTGCACTCTCATCACAAATAAACAAAACGCACACTGAGCAATACTCACTGGCTGAGAGTGGCCAGCAGATGCAGGGAATATTTTATTCTCCTCTGCTCAGCACTGGTGAGGCCCTATTTGGAATACAGTCCAGTCTGGGCACAACCAGTACAAAAGGGATGTGGAGAAACAGGAATTGGTCCACTGGAGCCCTACCAATTTGGTTACCTAGAGAACATGACCCACAAGGAGAGTGGGAGAAGCTGGACTTGTTTGCTGTGGCACAGAGGAGAGTCTAACTGCAGCCTGTGACTGCTTGAAGAGAGTTACAAAGATAACAGAGCTACAGTTTTCTCAGTAATGTCAGATAATGTAACAAGGGGCAATGGCCAAAAAAATGCACCTCTGAGGCTCAGACTGAACATCAAGAAAAACTATTTCACCAGGAGGGTTGCACAGCACTGTAACAGATTACCCAGGGGAGCAACTGAATCTCTGTTGTTGGGAGGTTTTCAAGACCATAAATCCATGCCTGAACTGCTCTGGTGTCAGGAAAAGCCCAGGTTTGAGCACAAGGATGGACATTCCAACTAACACATCTCAGATTCTGTGATAAACTGAAGATGTACAGCCTGAAAATTACAGCTGGGTCAACACACTACCAGGTGAGAATCTCTGCTGAAGCCCACGGGCAGTGGCTTTTGCAGTGTGCCCTTTGTGAAACTGAACACCCCCAAGCCATGCTCAGCCTCACTGGAGTCAACAAAATTCTCTAAAGCTGGGACAAGTGATTGAACTGATGGATTTACTGAAGGAGACAAACTAGTAATACATACAGTTCATAAGCAGATCTATTCATAAGGAGCAATAGACTACTGTTACAGGCTTTTGTCTCTAACATGAACAGTACTGGAATCCATTACATGTGCTATCATCATCTCTGGCATGTCTCCAAGCCTTTTACTTGTCTATTAATAACAGTAAATGGAAATTCTCAGCCAGAACTATGGGGAGAGGCACTGAACAGGGTCATCTGAGCAATTTCCCAGCCCCTGTGATTCCCTAAGTAACCTGGGATGTACTAAACTGATTTTTGCAGCACAGAGTTCCTTCTAAAACCATAGACTTAATTCATTGCTGAAAAAAAACTTTGGTTTGATTTTCTTAACATTTATGCTATACTTAGAATAAATTTATTGTGTCTGGCATATGCAAGACGAGAAATTTAACTTGCAGGAAGAACAAAAGTATAGTCCCCAAAGGCAACTGCGTGAAGAATCATAAAGCACAGCTAAGGAAACAAGATTCATTTCTTCTCATCCTGAGAATGTGACCAGACAGGCTTACGCTTCTGAATGAAGGCTTCAATACCTTCCTGCCCATCTCTCAAAGTCAAATTGTCTACCATGACCTGAGCAGTCATTCTGTAAGCAGTGTCGAGGTCCTGTGTTATTTGTCTGTAAAAGGTGGCCTTCCCCAATGCCAGGACAGATTTGCTGCTTTCGCATATCTTGCGGGAGATTTTCATGGTCTCTTCTTCCAGCTTGTCTTCTGGTACCACCTTGCTGACAAGCCCATGCATTAATGCTTCTTGGGCAGAAAGAGGTTCACCTGTGAAAAGCATCTCTAATGCCACCTGAACAAGAAAAAAATACTGTATTAAGTCAATTCAACTGCCTTATTGCTTTAATTTGTTTGGGGAATTTCAGCCTCCTCTTTCAAGTACAAGTTACTCTTTTGACAAATGCAGGATTTCAATCTTTTGGCCTCTTAAACTTGCCAAGGAATTGTTATGAGGTTTCAGCAAAGAAGACTGGGTCTAAAGCTGGCCTTTTTTCAAACCTGCCCACTGATGCCAGCTGCCCCAGGCTGACACCTCTGGGTTTCTACTTTACTGGGTATCCCACAGTCTCTAGTGATTGCAGTAGGAATTGAGAGATGTGGATGGTCCACAATGTCAAAGGACTGAACCCACTATTTTAAGCTGGGCATATAATAATAAATAAAGACTTACTATGTCAGTGTGTAGTTTTTAAAAATACTTGCCTTAGTTTTAAGTTTGGTCAGGGTGTTTTTAAATATGCGCTTCTTATAGCCGCATCTGTTTCAGTCTCCTGCTGCTTCCAACATCCTGTACTTGAGGTTTCAGATTAAAAAAATCCCCCAAATACGCAGTGACTATTCAATGTTATAGACCAATAAGAATTTTTTTCCATGACTCCTGATGCAACTGACCAATGCACTGAATCATAAGAGCTGATTTTCCTCATTAGTATCTTTGCTCTGGTAGCTACAAACAGTGGCAACAGTTCATTTGATAAAAGGTTAAATCAGTAATCCTGAGAACTGCAGGGAATGTTCTGGCTACTTTGAAAAGTGGCACAGAGGAAAGCATGTCACACACATCTAAAAAAGGTAGTCATAAACCCCAGAAATACTAGTTCAGAAACAGCTACAACTGTACACTATGGAACACTTGCAAAAATACCCCACAGGCAGACTATATTTGAACAGGATGATTTACAGATGGGACATTTAAACTTTTAAGTTGTTCTACAGCAATTAGGCTTGTGCAATTAAGTCACTGCATCTCAACAGAGCCCTGCTGGGCTCAGAGAGTCTGTTCTGAATCCAACTGGATCAGAACTTAAAGCTTCTTTTCTCAGTTACAGAAGCTTTACAGATCATACTATTGTTTATGCAGTGAGAGATGTGTAGTCACAATCAGTAGGAAATAAAGTGGGAAGAAAGTACAGGAGGGTTTTAGATGCTATTTAAAGCATCTTGATTTACACCCAGGCAGATCATGCTGGCAGCGAAATGTCACTGCCTGGCAAGAACTGATAGCGCGGTGGAATTGATATCCTGAACTTGCAGGGGTTTCCTCATCAGGGGAGAACGTCATTGTCTAAAGTCCAGAGCTGTCTGTTGGAAGGAAGGGTATCGCTGTGCTGGTGTGCTGCTGGTGTGAGTTCACACTGGTTGGGACTGCATCAGTAGGAAGCTGCTTTCCCTAAACAGAGTTCAACCCTTTATTATTTTTCCCAGTCCAAAGAGTTATGAGAATGTTTTCTGCAATGAAGTATTTTGAATGTTGTATTGCAGGAAAGGAAGCCTACCTTTCTTGGAAGAGACCTGCCCAAGGCCACAGCTGGTGTGGAGCAGAACAGTCCAATGTTTACTCCAGGAGTAGCAAATTGAGATTTCTCACTTGCCACTGCAATGTCACAGCTTGCCACAAGCTGACAGCCGGCTGCTGTAGCCAAGCCATTTACTTTGGCAATCACTGGTACTGGAAGTTTCTGGATTAAAGTCATAACCTGCATGCAAAAAAGAAAGTGGTCAGTCCCTGAAACTTAACCAGTGGCTGCTCTAAAACTTCCAATTGCTTCACACATCTGATGTGTGCATTTTTCAGCTTTATTAATTGGGGTTTAGAAAAAGAAGTAAGCTTTCTGCAAAACCTGTTCTCACGCGCACGACCACTGCTGTTGCAGTATCTGCTCAGTTGTGTTTACGTAGCACGAGTTGGTCCTGCAAAGGCCACTGGAAATGGAAAACATAGGAAAGAAAGGCAGAAACACTTGTTATCGGATCTGTATGGAGCTTGGGTGCCTCTGCACTGCGGGTCTAGAGTTCCTGGTTGTAGGAAGATGTGTACTGGAGACATGCCATCCCCACCTTCATTTGCCCCATAATGGAAAACGGGCTTCACAAAAATCTCTGTCCTGAGAAATTAAACCAGACTCTCGATGGTTTATGCATGATCTTGAGTCTGAGTTGATCTCACCTAAGCACAATCATTGGATGTCTTTCCAGGCTTACTGTGTTCCAGGGAGGGACTTGCCTGCCAAGAAACAACTTTTGCTGCTTGTATTAGACATAATACGGGAAAATGCACTCATTGTATCTCTCAGATAATTCTTGAAGGTTGGACATCCAACTTTAGACAGCTGAAGTTAAGATTAATTTGTCTTAACTTTTCTAACTCAGGTCTTCCTTCCATACAGTGGGAACCAATAAACTCACATAATTTTAATGCCTGAAGATAGAAAACACTAGTTAAATGACTAAAGTCATTATCTGGATTAAAAAATAATGTCTCGTATTAGCACAGTGCAGCAAGATAACAAATTTTCATTTGTTAATTCAATTTTTTCCAGTAGGTGAAGTCCAATAAATTTTATGTTCCTTAGGTAAAATTACGTACATTCAGTGTTGAATTTCATCAGTCTGTCTCCATTCTTCTATCTTTGTTTAAAAACAGTTTTCCAGTGGATCTTGAGAAGCAGACAACAAAAGAGTAATGATACTTGCGTGTGTACTGACAAATAACTATAGAATGCTCTTGTGGTTATAAAAATTCAAAGTCAACAGCTTCTCTGAAAAAAAACCCCTGGTACTTACGCTTTTGTATTTGAAAAGCCTCTTAAGAAGTGATATTCTCAGCTGTGTATGTCTCAAACGTGTATGTGGCGAGTACTTGGATACTGTATTACACAGTATTGCTAACGCCGTTATGTGCATAGGGAAACAGATGTAGCAGCTCAGATGATCTGCTTAAGGTCACCAGTCATAGCCAGATGTAGAACCCAAGGTTCCTGAAAACCTGAAAGTCCAGTGCTCCACAATGCTGCAGGCATGTCATTTAGGGTAGGATCCATTCTACTTATTAAAATTTAGGAAGATATGATTCCATTTTGGAAGCCCCCAAAAGTACCTTTCTCTCTCTACTGACCAAAAAGAAGCAAAAGTCCATTATTCTACCACACAACTAAAATTTAAGTATTAGTTAGGATCCTAAATAAAGCCTGAATTAATTTCTTTATTTCTGTTTACCTGTAAAGTGCCATTATTAACCAGTAAGACCTTCCTCCATGGGAATAACAGTGAGTTGTGATTTATAAGAAACTTAAATCCCTTTAGGATGCTCAGGTAGAGTTTAAAGCACTTACAACTACCATGAACATCAGAAAATGGATCACTTCAAGTGTCATTTCATCTCTTAGATTTAATTTCTTCCTGAACTTGCTTTTCCAGTTTCACAGAAGCATTTAGGTTGGCAGTGACCTCTTGAGATCATAAAGTCCTACCCCCGTACTCAAGAAGGCTCGGGTGGAGCAGGTTTTCCAGGACTGTGTCCAGTTGGGTTTTCTGGTCCTTAAAGCAAGAAATTTTCCAGGCAAAAGGAGTGGCACTTAAGAAGAACTGCTTACCTCTGCACAGATTTCAAACACTTGGGAATGATGCTTCACATCATCTTCACTTGACAGTTCCTTTAAATCATGGCCAGAACAAAATACAGGTCCTTCAGCTACAAAGAATTTCAGGAAAAGTCAGTCTGAATTAATCAAGAAACCAGGGGTAGTGGCATATCAATGCCCCAGCTAAAGGTCAATCAGTGGTCAAAAAGGAGCTTGGGGAGGGACTTTCACACAGGGTTCCAAAATATTGCCTGCTGGGTTTTGTAACAACATTAAATTGTCACAATGCAACATTTAACCACATTGACATCCATAAATATTTTTTAAAGGCCTAGTTTTACTTCCATTCCAAGTTAACTCAGTTAAAAACAAGGCAGTTCACACCTCTGAGCCCAGTTTCTTGTGAGGATGCTGTTCCAAACAGCTCCTTGGTACAATGTAAACTCGTCAGCTGGAGCCTCGTTGGAGTGCTCTGCTCTCAGACTAATATACAGTTAGTCCCTATTTATTGTATCCAGCATTAATGATTAACTTTTGCTAAATAAACTTCAAGATTTTTGTGTAATGGTGTTCAAGGCCACAATGGTTAAAAAAAAAAAAAAAAAAAAAAATTCAGAAGGTTTGTTGAGGCCTCTTTTCCTCCACTGCTAAAATTGTCATCTAGAGAATCCCAAAAAGCCTGTCCAGGGTTTGGGCAGGAAAAGAGCAGGTTTCTGTGGACTTAAGCTTTGGATTTGCTTGTCTCCAGCGGCATCTAAGATCAAAACATCCTTTAGGGGTACACTATCTTTACAAGAGTCTTCCTTTGTCATGAGGATATCTGCCATAAGCATAAGCCAATTTGAGGCTTTTGAATCCTTCAGAACTTTTCAGGTATTTGTACAGATGTGACAATTCCAGCTGCAACTATGCAGACAGGACCTTACTTATGCATCTGTTTCTTAGGGATCAGATTGTGACACAGGCTATCCAGAAATAACCACACAATTAACATCAGTCAGCTCATGGGAACAGCAATACAAATCTGGAAATTAATCCTATTTGCATTTGTGCCTCACTGAAGGAGAATCCACTGCAAAGTCTGTGTTAAAGACTTAAAGCATACCCTGAGAAGTCTTTTATTTTCTTGAGATTTCTTCTTTTGCATTCCATTCAGCAAGGGAATTGGAAATAAAGAGGAACATGCAATGACTTTTTTAAACTAAACCAAAATAACAAATGAAATCATGTTCACAAACCCCCAGACTACTGTACTCCCAAAGAAGAACCTAAAGTGATTCACAAAATTTGCAGCTGCTGTTTGAAACATTGAATATGTGTATTTAAACTCACCCTGTGAAGTTAGCTTACTTCCACTCTCATGTGTGTGTGCACTAACACAGTTTTCCTTTACATACAGGAAACAGCAGCACCCTACATTAATAAACCTATTTCTCCAAGATGTTTGGAAGGGGGACAGGGCAAGATTGTCTTAAAACAGCAGAGGAAAAAAAGATAGCTTAAGAACAGCTCAAGTTTCATTATCTTTAACAACTGTTAATACCTAAATGAGGAAAACTGTAATAGTCTCTGAGAGCAAAAGTTTTACATCTGCAGGTACAAGTGACTGTGGTATCGTTATTATGGTCTGTCCTTCATCGGAGAGTTTTAAAACCAGTTTTGACAAGCCAGTGGCAGATAACGAGGCTGATCGAGCTTAGCGTGGGGAAACTGAGCAGATGATTTGAAGAAACTTTGTGAGCCCTGTTTACTCCAATCTATACCTGCCACTGAAGGAGACAAGTGTCACACCAGCTCAGCCTGTTCCTGCATGAAACCTTGTATCTGGGAATGTTATTTCTTTAGATTGATAACCATTAGAACCTGGTTTTTGTTCTGCTTAAAGTATTATTTACACATAAATTTTAAACGAGTTACTTAATCTACTGATTGTTTTTACATAAGGAAAAAGCTCATGGGCTCTAAACACAGTGCATAACCCGACTGAAATACTGACATGCTGAAACGTGTTTCTACAGTGTTTCTTCTTAGACATGTTAACTGCAAACAAAAATATAACAAGACCCAAGTCAAGTGTTAATACTGTGTTCAAAAATGAGGAATTATGTGCGTGAGAGTGGAAATAGGGATTAAGTATGAACAGCATGAGAGCAGGGTCTGAAGGGTGAAGGCACCTGTAGGATACTCTGCACGGTCCCGGAAAACAACATGCAAATCCCTCCCTGTCCCACTTTCGGGAATTCTGTGAGAAATTTCGGTTTAAACTCTGTATTATCCCGTTTCGCCTCCTTCCCTCGCCCTCCCCTTCTCTTCCGTCGGCTCTAAATGACGGAAGTACCTGAGATGACGATAACTCGGAGGTCTTTGCTTTTGACGTCGTGCAGCAGGTCCTCCCTGAGGGACTGCAGCATGGAGAGGGACAGGGCGTTTCTCTTCCTCGGGTTGTTCAAGATAATGTTCCTGTAAAAGCCGTTGAAAACAACGAGGGTGACTATAAATAAAGTCATAACCGCCATCAGAGCCTCAGGGGCGCAGCCGTGCCTCTCCCCCCCCCCGGCCGCCGCCTCACCGGACGCC
>NW_020799092.1:76587417-76607724 GCF_003259725.1 Athene cunicularia
TTTTTTTTTTTTTTTTTTTTTTTTTTTTTTTTTTGAGGGAGATCAGGAGGCTTCTAAAAGGGGTTATATGATGTCTCTACCTAGGTTACCAGTGGGATGAATCTGGGGAAGTGGGTCCCTCTCCATTTGTGTTTCTGCCAAATCCCAAAGCTCTCCTTTGCCAGCTGCTGGTATCATGCATAATAAGTCTTTCTAATTTGAGATATGCACAGCTCTCTGCAGACCCCAATTACTCAAAATAGTTCTTCTAGAAAACGTCCCTTTGCAATATAACCTCTCACATTTCTTTCATTCTTCTGTTCTCTGTTTACTTGCAAGAGCAATGACCTCTCTTCACACCTGGCTCAGGCAGTCTCCTGGGAAAGAAGCCACGGTATGGATGAGGCAGCTAGTGAACGGTCTCATCTGCCATGAGATGCTGACAGGCCCAAAGACCAAGCGGTGTTGTTTCAGGAGATACAGGCTGTCCTAGTAATGATTCCCTGCTCTTCCTTATCTCACCTACTCATCATGTACCTTTTCCTAAATGCAAGGGTAAAGTATTAGTAATTGAACTGTTTTATGCACATGCAAGTCTTCACTGTCTGTGCTCTATTTTCTGGCAGAACAGTAGGTACCCTATAATAAGATAGATATGTTCCTTGTAAATGTAAATCTGTGCTGCTTCCTGATCTCCCCATTCTTGTGAGTTCTTGCAAAGTACTTGTAGTTCCCAAAGGTGTCTCTAGTTTTCATCAGTGTCTGTTGAACCCCTGCAGCTTCTTCTGAGTGTAGTGGCAATTGTGGCTTCTCAGTTCTGAATATCAGTCTCATAAAAGAACCACTTGAATTTTGTGTTTAATAATATTTACTTATACAGATAGTAACAGCTAGTGTGGGGATGTGCTTTCTGCTTGGTGATTTTATATTGCCTAAAACAATAGCTCGTCAGATCATTGGGCTTTGTGGCTCTACTGTAATGGCACTAGTGGGTTTATGCACACTTTAAAGTGTTGAAGGACACTGATAGGCCTGAGGGCTAGGTCTGCACTGGGCTTTCCCCACTTGCCCATTTTCATTTTCTCCTGGTTGTTTGTACTTCGTGGTCATTCACAAAAAGTTCTTCTAAAACTTTCTTTTGGTAGGAGTCTGTAGAAAAACCCTGGCCATTTCAAAGAAAGGGAGATAATCTTAAATAGATCACAGCAGTTTTCAAAGTCCCTGCGTGGTGTGGCAAAGGCCAGCACACAGAGAACAAACACAATGTGTGTGCTAGCTCTGGGAGTTCTCAGTCCCCTGCAACTCTGACCAGGGACCTCTTTCAAGCAGGCCTTATGAAAACAATCTTATTTTTTTTTCTTCCAGTTCCTTACCTTTATCCATCTTGTCCTTTTTCTGTCTATCTCCAAGGAAATAATTTTTTTTTTGTCTCCAAAGAGCTTCTTTTTAATATAGAATTTCCAGCTCCCTGGAAATTCTGTTCTTTTTCACTTTGATTGACAACCTCATGTTTCCTTTCACACCCACCCCCATTACAGATTTTTTTTGGGCTGCAGCTTCCCCAATGCATTAAACAGACCTGCTGCTGCCTTCTCTGAGAAAGTGCTGAAAAAACTTTTCCAATTTCAGGCAGCTTTCCTTTTTATAGCATTTGCTAGCAGCATTGTGTATCCGGCTGAGCTCACACTTCCAACTGGAGACAACTAAGAGCCAGGATTGCAAGTACCAGACAGGGCTTTTCTAACCTTTAGCTGTATTGATACTTTATATAAACAAAAAGGGAGATGATAAGCGATATAATGCAACTTCATCATTATATTATTACAGAAACTCTCAGGGTATCGTGCTGTACTAGGAAAAGATGTTTTGAAATTCAAGTGTGCTTAGCTGCTATAAAACACTCCGGGGTCTCCGTTCTAATGTTGCTAGAGAGCATGCATGGACAGAAAAGATAGTATACAGGATCCTCTTCTTTATAAAGCACAAGTATTTATTTGGGTCTTTATTTCCTTGGCTTTCAATGAGCCCAGACGGGACATGCACCATGTAGGAGTGCCTGCTTCATCACAGTGGCCAGTATAAAGAGCAGCTAATCCCAGGGCAAAGGCAGATGTTGGGATGAGGCTGAAATGTAAAACACATATACACACACATACGTAAATGAGTAAATAGATACATAAAGACACTGCTACCTATTAACTAGGATGCTGTGATGAAAAATTGGGACTATTTTACAGAACATGAGGCAAGCATATCCCTAGCTGAGTTTCATGCAAATTATTTCTTGTGAAACGTTGGCATTCCCAGAGGATCTTGTGACCTGATTCTCAACACTGCTGAAGGCATTCAAATCCCACCGGGAGCCAGAGGGGTTCAGCACCTTTGAAATTCAAGGACGGCTTAATTCTGGTCAGGTGTGTAGTAGTTCCAGGATAACAGGGAGAGCAGGCCCCTGTTCCTGCACCCAGGCCAACAAAAATAATTTATTTTCCTGCTTTGTGAATTCTGCTAGCAAAGACATAGATTAGTGCATTACGGTTTCCCTGATGTGGAACCCTCCAGAACTGCCTGAAGAAAAGATGAGAAAAGATTTTGCATTTTTGTTCCCATTTAGACAGGACTCCATGCTGAGTCCCAGCACCACACGATGGGTGCTGTCTGTGTAACCTTATTTACTGTATCCTTAGACAATTTATGTTTTCTGTATTGGTATTAAGATAGAAATAGCGCAGAAACTTCAGGATAATACTCACTTGGGCTGGGATTTTCTAAGGGCATGAAGGTAAAGGCTCTTTACTCTGTCCATGTCTAGAATTTATATGGTTAGACCTTCAAGAGTCCTAGCCTTGCTTTTTTTTTTTTCTTTGAAAGATATTATTCTACTTACTTTAGTCACAGAAAGATACATTGTATATCAGCCTTCTCTTTAGAGAGGCTTTAATTACTAGAAGTAATAATTAAAAATCAGTTATAGGATAAATGTATAGCAGACTATCAGAAAATTTTATCAGAAAGTGATTTTTTTAAAAAAAATAATGATTATTCTGCTAAGAGGACAGACTTGAATCCAGTTTTAACTCCATGGCTGCTATGGATATTTTGTAATAACCTGTGAAGCAGGCTCGACAGCTGCCACTCCAGTCAGGCTCAGATCCTTACCTGGCAGTACTGCTGCCTCCTGTAATTACATTTAGCATTCCTTCGGCAAACAAGCCAGTGTCCTGTCTGGCTTTGACATTAAACATAAAGCTCCCAGTGTCATTATTGCTGCAGGTTTTTTGCAGTTATTGCTCAGAGCTTTTTCTCTGTCACTGTGTGGCAGCACTGCTCCACGTAATGGATGCTACTTATTTTCCCTTCAGCTTGAGAACCAGGTGAATGATCAAAGTCCTTTTGTCACTAGACCCATCCCTGTTCATCTTTATTTGATGGTTTTCTCTATCCTTCCCACACTCATTTTTCACCCTTCATTGTCCTCACTTCCTCAGAGGTTTTCAAGTGATTCATATTTCCCCGGCTTTAGCATTAGATTTTTCGTATGTGCTTTCCAATTATGAGATTCTTAAGATGTGAACAATGATCAGAATTATGAAATATATGGGAGGCTATAACAGGCTTGGATAAGAGGTGGTATTCATTCCTGCCCTCGGAGTATCTAACTTTAGGTTCCCATTTCAGCTACTTAATCCTGCAAGGCTTCCTCACACAATCAGTAGAGACAAGTGCTCCTCCGCAGGGCTGGTCAGAGTGTCTGAATTAGATGTCTGCTCCCAGTGCCTCTCCGGGCTGCCTGCTTCTCTCTACTGATTGCGTAGGAAACCAAGGAAAACCGGTCAGATGCCTCTCACAGATGGTGTGAACGTTCCCCTCACCCACACAAAAAGTACAAATGCTGATCTCAGCCCAGGGACCTCGCTGGAGGAATGGAGTACCAGAACCCTCAGCCTGATGACCCTCTGACTGTATCTCAGGATCCACTTCCAGATGCCAGTGTCTCTCTGCTGTGGTTATGGATAAAAACACTGCTGTGAAAGAAGAAGGAAGTTGTAGCTGCTGTCTGGGGCCAAGAGCAAAAATTTGCCTACAAGTTCTCCGTACTTGGGAACAGCCACTGTTGTTGAGTGGCTTTGCTCCAAGCCACGTCTGCAAATGACAATTCTCACCACAAAATTCCACCCTCTACCCACCTTGTCCCCGCCTCTGCTAGTAACTTATTTTCCATAGCAAAATGTGTTTTCTGGACTCTTCCCGTTCACCTGTTTCCTGCCCTTGGTCCAATTTTCAGCTCATTTAATTTTCTTTCATGCCTTTTCTTTTTGCCCTGTAACAACCACCAGAGGTGTCATATTAGAACTGGGGAAAAGACTAATTTATTTTTGATTAAATAGGATTTTTATCCAGTAAGAATACCAGAATCTTACAGGTGAGCATGAGATTTATAGGGAAATAGGAGAATGACAGAATCTTAATGGTTCCTTGGTACCATTAGAGTCAGAAGGTCCACAGGGATAACACAGATAAAATCCACCTTGAGTAGAAAAGTTTACACAGTGACATAAAAAATTAGTTCAGTTAGGAGCTGAGGCCAGGCATGAGGGACCAGACTGGGGCAAGAGGCAAAGGATGCTTTCAAGTGTCCTCGGGTGGAACATTTCTTGTGAGGGGCTTGATCCAGAATGCTGCTCACTAACGAGCTGTCAGTGACTTATGTATCTTAATGTCATACATTTTGCCTTACCTTGTCTTACACCTTATCTCTCCCATGCTTTGTCAAATGTGGCAGCCATGAGGCAGGACAGGGAGTCACCAGTGAAGCTGCCAACTGCTCGTGTGTAGTTTCTTTCCTCGTAGGGGAGGGAATGCCAGGTAGGAGTTTGGGCTCAGACCATAAGCCAGATGGCCCCAGTACTCTCACTGCGCTGTTTTATCTTATCAAGGCCACACATGTTAAAGTCACAATGTGTTGGCACTAAGGAAGGGGCGATGGTCTGATTCAGCACAGCTGTCTGATATTGTGAAGAAACATCCTGTAACTCTCTGTGTCAAAGTGCTTGTGGTTCCTGTTTCCAGGCAGAGGAAATATTAATATATGTATTCAGGGAATACTAACCCAGAAATTAAAAGGGCCATTTTTATAATAAGGATTTAGTTTTTAAAAGAAGAAAAAAAAAGGTTCAGGGAATTATGTCTGCCAGTCACTGAGATCTGTCAAGGAGGTTGGAAGGGAAGAGATGTTGAAAGTTGCAGGAAAATTATTGCTGAGAAGAACAAAAAGAAATGAATGCTTACTATGAGGAAAAGGCTGTAGCACAAGTTCAGTGATTATCTGTCTCGTGTGACCTACCAACCAATTAATTGGCATGCATGTGCCCATCAATACAGAAACACAGAATCATTCAGGTTGGAAAAGCCCCTCGGGATCATGGAGTCCAACCATCAGCCCGACTCTACAAAGTTCTCCCCTACACCACATCCCCCAACATCTCATCCAAACGACCCTTAAACACACCCAGGGATGGGGACTCCACCCCCTCCCTGGGCAGCCTGTTCCACTCTCTGACCACTCTTTCTGGGAAAAATTTTTTCCTAATGCCCAGCCTGACCCTCCCCTGTTGCAGTTTAAAGCCATTCCCTCTTGTTCTGTCACTAATCATCTGTGAGAAGAGACCAGCACCAACTACAATGTCCTTTCAGGTAGTTGTAGTGATGAGGTCTCCCCTCAGCTTTCTCCTCCTCACACTGAACACTCCCAGCTCCTTCAATGGCACCTCACAGGATTTATTCTCCAGGCCCTTCCCCAGCCTCGTTACCCTCCTCTGCCCTCGCTCCAGCCCGTCGAGATCTCTCTCGGATTGAGGTGCCCAAACCTGGACACAACCCTCCAGGTGTGGCCTCACCAGTGCAGAGCACAGGGGGACTGTCACCTCCCTGCTTTGGCATACGCATTGCTCGGAGCTGGACCCAGCCTCCCCTCTCACCCCACGAGGAGTTATGGAAGGAAGCGGAGACACTGTGTTGTACATGTACCAAGCAGAGACACGGTAAGAGAGGGGATTATGTATAAGGGGAACTTCGGGTTACTGTGACAGTGCACGACTGAATTAAAATTTGTAGAAAACAGTTTTTACTAGTTCTGTAGTTGGAGAAATAACTCGTGTTGCTACATCCGTAACACTTGCATCGCCCACCCTCTCACTCCCCCACCATACCTCCAGTCCTCCCAATCATCCTGTCCCTTAACTGAGCAAGACGTGCTGTGGTGTGCAGGGTGCAGGGTTTTGGCAGGTCAAACACAACAGATGACTGCCCAGTGAACTCTGCAGGTTTTCTCTTATAAGAGGTGATCATTTGGGTCTCTAATCTCTGTCTGGCCATTGGTGTTCTTAAGAGACGTGAATACTTAAGATCACTGAGATCCCCAACCTGCTGTCAAATGTAACAGGAAACAGAGTGTGATCGTATTTCCAAGGGAAACCAAGCTAAAATAACCTCCATGATAACATTAATCTCCTACATTTAAAATTACACTGTTGTTTTCAGGAAGACTAGCCTCCTACACGACAGCAATGCTATAGTAAACTTGATTTTCATCACTGTGTAACTGTTTTATTGAGAGCTGAGCTGATTAGTACTAGAAAGATTCTTAATATGGCAACAGACCTATTAATTATCAATGAACATTTTAATAAACTAATCACATCAGTGAATTTTTAGAGTTCCATTTATTTTAAACAGCCAACTGACTATCTTTGGTTTTATTTTCACTTTTTCATTCCACTTGTATGAGAAACTTGTGCTTGGGCTTCACATGATAGCAGGAGAGATGTGTGTACACCAATTTCCCCCTCTCTTCTCATCAGAGGCAAGGAAATCTAATGCTTCCCCAATTTACATCCTACTTAATCCCACTGATGCTAATTTACTTAAATCTGGGTACTTTATTTGTCCAGTTAGATCTGTACAGTATGCAAAATATGAGGGTTTGGCTGGGTCTCTTTAAAATAAAGTAGTTTAATGTATCACTTTAAAATACAGCCACCTGGATTTCTTCTGCAGCAGTATTTATGTGCTTAGTTCTGGAGGAGGCCAAAAAAGGCCGTTTCTAGCTAAGTAATTTATTTAAATTCCACCTTTTTTCTTGATTTCTTCTTGTTTCAGGAGTACCTTTTGTGCTTTGCACATTCGGCTCTAGGAACCTGGGCACCTCACTGATACTATTCTCAGTAGGAATCTTCAGGGAGGACGAACAGCATATATTTGGACATCTGAGGTAACTGAAATATGATTATATGAATTAATTGTGGCTTTGAAGTTTTTCAAGTTCTTCATGTTTTTCATGAACATACAGATTTGGTTGTTGACAGTGGCATGAAGTTTCATTTAAATTGCTGAGGTTGGAAGAGCGTCTTTGCAAGCTAGCTGAATCTCAGTCCTGTTTGAAGTGGGTGTCTGGATTCTTACGGACTTCATTGGAACCAGGTTTTCCACAGTGAGGTTGGTATACACAGTAATTCTCAAGCACTGACACTTGCGGCAACTCATGATGGTTGATGAAGACTTACCTTCAGCTTTGGGATATGCAGTGCTAACAATGTCTGTGCAGTCTCAGAGCCGCAACAGCACAAAACGGAATTCAGACAGCACCTTGGCTCCCTGGTGCTCCTAAAATTGCAGGGCAGCGTAATAAGTACATAATTGAAAAGCTTTTTGATAGTAGAAGACCAACTACTTTTCTTCAGCGCACATTAACATTAATCAGTTGTCTAGGTCTGGATCAATCTATAGAACTGAAATTACAGGGACGTTAGGAAGGCAAATAATATTTATTACACAAGTGCCTAAGGCTGAGAAAGTATGGAGCTCCCCCCAACATGACACTGTACTCCCTGCTCCAAAAAAGCTCAGAGCTGGATAAAAGCAGCTTAATGTTTCTGTAAAAGTGAGGGTTGCAATTTGATAGCAAGCGTGTGGGTTATGTAGTACTTTGGTGCTGTAAGACTAGCTATGAGAGTACAAATGCAGAGAAAAGAGAAAGAGGTAGAAATACTGAAAAGAGGATTGTTGGCGTAGCAGTAACAGGAGAGAAATGAAGCCGATGTAAAAGAGATTTTGAGCACAGGGACTGGAGCAAACAACCAGTGAACGTGGGTGAAAGTCAAACCAGAACTGCAGAATGGCTCTGGGGGTGGTTGTCACTCCTGCCTTGGCAGCTGCTCTCATGGCTTGCTTTTTCCCTGAGACCTGGTTCCCCCGGAAATGGGGACTGCTGTCATTTTAGATGTGAGCCAGAACATCTATAGTTCTTTTTTTTTTTTCTCTTTCTGAACTTCCTTTTTAAGCAGACTTGAGTGAAACACACAGCATACACAGAGGAATGTTTGCAGTAATGTGTTGAAAATATTGGCCCAGATCTTCAAGTTTAGGAATGAAAGCTAGGTATCCACAAGCTAAATTAGAGCAACTCTAATGCTAGTTTTAAATGAAATCTGGCTGCTCATAGCCTCATTGATCACGCGTGACATAAAAATAGAGATGTTTTGATGCCTGCCCCTTTGTTTCTTCACTACACAAGCTCTAGTCCACCTCGGGATTTGTCCTCTGCTGAGGGAGTTCTCCAGTAACACATTTAGCTGTCTATTTGTTTCTTCCATCTGCTCCTATCTGCTAGAGCAGGGATCAGAATTTGTCTTGAGGAATTCCCATTTTCTTTTTATAGCTTCACACTGATTCACCATGGGCAGGGGTTCAGGTACAAGGAATGTTGCAGGCTGTGAACTATATCCTGCTCAGCTGTACACCTACAGTTTCCACCCATTTGTAAAAAAAGACTGACAAGCATCCAAGAGAATAATTTGATCTTGTTCCTGTTATTAGACCTGCATGACTTGATATTGCTCAAGAAGTAGTTTTCTAGCTTTTGGAAGCCTGCTATTATCATTAGAAGACTCTGTTACTCTTTGTAGGAAGATGTAGGCTTTTGATGAAGAATAATTCTCCTCTCCATTTCCTCAAGCCTACTGTTTCTCTTCCAGTTATGTCCAAACATGGCAGCTGGGACAAAAAAGACCATCTCTTTTCTTTGTACAGACAGGTAATTTGTAGCTGCATTCTGTCCAAGATTCTGAATAAACCAAAAAGTGTGGGATTTTTTTTGACCTGTTTCTTTGATCCATACAATTTCTGTCCCCTGAAAGGAAATAAACCAATGCCCAATCCTGAAAAAAAAACCCAGTAAAGAACAATATATTATTTTAATGCATTTTTTAAAAAGGTATACTTACTTAGAAACTTTAGGCATAGCTGATCCAGCTGGGGGTAGAAGAATGCAGTGGATGAGCCCATCTCAGTGTCCCTTCCACTTATGTTTTCTATGGTAATATGATTGGGAAGAGGATAATTATCAGCAATATTCAGTGTGAACACAGGAGCAGATTTGGAGCGCTGCCTGATTACAAAGTATTTGTCTAACACTCATCGTCATTATATGAGAATGCTTTAATTAGCATTGAAAACATTTAGTTACATAGACCATCTATGGCAAAAATAGACTGTGCGCCTCATGTATTTTACGCTGTATTAAATGCTAAGTATTCAGACCTACATGGGCACACAATGTCATCACCTGAAAACACTAAAACCTATAAATCCTTGATTTTCATTTGCAACAAAAATACCAAAAATCATTGATTGTATCAACACTGATTTTGATGTTGAAATGACTCTAAGTATCAACCAGGCAGCAGATTTCAATGCAAGGTAAACATTTTCTTGTCAGTAAGGATCAATGATGACAAAATGTGTTTTATCTACTAAAAAATAGATAATCAGCTTATAATCATGGAGAGGACAAATTATCCTGATCTATTTCTATGAAGGCAGATCCTATTCTGGCATCTGAACAGCTGAGTAGGAGGTATGTATATATTTAAAGACAAGATACCACGCACAGAGAGCAAATTCCTGTTTGGTTCTTATACTGGTTTATATTCAGCTCTAAATGAAGTTCTGATTATATTTTCTGAACCGTTTACTTCTCTCCATTTAGTTCATCGAAGTTATTCAAATCTGGATTTTAAACCTGTGTTTCTACAAAGTTGACTGGAAGCAGATTCATTTACCTAATGTCAAGGTTAGACTCAGCACACAGATTAAGACACCTAAATTTAGGTGTCTGCACGTAGGTGTTTACATGTGAGCGAGGTGCCGTGGCTCCCAGCGCGGTCAGCGGAGGCACCTGCGGCTGGTTCGCTCCCTAGCGCTCAAGATTCACTGACTGCTGAGCAGATCACCGTTACCTGTAAAGGCAGCTTAGTCACCTGCCTCTCATCTTGAAGACACGTACTGTTAGGTGTCTCAAACCGCAACCTGGACCTGATAACAGGTGTTTATAAGATCAACACCTAAACCTGAGCAGGTACTTGTTGAGTAGTGTCCCGGTATAATCAATGAAGAGCTGGTCAGTGGAGCTTAGGGTGCCATTAATCCAATCAACTCTGTCTGTTTTATGAGCTGAGTCATGCCATAAACTCCTTTGACTAGTTCTCCAGCAACCAGAATGGGAGCCCAGACACCTAGTTTACATACAGGCACATACATTGTAGACACCTAAGGTTAAGTAAGATCAGTCCTACCCTAGGTGGCTACTAGATGATGAGATCCTCTCATCTGACTTCTTGCATGAAACAGGCTGTAGAACTGAGTTCAGCAGCCTCTGGATAAGCAGACTCACAAAAAAAAAAAAAAGTGGTTAGGTCTACTTGTGAGCCCTCTCACCTATGGCTTGCCCAGAGACTCTGCACATACCGGCTTTTTCCAACCTCTTCCACAAAGTCTACGCAAGGAGAAAAAAGTTTCCTTTATGCACAATAAGGGGAGGGGTTGTCACCAACAATTCCTTCTTCCCATGGGAAAGACTTGGGGGTGACGGATGCAGGACACAACATGATTATGCTTTTGTATCTCAATGCAGATGTTTCAGAACAAAATTATCATGAAAAGGCTGATGAAGCTTGTGTAACAGATTTTCATGATTCAAGTCCAGGATGTGTTTGAAGTGACCAATTGTGTGTCATTTAATTAACTGATACAGTAGATATGCTGGCCCTGCCAGAGGATTTCTAAACTCTTTGTACCAACTAGTTTTAGTTGAGAGACTGTGCAATGACCTTACTCCATTTTCTGTATTTTCCCAAATGCAGATTTTACCGTTTATCTTAACTGAAGTGGAAGCAGCATCTTGTATTTTCCATCTCCTCCCATGCTTCTAACTAAAATTCAACTGTGGGTCAAATCCTTGGCTGGAAAGAGTGTATACAGACCAGTATCTGCCTTGTATAAAAAAGTTAGAAAAACAGGATGTGTTTTATTTGACTGGAGTGAACTTAATGGTCAGAGGTCATTTTCATTTAAGACACATTTTTCTCATAGTTTTCAAATGCATTTTGTTTCTTAAATTACAGCAAAAATAAATGCATTTTTCTCGGCATTTTGTCTTAAGGATCTCAAGACACTTTATTGGCAGTAATTTGCTAAATCTTGCAATCTTCCTATATAGTGAATATGTCACTGCTTTTCTTATCTGCTTTCTCAGCTTCCAGGCTTATTTCCCTCCAGTGAGAGGGAAGACCCTCAGTGCTTTCCAACCTACGGCTATTAAGAGGACAGAAACACCACTTTCATGTACAACTTTTTTTTTTTTTTTTTCCTGTTAGTTGTGTTTTTCTTCATTTGTCCTCCCAAACCGAAAACTTGGTAATGGGTTCTTCTTTTATTTCACTGGCATGCTATATTTTCCCCTTGTTTTTAACTACTCCCCAGTGAGTCTCCGGTTTGCCCTGTTCCATTCATTCCCTCTGGAAGGGTTTTCAAGTTTTGAAAGTTCACTTCAGGAAGATTTCATAATAAGAACTTAAGGAAAATAATATAATCTTGCTTTAAAACACTTCCTTCCTCTGTTTTGCTGATGAATTATAACAATTCACAATACCATCTGGCTAGCAACTGGTACAGAACTTATTTCATTGTTTTAAAGGTATTTGTTCCTTTTGGTTGTAGAGCACCTAACATGAGGATTCCCTAGCTGCTCTTCTGTGATCAGACAAACCCAGACTACAACCTGAGATCAAGATGTGCCATATGTTTGGAACTGCACTAGAAGTAGCCTTGGCAAATGATCTGTAGTCTTACAGTGAATTAGAATGTGAGTTCTGTGGTGGAGGGCAAAATGCAGGACTGAATTTTGCAGCTTGATCCATTTTCTAAAATCAAGTATCTGAAGAGAAATCCAACCTCCTCCTTCTTAAGGGGACTTTGTAGACACTTCTTAAGCTCATAGATCAAATTAAAAATGAGAAAGGAATCTGTTTTCTGAATTCAGTTTTGACGTAACTCAGGATAACAGAAATATAGCTGGAAAAGAAGCTTTCATGAGCTTTCTACAGTCCCAGTTTTGAGGAATCTCCCAGAACAGTTTGGAAAGTTGGATGGTGCTCCAGACCCAAGTCTAGGAAGGACAGCCTCCATTCCAAAACTCAAGTGACAAATTAAGCATAGTCCAGTTCTGAATTTGATCATGCATGGATCAGAAGCGTTGGTGGTGATGTGGAGGGGAAGTACTGCACCTGAGCCTCTCACCAGATCATCTGAAGCACTCAATACACAAGGTGAGTCAGACTTCAGGGCTTTCTAGCTCCTCCCTCCAAGCAGATTTGGAGCACACATGACTATCAGACATTTAATACATAATCCAAGGCCTGATTCAGTGTGGATCCTATTATGGTGCAATTTCAGTGAAACTACCTTGCCTTATCCTACAGTTAAAGTTAATTTCATTCACTTGCGTGTTTTTGAAAAGACTATGAAAGTGAAGAATTACTCAAAACAGTCTCTGGTGATTATGGATGTCCTTACAGCCCCTAATGTGAAGTGAGTGTTATGGTGTAAATGTACAGAGTCACCGTCTGTCCTGTAAACAGATGTTAATCTTCAGCATCATTGCTCCTCCAGCTGCAACCTCACTGACCAATGTCATGTTTGGTGTTGATTTTTTTGATAAAACATCTTTGGATTGCCATTTTTTTCTTATAAACTATGGCCTAATAATAGGAAGCAAAGGCTAGCTTCACATTAATGACATAGGTGGTAAAGTTCTTAGAATTTTTTTTTAGTTCACCAAACCATTCTAGTCCTCAGATTTAGATTCTTTAAAGCAAATGCTGATGTATACCCAACACACAATGTTTTCTCACATTGCCTCATTTACACATGCTCATATAATTTCCATGTGCACTATAGCATATTGTAAAGCTGTGTTGTACTCTTTTCATTTTTACACTGAATGATTTCAAATGGAACCTAACATAATTATGTTACATGTAATCTCTTCCCATTTTGATCCTGTTCTCGAGAGTGTTTGCAGAGAAGATCTCTTGAGTCTTAAATGCACAACTTCAAATAATGCTGACGGTGATGAGTAAGAGAAGCACACTCTTAGGAAAACATAGTGATGTGCAGGACAAAGACTCATGACTTTATCAAGTGAACTAGGTGTCACCATTGGCAGCATCCGCTTTAAAATCCTTGACACACAATTTTTTGAACTTCTGCACAGAACCTATAACAAGTTGATTCAGAGTGCTTCCTTACCCATTTCTCTCCTGAATCAACACAAACCCTTATTAATATCTGCTTGTAACAGGGTTCCCAAAGAGATGGTATAGTTTCTATTAAGGTGTCAGCCTTCGAGATAAACTGCAGCTTAGAAGCATTTTCAAACAGCCATCACCTTCCTGGTAGTATATTAAAAGAGATTATGCATTGCCAGAGACAGCAAGCCTTGTCAGGTCAGGGCAAAACAACATTTTAAGCCGACTGGCTCATATATCTCAAGGTATGTGTGTCCTTGCACAAATTCACTTTCCCCTCAACCCAGTATTTAAGAAAATCCACCTTTCATGATGTTGATCGATCTGAACTGTGGTCAGATTGAATCCTGTTTATTATGTTGAGGTTAGGGAAGGGGAAAAAACTCCAGATGTGATAGTAAATTATTGGATCATAAGGAAACTTTGAGGAAAAACCCCTGTTATTCGGTGGTTGGTGCCTCACATTTCAGAAAGCTCTTCTTTGCATAAAAATTTTGTGACAGAATAAACCATGTTTACACTCCAGAGGTATCTGCCAAATGTTTGGGAAGCTTCGTACTGCTTTACAGCCTAAAGCTGGTTTTGTTTGCTAGAGGTGAGGGGTGTCTTTATTAATGATGGTGGCTGCCTACAAGGTCCCCTGGCTTCCTTACAGGATGAAATTGGGTAACTGGTTCCTAGTGAAGCCTGGTGTAAACACCAGCCTCAGCAGTATCTGTCAGCACGTCTTCTCCATCAGCCAGGAATGTGAATTACCCTCGGTCCCTGTATTTGGGCAGTCTTACTGCCACTTGTGCAATGGCCCTACTGTGGGAAATGAACTCAATTGCCTACTGGTGTGAAACAGCTTGAGAGAGCTTGGCCACCCTCTAGCTGGCTTGTCTCACTCCACAGTTGCCATATGGGCTTGGTTAGGGAAAAGATAAATGGATAGGACTTCCATTTCCCTGGCAAGCTATTTCTAAAGTTAAGGTTTCACAGGAAACCTTCACACTGCTTTACCCCGAACAGGAGGCTGACCGAACACAGATGGCTCAAGGCAGAGGAGGAAGAACGTGCTTAAAAGCCCAACTTTCATCCTCCATTTCGTGCTGTGCTATATAAATTCTACATGAAGTGGAGCCAGGAAAAGACACTAAATATCATGCTGCTGAAAAAAAAAATTTGATCTTCCACAAGGAGCTTTACCTCAGTGAACTGAATATATTTCTTCTCCATCAGTCAATTACACTTGTCTGTCTGCTTGTTTCAGCAGCAAATTGCAAAGGTCATAAAGATTTAACTTTTGCATTACATTAAACAATTAATTAAACCTTTTGCAGGATACACTATTACAGCACGGAGCATCTACACATTTTATTATAGGTTCCTGTTTTCATTTGCTTGTAACTTCATGAAAATTTATCCCTTTGAGGTTTTAAAACTAGTTGGTATCTAAGAAATGATTCTATTTCTGTTAACTTTGACTTAGTTACTTCTGACATTCTGGTGGTTACGGGTGAGTGATAATAAACTTTAATGTGCTCTGAAATCTGACTCCATAAAATACTGTAATGATCTTCCAGGTTCCTTGTCTTACTGTAACTCCATACTGGATCTTCAGACTTTACAAAAATCTATTTTCCAACTACTGTCCTGGAAAACCACACTAAGGCATACAAAAGATGAAGCTAATGTTTTGTTGTACATCATTGCCAACAAGACTTCATCTTCTATTTTACCTGTTCCTTTTCTTTCTCTATGTTCTACTTTTCCACGATTTCAAGATGTATGATTTAATTATAGCTTTTCGCTCTTTTTCATGAAATCATTTCCCCTTCTGCTGTGGGAGCAGGATGAAATCTAGTTAACAAGAATCTAAAATTCAGATTCAGGAAAACACCCCGATTTCATGTTTTATAACCATCATATGCTTCAGTTTTGATACAGTCACACGTGCCTTCTTCAGTCAGGCTTTCTAACTTTTGCATTTTTTCCACAAAGCCATCTTGCATCATCTATCTGATAGTCAATGTAAAAAGGAATCTCCAGGAAGTTATATGACATGGGATATACAGGTAAGTGACATATTTTTGGTACTGTGATGTTTTTCAATTCACTGAAAAATTACTTGGTACTAAGGAGACATTTTAGAAAGTTGTACTGTATGATTGTATTAAATTTTCTTCTCTACATACTTTTCACAGATAAAAGAATACTGAAAACTGAATCAACATTTGAAAGGGAAGAGAGAAAGAAATGAGAGAACTGTGAAGTAAGGGAGGGAATAAAACAGACAGCGGTGAATGGGAAAGGGAAGAAAATGCTATAGGAGACAGAAAATTTGGGAAAAAAGGAAGGAGATTAAGAAAATCCGTCTTGACAGAGGAGACAGAAATAGCTCCTTTCAGCAGGCAGCAACAGCAAGCACTACATACATTCAAACCCGATTCCCATGGCAGGAGCCACCTAAACCAGGAAGAAGGCCTGAATCAGTGAAACCTGAACCTCAGCAGACCAAGGGAGCCTGTAGACAATGGCACTGAGTGAGGGTGAGCGTACAGTCAGAACCAAAAGGAAGAGAATACAGTCTTTCAAGCAGCCAGAAAATTATGTCAGCAGTCTATAATGAAGCAAAGGGCAAACGCTCCTGCTTGGAGTCCCACTCCCATCCCTGCTTTTAACACATCCCTTCCTCAGTATAATGCAGTATTCCAATATAAAATGGTGGGCTGATGCCACCATGTGTGTAGAGGCAAACCTCTGCCTAAATCATCAGTTCTGCAGAAACTGGCTGATACTAAGCTCCTGGAGATGTCTACGACACAATAAGGCAAGTGATGGACTGAAAGTAACACCTGAAACACAGTCACCCACAACCTTCATTCTGGGGAAAATAAACAAAAGCAAAACCAGTGGGTAGTATAGCAGCTGAGTACATTTAATCTTACAAAATATGCACTTCATGATACAGGAGAGAATCGCCATCTGCCACCTATTGTTCATAGTCCTATAAACACTTCGTATCAAATCAGATATTGAGTGATATCCTTTGTAATGATTACAGTAGGTTTTAAATGTGACAAGCCTCAGAGGTTGAACAGGCTATTGTTTGAATTTAATAGAAAGGCTTGTATTTGTTCAGATACCTTCAGGATCTTCTGAGCCACTCACTCTTGGATACATGCCTGTGCATAAATGGTTTGTATTTTGAGTGACACAGAAAAAAACAACATTAGCTCATGTGCCTTAAAAATGATCCGCAAGCAGAAGTGGAAATGCCATATGCCACAGAAAATATGTTGAAATCCTACACACCACAGAAGCTAAGCCAAACTTATAGCATAAACACAATTGAAAAGGAACAGTCCAAAACCAGTTTTAAAAATTATTTTAGGACCAACAAACTTCTACTAACTGCTGTCTTTTCAGCTCACAGAATGCATAATCCTGTGAAGTCAAAGTCAAGCTCTTCAGGGCCACAGCTGTGTCCTTATGTGAATTTATGTGTTTAGCCCAATGGGCTGCCTCAGGGATAGGCCACCACAGCAAAGTGCTCCAAAACTTTCATGGACTTCCAGTCTACCACTGTCAATTCAAAGCCTGGGTTTTGCTTTTCAAACCTGTTGTTATCCTGAAACCTCGCTCTGTCAGGGATTACAGCTCTGTCAATGACTTGTTGAGGCAGTTGACGGCAAAAGACATATGCACAGGTATGAGCACAGCCCTGCAGAGCTGAGCGTGCTCTGAAGACTTGGGGAGTGCAGGAAGGAAGAAAGAATCTCAAGATGGAATCTTGAGGGGTCATCAAAAGTTCCCCTTGTCCCATTACAAGACTCAAATCTCACAGGGTTGACTCAGCTAGGAAACCCATCGATACAGTAAGGTCAGACTGTAAACAGAACAGGCAAATTTATTTCCAAGAGATGTTGCAGTTAGCTCATATAATTCTGCACATATGCTTTCTGTTCTGTTTAATTTTTAAAAATGCTGTTTTATTGAACAGAATGGGTTTCAAAAGTTTCGCAGCTAAAAAAAAACCAGAGCAAAGCACATTGAGAAATAATTGCTGATGAAAATCTCATAATTTTTGCAGTATGAATTCTTGTATTCCTTTGAAGTCCAGTAGGAAGGATTGCAATGTTACAGGGAATAGAATACTTTAAAATACTCGGTTCTTTTGACTCTGGCTTTGTAATGTTGCTGTCCAGTAATGTCAGTGGCTATGCTGAGTGCTGAGCATCTTGATGTGGTATATCCTGAGTGCAGGCTTGACGAGATGAAGTGTTAAATCTGCAAGGTGTTCAGTATCTTCACTCCTATGGCCCCAGTCACAGCTGTAGGTGGCTACAACATCTCAGCTTAAACACAGACCAGGTCATCTTTTGAGGTAACCACTAAACATTAACAGATATTACCAGTTCAGAATGTAATTTAATGAAAATATCTAGATCGTATCATAAATGTGACGCCCAACAGAAATCCAAATGTGCCTTACATCTTTCTAGTCCAAGTTCACACTCAACGAGCAAATTGCAGCTTTCCTGTTTAGAAAGCAGATGGATTCGACAGAGGCAAGTTTCCTACCATGTAACCCACACCGTTCATCCTACCTACAAGATATGGAAGATAAATCAGCACGTTGGGAATCACATGAAACCAAGCAGTATGGGGCTGGCTGGCAGGCTACATAAAGGACTAGTTTTGAGGGCAGTGTAGATAAAACAGTGGTCAAAGACTGGGGAGAGCCATGCAGAGGTTTGCCTGCTTCCCAGGACACGCTCCTGAAAAGACAGCGGAGACATAAGCAATGTCTCTTCTACATTCTTGCAATGCTGTACAGAACTTTAAGCATTATAAGTAATAATGATTGCATAGACTTTCTTAGACTAAGCACTGTAATAAAAAAATAAACTGTTGGTAGAAACGATATTGCAGGATTTTTATGTGGGAGTAGCGATAAAACAAGTATGATATCACTGTCAGCCACTTGGAAAGCTGTGATTTTAGAACTGTTCCACGTCCTAGTTATGGTAGTGCAACAGGAAACAATGAGCATGTGGGGAAACAAAAATGATAATATATAGTTTGAGAATGTATGAAATAGAGACGAGATGGTTCAGATGAGTAGAGAGCTCCCTGTGGAAGACATTTATCTTAACTAATTAGCCATTTTGGGAGGAAACAAATCCCTAGCTGGAAGAAAGCTAAGTATGTTTTTATATTCCAACACCTAAAGTTTTTAAAAAGACAATTAAGACTTGAAATTGGAAGGAGTCAGATCCAACCAAGTGTCCCTCTTGAGATTTATGGGATACTGACAGGCTAGTTAATCACAATTACTTTCTGAAATGTATTGCAAAGCCATAAATAATTTCTGTTTTCTGTTACATTTCCTCTGCACAAGGAGAGGAAACATTTAGACAGAAGCAATCTGAGCTGCTATGTCTTACTGCCTTTAGCCATTTTCTCCCACATGAAATGAATGTCATTGCAACCGTGTTCAGACACAGCTATGTAGATTTCCTAGATTTTCAGAAGCAGTGAGGTGTGCCGGCATGGGTATTTCCTACGTCAGGGTTGATACTTCAATTTTTTCCAGAAGTGACACTGTTCAGGCTATTTTTCATCTAAAAGGAGGACTCTGAGGACAGAAAGTGTATTAAAAATGGAAATATCTGTGGAGAAGATTTACTGATCTCTGGCTAACCAGTCAATAATTATTCAACTCATCTCATCTACCCTGAAATAATGGAGCAGTGCTTTCTACAAATTTGTCACAGAAATGTTCTTATATTACAAGATTTCGTAAAAATATTGGAAGTTGAGGGCCCCACAACTCATAGTGCAAGTTGTCTGGAACTGCTTATTTTAAAGAGTTTATCTTTAGTAATTATGCTAAATACCTTGGTTACTATTTGAATAGGAAGTATTTAAATATAAGTATCACACAAATACAGGATTGTTTAAAACACTCCAAACATTTACAGAACATTGCTCTCTCCCTATCATTACTGGTTGTCTTTTGGTAGTACATTTTAACTACTGTTTATTTTAATCTTGCTTCTAATGTAACATCTTATTTTACTGCTACTCTAAATTCCCTCTTAACCACAATGTTTTTCTTTTTAAACCAGAGTCGACCCTTCTGGTCTTGACACTGCTGTGGCATTTGAGATGTCTAGTAGTCTCAAGCAGCTGCTTTGTCGCATTTCTACTCTTCCCTCCCTTCCAGTTTTGTTTGTAATTTAGTTGCTGCCCCATGCAAAGCACAGCGATGTATATGCACAAGTAATTTGCTTCAGGAAGAGGCAGGGCTGGGATCAAAGTCATCCCTCTGCGATGTGTGCAGGGTGCCAGGAGAGCTGGAATGGGCAACCCGGCCTATGCCGCCTTATCCATTTTCACACACAAACCTGCGACGTCCACCCGCAAAGCTGTACTTCAGCCCTCCAGTACCCAGTGCTGGGGGTTTGCCAGAGAAAACCAAAATAGCAGAACGGGCATTTCCAACGGAGCATCTCGGTAGCTCACGCAGCACAGCCTAGCAGCCAAAATAAATTTGAGGGGCATAAGGCCTGGTTTGTGTTTTTCCCACCCTCCCCACCCCTTTTTTTTTCCCCCCCCTCCACTCCTGCCAGGTGCCTCAGTGGCTCCTGGGCGCCCGGCCAGGCATGGTGGGAGCAGGGCTCGGCCCTTTCTTTGT
>NW_020799092.1:76607774-76662403 GCF_003259725.1 Athene cunicularia
TGTGTATAAGAGACAGCCTCGGGGGGGCCGTGGGGCTGTGCTGGCCCGGGCCTCTGCGGTCAGAGTGGGGCTGAGGCAGTGGAGTTCAGGGGGGGGCACGGCTGTGGGTCGGACACCCCTTGGGTCCTTCCTGAGGATCCCCCCTTTTCTGTCAGGGTGGGAGGCTGGAATATCAACCCTTGCCGGGAGCAGGGAGGTTTTGGATGGCTGAACCCTTGTTTTAACGTGACTTTCTGGCACTACTGCTTTGTGTACCTGCTCCCTCCTCTGCCTTTTGTAATACTTCAGGTGGTGAAAAAGTGCCAGGCTGAGCATCGTGGCCTGTACAGGAGGGTCCGCAGTCCTGCGTGCTTCCCACAGGCTGTGCCGCCAACAGACTCCAGTCTCCACAACCCCTCTCTTAGTCCTTGGTCTCTGCTGGGACTGTCAGCAAAAGAGCCAATTATCAGATGGTTTGGGTTCGTTCCGTGGCATGGATGGTTGCCTGTAGGAAACCACCGAAGCCTTTGAACTGCCAGCTGAATGAGAGTCGAGTGGTGACTTAAAACACTGTCACCAAACTCCTGGACCAGTCGTTTGCCCGCATACACTTGAGAATAACTTTCTTTGTGCCGGTTTGTGTTTGGAGCAGGCAGCTGCTATGAGTGTAGCTAGTTTGGAGTTTTCACCGAGTTAGGGTGGAATGAAGCAGGGGCGCATCTGCCTTGTTCGCAACAAATTTATTTTGTGGAGGATCAGTTCAATTAGAATTAAGTCTATTAAATAATTGTTCTCTATGGTTATTTAGCCTGAGGTGTACCCTGCGATCTAGAGCTGTTGTGTGACAGTCGAAACTCAAACTCGGCTAGGCGTGTGTGTATTAAATACGGCAGCCAATCGGCAGTGCCTGAAACTAAAAGCAATTTGCTTCAGCGCTTTGTAGTGTAAATATTCCTGCTATGAACAAAGAGGAGGGTGTGTCATTGTGCTTGTTTCATTTGTACTTGTATGTGCTTCCTCATTTGTGGCCAGTCAGTGATTCTGTGTAGGTTCTTCCACAGTAGTAGTCTTACTTTGTTGTGAATTTTACGTTTGCGTGGTCTCGAGCTGGGACGCTCAGAAGCTTGGTGCTATATTAGGAATTTTTATGATGTGCTTTTTAATAGCCGTGCTCTGAAGTGACTTCGTTCTGCTTGTTGTTACTGATTATAACTTTGAAATTAATTCAACTTGAATGCAGTGTAAAATAAGTATTCAGTAGAACTGCCTTTTAACCAGCTGTTCTTTTGCCCTCTGATTATACAGCATGGAAACCAATCATTTTGGACTTAATGTTTGCCAGCCAGCTATCTATAAAACTTTAAACATGTGCTTCTGAAATCTCTCTATCTGTTTTCTTTGAGGGGCCATAACATTTGGCTTTAAAGAATAAAGTAAATGACAGTAAAATACTGATTTGTGCCAGGCAGGCTCTCTTTAGACTATTTTGTCTGTGTGTGTGTGTGTGTGTGTTTAAACAGTGCAGTTGCATGCTGCTCCTGTGATTTCTGGTTCTTGGGAACTGGGGATATAAATTCTTAATGTTAACTCCTTAACATCTAAGTTAAACAGATACTACAATAACATACGCACAGACTAGACCTGATTTTTTAATTGCCAATTTAAAGGAAAATCTTTTCTCTGAATAGAGGCATAATGCATAGAATTATAATATGCTGTGATTTACTTGCAATCTGGCTCAATTATCGTTAAACAGAGTATTGGATAAAAAAAGACCTGGCACTAGGTGTGGAAACAGATAATTGAATGTATAATTAGTGTGCTTGAATTTGAAGTTGTAAAGAGCTTCTCTCACTTCAGGTATGCCTTTCAAATCTAAGTTAAAATGTTGATAGTTTCACAACTACTTAAGGTGAATACCACCAAGGGCTAGAAGATGTGTGTTAGTAGAGGAAATACGGGATGGAATACAAGGGTTAGCTCTTCAGGAAAAGCTGATTGAAGGTATGTGTGGGTTGGTTTTGTTGTTTTGTGTTTTTTTTTTTTATTAGCCTTTTTAATTGCAAGGGAGAGCATGAAGGATGTCAGGTGCTAAAAAGGCAGTTTTTCCAAGATAGTATCTTTCATCAAGACACTTAACAAGTCATATTCTTTCTCTGTTGCATAGTGTTCCTGTGCAGGAGAGAACCCTACAAGCATTGAAATATATCAGGGTGTTGGCTGAGAGAGCTAAGTGGTAACTGTTCAGTTTCTAACACATATCCTTAGGAACAGTATCAGTATTGTAATGCAGTAGAAAGTACAGACTTTCAGATTCTTGGCAGTATTGACTTTTCTTACTTTTCAATGCTGCTTGCTGTTGCTTTACTCGAAATTATAGATAAAAGATGAAACTTTACTTTTTTAGGGACTTAAGCACTTTCAAATAGTCCAAGTAAATGGCCTTCAGCAAAATGATGAAGTTGTGAACAAGGGAAATTTCATAAAGCACATATACAATGTTATCACAAAGACAAAACCCGAATTTAACCAGAAGTCTATATTGGCCAATAAACAGATATTAGCAATAGTTAAGCAAAATATTTAGACACAGGGGGCAAGACAGAAGTAACATTTGATAGCTGGAAGTTGAAGTTGCTGTGGTGTACTGAAACATTCACTTTTCATGGTTATGACACATGCTTTTAGGTAGCATGTGGCTGATATATTCTCCCCTACTTCTTTCCTTAGTGTTACATGAATAGATTTTTATAAATGATATGGTGTATAATTATGCTATTATTAGCCTTAAGTGGTTTTCAGAAGTGATGCTTTGTTTTTATCTAATGAACAGCCTTTTCCTGTACATACACACAATAAAATGTCACGTAACTTGATGCCTGTGAGGCAAGGTATTGTTAGTTCATATTTAGAAAACTAAGGTGAGACTATGCCTTTGAAAAATCAAGTTGAATGGGAGACTCTAGTCTTCCAGTTCACTCTGCATATGATTGAAGAACAATTTGGGTCCTACGGTAGTACGGAGCTCTGGTCAAAAGTGCTTTGGAACTGGGTTCATCATCTGCATGACTCATTTGATGTTCTTAACATAATAGCTGTAATTAGTCCAGTAAATAATTAAATGTCATGGAAGTTATATTTGCTAATTTTGATACGAGTAATCAAAAGGAAGATGACAAGACTGCAGTTGTAATGGTATGTTTTAACCAGACACTTTATTTTTGATTGGGCTGTGTGTGCTTAGATCGTTACTTCAGCAGCCATTCATAGAGAATTGGCAGGGCCTGCAATTCCAACTGTTCTTCGGTGATTGCACTATCTAATGGCTTTGTGTTCACCTGTGTTTTTTTTTTTATAATGTTTCCATATGTATTTCTTCAGCATGATACCATTTTCCTCCCCTATTAAGTCTCTTCCCTGCATTACTTTTTCAGTGCAAAAGAAGTTGGTTGTAATTTTCAGTCTGCAGCGTTACCAAAGGCTTCCTTTTGGATTTTTTTGTGGTGTGTGGGTGGTTTTGGTGGTGTTTTTTTGCTTTGTTTGGTTTGGTGGGTGGTTTGTGTTTTGTTTGGGGTTGTGTGTGGTTTTTACTTTTTAACAAACCTGGCTTTAGCAATTGATACAGGATGTGAATTCTGATGTGAATCCAATCCAGTGATAGTTCCTCTACTGCTTTGGCATGTCCTGTAAATCTGTAAATGTTATATGAAGTTATACTTTATGAAAAGTTAGATCTCTTATTTTGTCTTTTTGTTTTATTTTCTTAAAACATTAAGAGATCTGGACAGTTGAGACTTGAAATCTGAGTCAGCACAAGATATTATCTGGCTGGATTAGCACAGGTGGTCTGGTTCAGCAAGTTCTAATAGGTTCTGAAAAGAGGAAATAAATTGCATAATATTCCTTAATTTACAGAAACTCCATTTGTGCAGGTATTAGAAGAAAATTCTTTATAGCTTAATAGGTACATTTGTTTTTTTCTTTTCATCTCAGTTGTGAGGCAAAGTTATTTCTGTTTAACTGTTCTGTTAGACTTGTATAAACTTGTTTTTAGCAGCAGGATGGAGAACATATAATAATTTTCCCAAAATGTACTTGCTGTGCTGTGATTTTTGGAGCTTGCCTTCTGTGTTTTGCTTTGGGGAGAGCCAGGCATATTGTTAGTGAATCCATAGCTGCCCTACTTCGTTATCTTTTTTTTTGTTTTGATTATGAATTGACTGATCTGATGATTTACAGTTGCTAGAAATGGTAACTTTTTCAGGTTTTGTTTCTGAGGAGAAAGTGTTGGATAGTAAACTTACTTGTAGGTCTTGTGTTTTGAAGAGTATACTGCATCTTTCTAGCTGAAGTTGCTGAAGGCAAATACTGTTTTGATGGTATTTTCAGTTACTATATCAGTATTGCAGTCTCGTACTTTTAACTTCTTAAAAATGTTAATCTTTTGGGAGCAGTTATGTTTTATGAACTAGTATATGTATGCAAGGTTAGAATATGAATGTTAGAATAAAGTATATGTTTTGAGTTCATAAACGTCAAAATATGTCCATAAGCAGTAAAGTTCCTCAGTCATAACAAATGCATCCTTGTGTTCCTTTTTTTTAACAAGGAGGATGAAAAGGTAGTAGGAAAGACAGTTTATATATAAATACTTATTCTAGTTATTTGAAGTTGAAAAAATGATTTGTCTCTTTATTTTCCTACCATCATCAGGACATGAATACCTCTGAGAAACCTTCTCCAACAAGATACCTTGCTTCAAGACCCATCTTGGATTATATGCAAAGAAGTTTCCAGTCATGAGTGAGTAGATTTCTTTATTTAAGAAGAGAGAAACCCTTAGTTTGCAGTTTAGAAGAAAGATACTTCTGTAGTGGGTTTTAGAAGGTGGTTCTTCCTCAAAAATGTTCATACTGAGTTTTGACTCCTCAGTCCTTTCAAAAATAGCCACAGAAATTTGAGATTTGGCAGAGTCTGTTCTTAATCTTCAAATTTTTGATCAGTGTGTGTTCTGTATGATTTCTATGTTGATACTCTGGTGTCATTCTCAAGAAGTTGAATTCTGTAACATGCTCATGTTTGGGGTGTTTTTTTCAGTATAAATAAAACATGTAACTCTGAGGGGAAAATGTCTTTGTGAAGAACTCTAAAATATGTGACTGTCCAGCAAATTAAAATAGCTGGTAAAAATCCAACATAAAATGAATGGACTTCATTTTATGGGGGGAAAAAAAAATAAATATATTACTCAAATTCCAGTATAGAGGTCTGATCCCAAAGGAATTTTGGCATGTGTTGGAAAGATCTGAGCCATAGAAAACTGTGACTTAAGATCTGTTTTTGTGGAAAAAAACCAGATGAAAGACACCAGAAGTTTTGTTTTAGGCCATATCTGATGGCTTAGATAGTCTTCTTTAGTGAACTGTTTTGAGTATTTAAAGGTCTCTTATAAGTTTTGAGGATGTGAGACTTATTAATATAACTCTTGGCAGCAACATTATCTAGCCTTACATCATGTGGAAATAAGGATATAACTTCATATGCACAGGAACTGTATTTATAATGTAGCTTAGTTTCAATGCAACTGTACTGAATCTGTTGAAGAATGAGTATCTAGTTCATAGGATAATTATATCCTATGTTAGCAAAATAAGATCATTTGATTTTCTGGGAGGAAGTGAGTAAAGAAAATTGTTGGTTAAATTTCTTGTCAAACTAAATGAAAAATGACTGTTCTTGACATCTGGAAGAAAAAAGAATGGTAAAGGAAGTGCTCGCTAAATGCAGCAAAGGAAAGACTACATCAAAAAAAGGACTGAATGTATTGCTGAACTTTAGCGTTCATGCTTAGTGTAGATAGAACTGTTTTAGTGTTTATCTGGAATTATATTTGGGTTTTATATTGCTGTTCACACTTGCTTGCCTTCTGACATTTAAAGTCTTGCATAGATGACAACTTTACAGGCAATTATTCAAGTACCTGAATATCCTGATTTGTCAAATGCTGCTATATTAATCTTCATTTGTTTTATAGAGCTTCTCGCATGTTGTCATTACCTAATGTATAGTCTTAAACATTACAAAGAACTAAATCTTTTTACCTTTTGAATCATAGTTGCTGTGTTAAGTATTGATTCACCAAGGTGCTGCTGTGATGTTGTTGGTTTGAGCACAACATTACTGTCATGACTTGAGCAAAACACTGGTGGTTTTGGTGAGATTTTGACATGATTCTGAACCGGAGAGTTTAACTTTATATTAGGAAGAATGAAGACCCTTATTCAAATGAAAGATAACACTTGGGAAGTACTTTGTGTGGTTACTAATAATATTATCCAGAATACAGTCTCTCCTTTGCAGGACACCACATTCTTGTGGTAGATGAGATGTTTAAATCCATGCTAAGATGGGCTTTAAGGGCACAACATAAAATGCCACTTTTTTTTTTTTTTTTAATACGGTTTAGAGAAGATTAGATGTTTTGTTCAGCTGGTATTGCATTTCTTAGTTTATGGTTTACTTAAGAGAAACTTGAATTGTAAGCATGGTCTACACAGTTTTATAGGCTTCTCTCTACTAAATACCTCAGTCTATAAGGCATTTCTCGTCTTATGAAGATGCCTTTATTTGCATACTTCTGTGCATGTAGGCTTACTCACAAAATCTGTGGGCACCAAGGATAGCTAGATGTATTAAAAGTGATGGGAGACTAGCATTTCTAACTGGTGCACCACCTAGTGTAATTCAAACTGAAAATCTAAGATGATCATCTAAAATGTGGGAATGTCAGACTTAAGGCTAATAACTTCTTGGTTAAAAAATATAGAATGCTGTTATGTGCAGGCTACACTGTAGAATCCTCTTGCTATTTTCTTGTGATACACTTGATGTAATATATATTTCCATTGCTATTTGTGAAGGACTGTTCCAGAATCTCAGTCCTAAAATGATTAAATCAGTTTTCTAGTATCTCTCCTAAATTTATTCACAGGCAGTTCATATGTATTTGGTTTTCTGCTGACCTCATTCATTAACTTAGAAAGTAATTTTTACCTTGTATTACATTTGTTGTTTTAGTGGTTTGTGACATAGAGCATATTATTTTATTGAAATGCCTTGTACAAGTGAACCTGTAATATCTGGGTACTTAAGAAGCACACACAAGCTTATTTTTAAGCAAATGATCAGTTAAAAATTTTTGGAATGTCAATAGGGGAACTACTGTTGTATAACTTTGTTAAAAGTTATCAGGTGTGTAGGCAAGTACTTTGGATCCTGTTGTGCTGAATCTTCTCTAGTATTCAGGAAGAGTATTGGCAGAATTGCAAAGTCCACCATTCATAGTAGTTGCGTTTAGTTGTTGGGCAATACAGAGAATCTGAAAAGCTCTTAAAAGTGAGGCAGTCTCTATTAAGGCTTTTATTTTTGTGCAATGCCTTTATAAATGTCTGTGTTCATAAATCAGGATAAGACAATTCTGTATTTCAAATTATACTTTAATATTGTGTGCCCCATAGGACAGCGTGGTTCACGTGCTTAAAGGATGGGTAAGACTGTACAATGTCGCTAAGTTAAATTGATTTTGATTTATTTTGAATTTAAAGATAACCTGTCAGAGAAAATCTGGCTGTATGTAACCTGCCCAGAATGTCACACCATAGAAAGAGCTGGTTTAATCTTACACGTTTTCTCCAATTGTTGACATTTGGCTGCCTGAGTGTGTAGTGTCATGATGAATTCTGATGATTATAAGCTGTGCTCTTTATGTTTGGGAGTTTTCCTATGCTTTCTCCTTTGAAGAAAGGTCAGTGCAGTGAACTTACTTGAGCTGCTGCAGTGAACTCAGTTTGCAAACAATTAAGCTAAAGGTTAGTATATACTGTGGCAACAAGCTGCTGACATCTTTGGTTTTTTTCCCCTTAAATGTATAGGATGGAGTGCCAACTTTTAAAAAAATTTATTACTCTGCTGCCGTAATGAGTTGTAGAGAATAATTCTTTCCTGGCTTTGTCTTTCTGCTTTTAGTTTTGTTTCCCACACCCTAAAAACATAATACTGCATGCAGTTGGGAAGTTAACCTGCTATTTCTTCATGCTTCAGTATCATCTCTTCAGGTTTTCTTTGTGATTGACTGAGGGCAGGAGTGCAATTTGTGTGTTTGGAGAGAGGCTATGCAGTGTAATCTTATATTTTGAAAATGGTCAGTGTGGCCTGGTAATGAGGTGGGAAACTTTTTGCTTCACCAGTTCAAATCAAGACCACAATGGTGTGATTAAAGGCTGCTTCTGTTTGATTGTCGGTTATTTCTCTTGACCTCTCATTAAAGCTGGCTTTCTAGTTGGTGTTCACAGAGGTAACCTAGGGTTTTGTGATTTCTTAAAAAAAAAAAAAAAGGGTCTTTTTTCCCTTTTTTTTTTGGTAGTGTGTGTAAAGAAATAGTCTTGGCTGACAGTGTTTCTGTTCATGAGCAATAAACTTGGGAATTAAAACAAAGGTTAAGGTCAGCCTCAATAGATAAAGATAGAATGCTTTAGCAAGTGTGCATTATTATTCCTATGCTTGCAACTGAGAAAAGTGCATTCCGGGCCTTTATAAAGCTTCCTAGGCTAAGAGAAGCCTGTTTGGTTAAGGCTGTCTCAATTTTCACCCTTTACCTCCCATCTCCCCTTGTTGTATGCCAGAATGAATTTGTATTGAACTGAAGACCAAGTCAAACTGTTCATAAAGTAAATGCTGGGAAATGGACAATTTTTTGTGGCTTACACAAAGTGTAAGGTGGCTGTGCGTTTTGCATATTTTGGGGTAAAAAGTTGCAAATAACTATGAAGCTGATAGATGTAGTTTAAGAGGCTCTGTAGTCACCAGTTCTTTTCAGTGAGCTGAGATTGAAAGGACGGAAAAAGATGTAAGTTCAGATTCATATGTAAAACTGCATACTGGGGAAGGAAAGTTTAGAAGTAAGCTAAAATATCTTTATAATGAAGAATAGTATGGATTATTATATTATGTACTAAGTTTTTATTTTTGAACCATGAACCCTGAAAACCCATTCATGAAGTACAAACTTGAAGATACAATATGTAAAACATTTAACAATTGTTGTTTTGATTTCATTTAGATTTCATTTAGAAATTTAATTTAGAAATACAGAAGCTATTGTCTCCTAGGTCATCTTTTCTGAAATTTGAAATAGTAATTCTTTATGAGAAACTGAAGATCTGAATGATAATTGTAGGACATTGGGGATAAAGAGCCATAATGCACATTTGAAAAAAAGTTAGTTTGAAGACTTGGGATATGTTTAAAATGTTTTAAGAGCTAAATAATAATCACCTCCTCTGCAGTTCAGCTATCTGCAAAAGGTGAAACTCTCAAGATAGTTAAAATAGTAAGATACTGTATCTTAACAACCACATAAAAATTACTTCACTGATAACATCAGGATTTGTCTTCTGTTTGCTCTATTTGAAACTGTCAGGGGAACGCACCATTGCAATGTAACTGCAGTGACACCCGAGCGCTCTGATCAGAAGTAGTAGTGTCCTAACTTCTTTTTGTAGGGGGAGGATCAAGCATGAAAAAATACATGTATACAAAGTTGTTTGGCTGCTGAACCTAGTGGTCAGGAAGAAGCGCTTACCACTTTTGATCTTTCTTCACTGTTAACTCTTCTGGTTTATCTTTTCATTTATTTTCTTCAGATGCTGCTAGTTAATGCTATACTGGCTGGCTGTCCCTTTTGTACAGTGTGGCTAGTACCCCAGGGAGGCTGTCCAAGCGTGCTGGAGATAGTTTTCTGACTTGAAATGCAGATTCAGAGCTGAGAGTTAGTGAGTTACAGAAACTTGTATGGACTTGCAGAAAAGTTTTGAGTGAAGCTGAGTTTCACTGGAAAGGTCTGGCCTGTAGGAGCCAAGGCTGAACAAGGGTCTTTTAACATTTCGTGACCCACTTAAAATGTTGCCCTTGTCCATAGTGGGGGTGGTGTCTTTTCACTGTCTGAATTCCTGCATTCTTCCTTGTTGCAGGAGGATTCAGAGGTTGAGCTGAATTGGGTGGGCTCCCTAAGCTGTTACTACATAGCTGTATAAATGGTTGTGCTGCTGTAATGCAGGGGGACATGCACAGGGGTGAGAGTAAGTGGTTGGTGGGTGAGCCTGTCCTCTCCACTGGTAATGCTGTCTTTCCCTTGCTTGAAGTTTGTAGGGAACTGTAGTTTATGTTGTTTAGGAATGTAGTCATCCTAGGCTTCTGCTATGCTAAGTGAGGAGAGGCATCTCCAGGGGGCTAATCAGATCTTAGATGACCCAGTTTCTCACCAATGCTGTAATTAAAATGCCCCTCCAAATACAGAGGGTGCATTTGGCACAATAAAGTATAAAACCAAATACTTTACATCACAGAACTGATGCATCACCTTGAGGAAATGTTGTCATGTTAGTAAAAGCTTGCTTGTTTTCTTAATATCACATTTTATGATGCTGGATTTCCTCTTATTTATTCAATAGACTTAATGATGCAACTTCTCAGATCTTGTGACTTTATTGCTGATAGTACAGCTGTTTAAATGTATTAGAACACAAACGAAGGCCTTTTGAAATTTGTCTATATTTAGACAGACTTTTTAGATTTTTTTTTTCATAATACTTCCTTTATTTTTGTTCACTTTAGGATACTTAGGACTGGTAAGTTGTAGCTCTACTTGAACTTAGAATTTATTTTTAGATTGAATAGGAAGACAAACATTTTTGATTTTTTTGTTCTGTACTTTTTTTGACTGAACAAAGTAAGTCTTCAATCTCCGTGGACTTAAGTGAAGTCACTTTCTTTTCCTAAGCTTTGCCGTAGGTTGCAGCTGGCAAAACCACATTTATCCCATTCAGAAACTGTGCTTCCAGGTGGTATGTTCAAGTTCAGTAGTCTCACTTTCTATAAGGCTTTGTCAATCAACAGCTATTCCATAGTATTTACTGTTTCATTTAAATTAGTTAATAATGTATAGTAAAGCTAAATATTTCTAAAACCTCTTTGCATATATTTCAAATACATTTATTGAACATTGGAAAGAAGTGGTTATTTTTAATATTTTTTTTGGCCATAAAGGGAATTTCAAAGCTATCTACCTTCAGCTGGGCTTTCTCCCCGGGAGTTTAAATTGATGGTTGGATTGATGGGGCTTCTCTAAATAAGTTAGTGCAACATAACACCTACATTTAAAGCCACATGACTTCTGTTTGTAAACCAAGATGTTGGCACTGGCAGGAAACTATTGTTAGTTTTGAACTGACAGACAGTTGTGGCAGGAAAATTACCATCATGAATGTTATTGGAGGACCAGTGTGTTTGTATACACTATACACACTTACTGCTCCCTGAATATGTCCTTTTTAAGACACTTATACTTCATATTTATTTTGTCACATTTGCAGTGAAAATTAAGGTTGGATTATTTACTTTATGACACTTTAACTCTGTGTGTATCCAAAATAGCAGAGGTGATATAAATATGTTTATAATAATAATTGAAATAAGTTTAAACATTCATTACATGTTACCTTTGTCATATATTTTGATATAATTATTTTCTATTTATAGTATAAATTATATACTTACATGAAATATATAAAAATTCTTTTATTTGTGTGTGTATATGCAGAGGGGGAGAGCAATCTTTCTAAATTTGTCTGCTTCTCACTGTTTTGATTGATGGCCAGTAAGGACCACTGAATTATCACGACTAATTGGTGTTCACAGAAGTACATGCCTTTGGCATGATAATGCTCTCCTGTGACAGTTTTTTATTTTTGTTTAAATCTTAGTCTTTGGACCTGTCTCTCTATTCCTTTATATAGACCATTGCACAATAATGTCTTTATTGTGGGACTTTGGTACTCCTGCAGCAGAAGGACTAAGTAGCAAAAGAACACTGTAACCTTGTTCTCTTGAGTGAGTATTAAGTATCTGCTACTATGTAAGCAATTCATATTTCTGGGATCCTATTCATCCTGTGATAAGTTGAGGGTGGTGTTTAAGTACATTCCAAAGAGGGAGGGATACAGAAACTCACAGCTAAAATACAGATGAAAAGCAAGAGCTATAAATGTAGGTGTTTGGGCAGGCACCCTCTTTTTTGTGTAAGGCACTGTGGAGGTAGAACAGTGTTCTAGTTACTGCAGGGAGGACTTCTAGAGGCTGCAGGAATAAGCTCCCAAGTGGTGGTATAATTTCCGATTGAGTTAGAGAATTCACAAAACAACAGCTGAGTCAGATGAAGGGTTAGAAATGGGCTGAAGAACTTTTCCAACAGCAGTGTCAAGTGAGGTGTTTAGAGGACTTTCCTTGCCTGTTGAGTCATGTTGTTCTCCCTTTCTGTACAAATGATGGAATAATATGCACCACTGTGTTGGAAAAGTGAAGCTATTGCTGCTCATTAGTGGAACTTTACCACAGATAAGAAAAATAAGTGACCTGCAACCTCATTTTATGTTTTATTATGTTCATAGTCAAGAAACAAAACACGAGATTTACGAGGTGTGTGGTTATTTTAAGCTAAATTGTGACTGTATTTCAGGAAAAACTACTCTGACATTCTTTACCCAATTTTTGATGGGAAACAACTCTTTGATTTGTAGCACAGATGGAAAATACTTGGGGTTGTTGCCATAAGTGGGGTTATGCAAGTAATCCCAGCAGGATGACTGGCTCCGTGACTGGCTCTGTGTTTGTTTAAATTTAAGATCTTTTCTTTACTTAAACTATCCAATATGTTGTCCTTTCAGTGTCTGAAGGATGGTTGCAGACGTTTGTGTAAACAAAGTAGCTGCTTTTAGGTGATATCTTATCAATCAGCTGATTATAAGGTTCGTTTAATCTCTCATTGCAAAAGAGCCCTCTGTAATTAAGAGATTTTAATTCTTAAAATTATGTGGGAGACTGACAAGATAGCACTGGTATTTTTTTCAAGGTATTGGTATGTCTGTTCCTATCCTGCTCAAGATTTCTGAAGTAAGCAGGAGGTTGTGCAGGATTTATAGGCTGTTCTGGGAAGCTGGTGTGTTGAGTGGGTTTTTTCCTTTTTTTTTTTTTTTTTTTTTTTTTTCTCCCCTTGTTTTACTTTGTGTAACATAATTATTGTCTGAAATGGAAGGCATACTAACATGCTGTAGAATCTTCAGTGCAGTGATTAATATAATAGATCACTAATGTAAAAGGGCACTTTGTTTTAATAAAGCACTTCAGTTTGCCATAGGAGAGGGTTCTTGAATGCAGTCTTTCTGTTTTACCCTTGAAAAGCTCTTTGAAGACCTGCCTAATTCCATGTAGAGTGCTGAAAGGCTCACTCGGAGCTCTTTTGAGCAGTAGTCAGACTTCCCAGAATTTTGAGAGACATAGGGAAATAAGTCTCACCAGAATGTGTTCTCTTGCATTCAATATAAAGCTTTTTTTTTTTTTTTTTGGTACTAGAATTTTGTACAGGATTATATGAGGAGTTTTTTGTGATGTTACTGTTTCCGAGTTGTACAAACACTATAATGATGTAACCCTCCTTCCCTGCCTTCTCCCAAACTTACTTTTTGGAGGTGACACTTAGCTGCAGCTCTCTGTTCTTGCCAGTGATGCTGTGCTACAGCCATACTTTGTGTCCAGGCTGGTCTGCAGACCCTGCTTGTCTTTGCATGCTTCAGAGTGGTTATATTTCATATTACTTTATATCTGGCTGTAAAAAACAGACGAGCTTTTAGCTTCCTCTTCCCCACCCCCTCCAGTTACAGCAAGTTACTGTAAGAGTGTTTGAAGGGCATCTGGGCTGGTCTTGGAGGATTGGAGAGGAAAAATCAGGTTTATAGTTTGTCTTGAAAACATTAGATACAAACTGAAGAGTGTTGATTTTGCTTTTTTCTTTCCTCCCACGCTGCCCCCACCATACTCTTTTCTATGCCACAAGTAGTGACAAAAATGTCTGTAGTTTTTACTTTTAAGTATGTGGTAGGAAAATACTTCTTTTTAGGCCAAAGGCTAATGAGTCACTTTTAGTGATACTTCAATATTTATTTATTCCCCGTGCATTAAAACAAACTAAAAGACATAATATTTTTGTGAAGCTCACTGTAAGACACTTGAGTGGTTGGTGGTGTTTTTTCTTTTCCTTTTTGTTTTATTTTGGGTTTTTTTTTGGAATGTATCAGTCATTAACTGGAACATCCATTTTGAAGAACTAGCTCTTAATTTGTGGTTTTGTTTGATGCTGTATATTCAGTGGCCCTACAAGATGGTATAGTAAGGCCAGGTTACCTGTGTGTTGTCCAGTAAAACCTAACAGATCCAGGATAAATCTACTGCAAATGGAGGATGATGGCCCTTCTTTTTCTTTTAGCACTGGTGTATTACTACTGGTAGTTATAGTAGTGGACTAAAATGCCTGACTGTAGTATTGGGTAGAGTGAGCAGTTCAGTCCCTTCTTGTCCAGACCATGGGCAATTGTTGGCTGAAACTTGGCATGATTTAAAATTCTCTCCAGCTACAGAGAGAGCATGGAGGACAGTAAATGCACCGCAGTCTTCTGTCTGCCAAAATTGGGACTGAGTCACGAGGGCACGTACCATTTTTCTTTCTTTGCTCTTGTAATAGGTAGGTAAGTTCTTCATTTGGAGAGTTTGATTGTCTTAAAGTGAAGCTGAATCAAGAAGCCTGTTTCACAATGCTGCTTCCTGCTACTGTCTAGCATAGTTTATCTACAAGCAGTGTTGCTAAGGTGCTCAGATGTTTCCCCGTTTTCTCATTGATGAGGAAATAGGAGAACTCCTGGTTAGTAGCCGAGGCATGTAGATGCTTTACGGGGAAATAGGATTAGATATGAAGCAAGTGTGACATGCTAGTTGCAGCACATTACTACATAAATCCTCTTGTAAGAACAGAGGCAAAACAGATAAACGCAAAGATAGCCACAACCAGCCACTTAACCAGAATTCGTATCTGATATATGAGTCTTAGCAGTAACCTTAAGTAGTTGCAGTTAACATGATTGTCATATTCAAGTAGTAAGCTTGGATTTTTTTTTAAATACATGAGTTAAAATGTATTTTAAAAGGCTGTATTTTCTGACTGTATGTGCAAGGAGAGCAGGAGACAGAAGTCTGGAAGTGAACAGTTAATGGTGTCTCCCGTTGGAACACAACTGCAGTAAGCAAACTGACCCAGGTACAGTTCCTTTCGAAGGAGGGTGGATCACCCTGCTCTGTGACCTTCAGGCTAATTTTCTTCAGTTACTTTTGAAGCATTAAATTCTTTCTTCCCTAGCATGTGTCTCCTTAACATTTTTTTTTTTAATCAATAGGTAATCTATGTTTGTGGAAATAGACACTTCTTTAGTGTTAGATTAGCCTATTACAAAGTATTAAAAAACTTGTTTTAAAAATTTTGATTTTATTGCGGAGAGAAAGCCATACCATAGACTATTTGCTACACAAATTAAGCCTGCAAATACATGGGTTTAATAAAAGTACTATGTATTTTGCAGTGGACTAATAAGGTTTGATGTTCTTCCTGGTGGATGTGGACAGCTGCATTTTATTACTTGGATTAAATATCAACACAGAAATGTTACATGCAGTGAAGGATTTAATCATGCTAACAGATAGTGATGCACAGAATTTTGTAGTTTTTCTTTGCGTTCAAGGAGGTAAGAGATGATTAGTCTCATTCATATCCTTTTCAACAGGAAACCAAGTAAGGGTTTAAATTAAAAGCAACGTTTTTATCTTTTCTTTGAATTGAACACACATTCACTTTTATCAATCTTTGCTGGATTAAACTAATAAATTTACTTTGACTTCAGTATTGACACATGTGAGAGTAATAGTTTGGATTTTTGTTTAATATTGAAAAAAAAAAAAGTATTTTAATGACTAGTATGGTTTCTTTCTGTGCGCTTAGGTTTGACAGAGTATTTAATAATATCCTTTAGTTTGAAGATATCTCTGTCAATTAATACTACAGCCATGACCCAAATCCAGGAAATGCATAATTGCTGCATATTCTGTTTGGAATGCTGCACATGCAGGAAATGCTGCATATTGTTTGGAAAGGATTTAAAAACTTTTGTCATAATTATAACTTCATAAATATTTGTTTACTTTTTTAGACTTTTACTATGGAACTTTTTTCTCAAAATAATTATAATTTGCAGCTAAAACTATATAAAGATATAGTTAATATGAGGGAGACAGAAATTGTGGGGTGTGTGCATTCACTGAGATGAGATCTTGTACTAACACTTTTTCATCCTTCTGTTTTAAAAAAGCACATTTTGTCATATTTAAAACGGGCTGCTTAGATACAACTTTGCTTGGGGAAAATGCCATTTGCTTTGTTGGTACTTTATTTACTAGCTGGTGTGCCTTATAAAGTGGCCTTTTGCCCTTTAAAGGGCATGGGTGTGAGGGAGAGGTGAAAGAAATAGGATAGATTTGAAGATCCATAAGAATCTGTGGTTCTGTAGTTCCTTTTTATTGTAATATCTGTGTAGCTTGCTTAACACAAAGGTAATCGTGTTGTTCCAAAAGACATGTAGTATCTCTCTGTTTTATCTAAGGAGTTGTACACTGTAGCCTAAGCTATCCCTTTTGACAAATCTTTACAGGTTAAATATCTATGAGCTTTTGGAAGCCTTTTAAACAGTTGCTGAATGTGTAGCTTAGATGCCCTTGTATGTCTAAATCTGATGGTACACTTTTACAGTAAATATATGAGCAAAGACTAAGCAGAGCCCTTTGCTCATGGAGGTGATAGCTATAAAACATTTATCAGGAGGAAAAAATAAAACATACTTTTTTTTTTTTTGAGTAGTATATCAAGACATATTTGAACACAAACTTCTGATACTGATCTCCATTAGTGTCTGTTATCAGGAAGATGATAAAAGTGATCTACACGGGCAGTTCCCTTTTCTTCAATGTGCCTCTCTGGGAAAGTTGCTGTCTGTCTTGCTGTCCTCTAGATGCACTTGCAGAATGTGTTGTACCAAGAGCTAAGTGGGTAAAAAATAACATAAATTGAGTTAGAAGGATAACAGTAAGGGTATTGTGCAGTGACAGAATTTTGCGATGTGTAGTTTCTTTCCTTAAAACTTCAAAGTGTGCAATAATGGCTGCTGAATGTAGCTATATGTGTTCTTCTCTTCCCCTTTCCTCTCTTTTAGCATTTATTTTTCCTATTTGAGTTGGTAAGTTTTTCCCTGGAACAGGAAGAATTAACTTCACTGACCCTTTATTGAAGTTCTCAATCATCCTGAATTTAATGAACAGCTTTCTTGTATGTTTAGAGTAGAAGGAAAAACAGACTTTAAAAAAAGAAATGTGAACAAATGCCTCTCATCCTTGTTAATCACTGTTCCCTTAGATAGCTTTCTGTTACAATTATTTATTATTTCTTCAGCTTCTAGATCAAGCTTCTTTCTGCTCCCAAGAAGGTTTCTTCCAAAAGAGGATCATATATCTACATCAGTTTAAAAACTGCAGCCATACTTTCATGCTTTAAAAATTGTAGCAAAAATGCCAAAAATGAAGAAAAAAATAAATATATTCCAAAGTGAATGCAAATTGTGTTGATTTAAGCGGTTACTGACATTTACTGACTCTGTAGGACCATTGAGAAGACTAGGGATATTTATTTATTTATTTTTATAAATGATTTGCAAAATGCATAGCTAAAAGCAGTTGTTTTTGAAAAATGAATGCCCCGAATAATAAATAGTCATATCACTAATGCAAACATTTTTCACAGGAAAGGCTACCAGAATTTCATACATGATTTCTTGAGAGCATTAGGGTTTCTTTTTTTTTTTTTTTTTAATATTTTTCATTTTAGTGCATTACTGTCAAAGAATAATTTGTAGAAAATAATGAAGATCAAAATTTAAAGTTTCGGAGATTTATGGGGAGGTTTAGTTATTGATCTGGAACTCTAGAGTTCTCCTACTCCAACTACAGTAGATTATTTAAAACTTAATAAAAACTGTGGGCTTCAGTTCATGGAGTGGAAAATTAATTCAAATTATTGGTGAGAAAGGATAGATAACCTACTTTTATAGCTGCTTTAGTAATCATTTGTATCATGATATATTGCCCATCTTAGAGCTCAATGCCTATTTATTTTGAGATATTAATTTGAAGACCAGTTGTGACAAGAAAAGTCCAGGAGGAGTATCATAAAACAAAAATGTTTCTATTGATACTTAAGGTGTTGCTGGGAATTAGTTGCTAGGTAGACTTTATTTGAATTTATTCTTTTTTGCAAGAAATAGGCAGTTTTACTGTGAACTCACTGCAAATGTTTTTACAATATGCTGTTCCTTCTGTTTGATATTTAAAGAATCTTTTCCTGGCTAATGTGTCTGCCTTGTATTTCCTTAATCCTTTAAACTAATCTAGTGTTGAAAACTTTTCTCCTGGTTATGTAATAGATGTTGCTCCTGATAAAATCAGCTTCATTTTCTGACCCCTTTGTTAAGGTGGGAGGGAAGATGATGAAGTGGTTCTGCCATGTGTGGTTTCTGAAACTCCATTTTTTTAAAGCAAACATTCAGATTGGTCGTTAAGACCAGCTTGCCCTCACTTTTGCTGGTACTTGACTTTTTATAGCCCTTGTTTTGAGTAGTCCTACTGACTTTGTAACATACTGAAGGGCCCTCTGTATTTCACAGATGTAGAAGGAAGGGTCCAGAGAGCACGTGGACCTCTGCTCTTGTAAATCCCCATCTCCTGCCTGTTACGCCAGGGTTTGTTCTTTCACAGAATGAAAGAGATACCAGAAGGAGTGTTTTGTGTATGTATATTTATCTGTTTTTTAGATAATAATGGCAAGATTTAAGGCTTGATCCCAATTGTATTGGAACAGGTAGCAACAGGACTGGATCTCGGGCTGGTACTTTACTGGCCATTGCGTTATGGGCTGGCCATTGCTTTGGGTGTGTTGGGCCTGAACATGTTTAGAGTCTAACAGATAGAGAAAAGGACATAAATAAGTCTGGTTATGAGAAGCATAAGATTATGAAAACAGATTTGCATAGGTTTCTGCAGAGATGTGGTGGAGTAATCTGTATGCATCCTGGGTTCTGGCCAGTTCAGGTTGATGTGAGATGGAAAAAGAAAGGTCATGATAACTTTGCAGCTCAAATAAAATATGTGCAGATCTATTGTTCATATGAATGCATGCCCTCAAGCCATTTTAGTGGGGTTTGGTGGTTGGTTTTTTTAATAGTAGCTTGTACATCTTTCTTTCTGTAAATGAGTCCACAACAAGCAGGCTCTTTTTTGGGTAGCTGCAGTGCTGCCTGGGGTTACCCTAAGAGTTCTTGATGGCTTTTTAAAAGCCTAGATAGAATGCCATGAATATATAGACATACAGATTATAAGAAGAAAGTGAAGAAGAAAATACAAAATTTTCCTCAATCTTTAATTCTGATATTTTTTTTTTTTCAAGTGTTCTTTGACAAATTCTCAGCTATACTTCTGCAGCATCTTTTGTGCTGTAAATATGTTACCTCCTGGTAATGTGCTTTATGAAAAAGAACTGCTTTCAAAGACCAGTTAATTATAATTGCGTTAATGGCACCATTTTTATTTTGGATGATGACAGCGGACTAATCAGGATGCAGGTCGTTCTTTTTATTATGGTTAGGAGAGGTCAAGGGCTGCACACCATAATCCATAAAATCCCATCCTGGTTAACTGCTTCTTCTCACACCAATGTATTTCATCAGGCTGATAACATGTGCATGATTTCTGTATTCCCTATGATTTTGAAGTAGGGAAGAAAAGCAAAATGCACAAACATCATCAGCAAACACATATTGCTTAACAAACTCGCTGTTGACAATGAAAAAATGCTCAGCAGAAATTCATGTGATAAGCACTGAATGTGTAATGCTATTTTTTTCGTCAAACAGAATCCACTTAAGTTGTTACACTAAATTTATGACACTTGGTTTCTTTTCAGTTTACCCTGTGTATCTGTGTCAGAATTGCTGCGAGCTTTTGGTTGGTGAATATCCTTGCCCACAGTTTGTGTTTGTTAGGATGTGGTCTGAGACAGCAGTTGTAGTGACAGATCTGCATAAATATCAGTTCAGTTTCATGATTCAAAGGTAAGAGTGATCCATAATGAAGTTATCACTCATGTGCAACAGTTGAAATGACATGATTTGGCTAGTTAATTGTGTTAGTTGTGTCTTGTTTCTTCAAGTCTTTTTGATATTGCCACTCTTCTAAAGAAGATGTCATGGTTTATTGTCTTAGTAGGTGTATGAATTGGTTTGAGGAAAGAGAAATAGCAGCCAAAAAGCTTATTGCATAACTCTTCAAAGTTTGAGTGATTTGTCTTGTTACATTGTTTGCCATGAACATCATGGACCTGTTTTGGACTTGCACCATTTTCTTTCTTTACTGTTGCACACAGGATGTTTAGTGAACTGGTTTATATTTTCCTATATTAATTTTAAAGCTTTGGGTTTTTCTGTTTAGTTTCTTTCTATGTGACATTTTCTCTGACAAAGAAGAGAGGGAAACTACTGTGCCTACTATTTTTGGAGATTATTTCATGTCAAGGGGGGCAGATGTGTGTGAAAATGGTTTCTAGTCCTGAAGTTCTTGGATGTGTCTCTTAAAAGCTTAGAGCAGGCTTTGACTGTTTAAAATACGCCTACCACTGGTGGAGAGAGAAATACTGGTGACCATGGGATGAAAGACTTTCTAATGGCTATTCTGCTGACTTCACTAGGTACTGGTTTGGTGTTCTCACCACAGTCCGCTAGACCTGCAAATCATCTCAGAGTCCTTTCCCAATTAGTGGTCTTTGTTATCAGCAGCACAAGGGGCAGTTCTTAAGAAAAGGGAGCGACTATCCTTTTTGCAGCTAGGAATAACCCTTTTCTGGGTGTTAATTCCCAGCTACTGGAGTGTCCTATTTCTATTATTTAGTAAATTTGACACAAAAGCAAGTACAAAGCATGCTTTCTATTCTTTTCTCTCTTCTTCTGGTCCCCCTTCCCCACTGTTCTTCTCTGTCAGTCCTCTGTCTTCTCATTCTAGTACTTGAGAACCTTGCTGTAGAAATGAGATAATCTAGTTCAGTTAAAAATCTCCTTGAGGATCCGCAAGGTATATGCGTTAGGTGGGTGGGCAGATGTTGTTACTGGTGATTTTATTCTACCTTACTCTTTTTTTTTTTTTTTTTATTTTTTTTTTTAATCCTGTTTTCTTTTCTAAGTATGTTTATATAAAGAACATCAAAAGTTTACTGATGCTGTAGAGTAGTTGTGTTCATCTATGAACTATAAACTGAGACATCAGCTTTTCAGAGAAAATTTGCAATGTAATGTAGCTCTAAGTAATGATGTTCCTTTGAGTTAATGTCTTTAACTTGAAGACAAGTTGTTTGACAGCCCAACTAGATAAAGAACAAATACATCGTGGCAAGGTAATGGTGAGAAAGTTCTTACAGCAGGAATTTTGAGGACTGGATTATTAAGTAAAGGACCTTAAGGTAAACTTTACCAGTCAACACTGCATTCTACATCTTATTTAATGTTTTGAAATGGTAGTTGTTCTGGAAACATGTACTTGTAGAGAGATAAGTAAAATATTACTATATTTAAAGTAATTTGTCTGAAACCTAGGAGTTCTGTTTTCAATGGTCTGAAGAATCCTCTTTCAGGAAGATAAATTACAGTTGCACACTATGCCAACAAACTTCCTATTAAGTGGACACTTGAATACTTGTGGAGTGGGAGAAGAAATGGGACAGCTTGTCGGAGAGAATGATTTTAGTTGTCTTTGTTTTGCCAAGACAAATACCATAGTACTTCGGGTTGCTGTTACTTCTGGCAGAGGTGGATTAATGGGCAGGCTGTAAATAAGACTGACATAACAGAAACAGTTTGTTGTGCTTATGCTCTATGTGTTTCAAGAGACTGACATGCACGTGGATAAATACACCAGCAAATCTAAAAATCTGTAACGCCTGTGATCAGCAGCTGGAAATGGAAAGAGATGACCTCTCCCCCCCACCATCTAACACTTAAGCAATGGGAACAAAAGGTCTGAAGGCCAGAGAATGGGTCTTGCTGTGCCTCAGTTGTGGCCTTTGGTTTGTTATGATGTTATGACTTTTGGAAAGTGTAGTTGGCTTCATAAATCACTCTCTTTGTGTAGGCAAGACTTCACAATGCTGTGTAAGAATTTAGTTTCCTGAAGTGTTCACAGAGCCTCTTCAGGGCTGACAGTTATTTAACAGAACCATATAAAACATGATTTCTCATGATTTTTTTTTTTTTCCCCTACTCTGTAGAGGCTTTGACTGAAGGCGTTTCTGAAGTGCCTTTGTACATTTTCCAAATGGCGTTAAAAATGTTGTGGGGCACATACTGCAATTTGTTTGTTTTAAATTACCTGACAGAAGTAATGATAATACCTTAGCTGAAACAGCTCTCTGGGCCTCTGGTGGTGGGAGAGAGAAGAACGCCTGAGATACTCCCAGGATTTCCAGCCTTGCCTCCTCCCGGTGTGCAAGAATTCCCGTCACGTACACGGGTGTCAGAGGTGTGTGTTCAAGGGGGGAGAAAAGGAACCGAATGGCTCTCTTTAGCAGGTGCTAGCTTGTGCCTGATGGAGTTTAGCAAGCAAGCTAGATTTAATTTTAATTCTGTTAGTAGGTCTGATGCTGGCTCTACACTGCACTGGTTAGCTCTCGTAAAGCATTACATGAAATTTCATGATTTGAGACAGACTTTAAAAGAGGATGCAGATATGCTCCTTAAATACCGAGCCTAGGGGAGTACATTGCATCTGTCGGCATTCGTTTCAAGTGGTGTTTTCTTTAGTTTCTTTGTGGTGTGAATGTTTCCTTTAAACTTTATTTAGAGAAATCAGTATGCATTCTCTGCAGTAAATAATTTTAAAATGTTCTGTAGAAATACGTTTAGGACTGGTTGCAGTTTTTTGTCTCCTTGTGCTGAAGTCACCTTAAATCCATCACCCCAGCCTGTAGAGTCGTCAGGCAGAAATCTTTCTGTGAAGGTAGATGAGTTGTTCCTGCATCAGTTTTGCTCAGCATGCTGAAGACAGCCATGTAATAACATGTAGTAATGAAACCTGTTGGAATTTTAGAGGAGCATCTAGTCTCTTTGATCTTGCTAACAAGCAATGATTCAAGTGCTACAGATTGTAAAGGATCTGGTGTCGCCAGCAAGACGGAGAACAGATGCTACTAAGAAAGGTAAGAGCAGCACTGGGATATATTCAGTGTTCTGAGTAATTTACTGTAAATCAGAAATATTTTGGAGTTTAGTTGCAGTCAAACTAAGTGTGTACTCGATACTTAAAAATGTTCTTTGTTGTGGCATGTACAGCTGCCATAAATTGGCTTAGAACTACATTAAGCCCAATTATTTTCGTTTTGCAACTGCAGTTTTCCCAAAGAGAATCCCGATGACGTTTATTATGCTGAAGATGGAGTTTATGTCAGCATTTGTATCTGCTACTGTTGTTCTAAAGATCTTTTCCTTATTTTTCTGTGGTAAAACTGTTTTTCTTGTCTGGATAGCTCAGGCTGTGGAAACAACAACCGTATTTTGTGAAAACCCATCAGAATAGTTTCTAGAGCCTTAATATTCTAAATGAGAATAAGAGCAAAAATAGGCTTCTTCAGTGTTTATGGAAATGAGACTGAAAGTACACAGCTGCACTGCTGGTTAGGTTTTACAGTGAGTTCATTTCTAGATTACAACTAACTTCAAAATCCGAAATGGCTCTTGCAAGTGTACAAACTATTACTTGAAATACTCAATTATTGTTTGAAATTAATTGATGTTAAATGCTTTTCTTGTTCTCTTCAGCATGTTGAATGTTTGTTTTTTTTCTTCGCTAATGTAGTGCCATCCTTTGTGTTATCTGGCATACTTATCTAATTAGGAACTGATTAAACAGGGATTTTTTTTCATCTTTACTTCTACATATTAATTATTTGCCGTTGCTGAATATATAGTTTGTAGAGGAACTAAATAATTTGTGGAGATGTCTTAGAAATTTCATTCTTTTTCTTACTAGAATTAATTTTCTAGGACTGCTTTATTTTGTATCGAATAAGTCATGAATAATTTAGGATCTACAGCATCTGTGTGTGCCTGTTACCGTGTCATTGTTCTGTTCTGCCCTTACACGTAATGTGTGGCTATAGGCAAGTACTTTTATTTTAAGTCAGTCATCTAATAACATCAGGCTGCTGTGATTCTAATGAATTAGTTTAATGAAACACCTCTGTAAGGAAAAAAAATCAGTAAAGGTAGAACTGTGCTCTGCTGTTATCTTGTTCTGAAAAAAAGACTTACTTTTCATAAAACCAAGCTTCCTAATTCTTTAGATTTTGCAGAGATTGGTTGAACATCCCACACAACACTTTTGTAATTTCATCAGAGTGAATTATTTGATTTCAGTTCTTTTACTGTTCATTTTCTGATTTGCTCCACTAGTTACAGAGAAGAATGAAGGGGAGAGTTCTCCTTGTTTGTTCTGCTAGGCAGGCTTGATTTTTATAGAAGTAGTGTAAGAACTAGTTTAAAAAGACACCATCAAAAATATTTTTTAAAAAATTGCTTATTGCAACAGATACAATGGAATTGGAAGGGAAAGCCTTGAAAAACATAAGGAAATGCTCATTTTCTCAGTTCTAAAGCATTGAGTTTTATTTGCTTTCCACTGGTTTACTCCCTTGTTAAAATACACTAATTTCGTGTCGTTGTTTGGGTGGTATTTGTAAACTGGTAGTAACCGAGCTAATTAGATATTAGATCTTACAGAACTTGGTAGTACATTTTGACAAGCAATATTAAGATCTTATAATTAAAAAAAAATTCAAACATTCTGAAGAAAACGTTTACAAAAGATGCAAAATGCTGACAGACTTCTGTGATAAATACAGCAATTTGAGTAGGCATTAGGTTGTTGGTTTGTTGTTTTTTTTTTTCACAGCATGCAACATTAGGCATCTGGTGTATGTGAAGGACTGTATTCTACAGAAATGACTCATTATTGTTTTCAGTAAATGGAAAAATGTATTTGTAAAGGAAGAGTTGCTAGGAAGCCCAGTGTGAATGTGAGGTGAATTCATTGAGGCAGGAGGGATGGTATGTGAAGTGTTTACCAATGTGCTTTCAAATTGGTGTTGGTAAATGTTTTTAATCCTACTCCTTGACTGCATCCTCTTCTTAAAAAAAGTGTTTACCAGTAGAATATAATTTACTGGGTAGAAGTCTGAAATTTATTGGTTTTGACTTGTGTGAAAATTTTCTGAAAAATCTCTGCCCCTTTTAATGAAAAATAGGAACTCAAGAAACCAAAATTGAAAATAACTGAGCAGACACCTGCAGAAGGGTCACTGCATGTGGGGAGTGGAGGAAGAGCACAGCCTTCCTTAGGGCCTAACTTGCACTCAGGAGACAAATGTTACACAGTAGTATAATGTATTATTTGTATATTTCATGTATTGTACATAGTTTAAGATTGAATTAATGTCCTAAATGTATAACTATTTTTATAAATAGTACACAAGGTTGTGGAGGAAAGGATTCCTCCAGCCTCCAGTTTTCCCAGCATTTATTTTCAGGCTGAGACCTAGAAACACAGTTACTAGGCAAGTTTTTGCATCCATGGTTCAACAACAGAAGCTTGTTATAAGGCCTGTGGTAAGCTTAGCTACTATGGAGAAGAAAATCCAATCCTTGCAGAAGAAATTCCTGCAGAATGTTGTGTAAAAGAAACCCGTTATTAACATTTCATGGGTCGAGATGTGGATCTAATGGAATAGTTGAACAGCCTGCCAAAGTTGCTGAGTCTAATTGGTTTTTACAGGCCAGAGTCTGTTTTCATTGTGGCTGTGACCCATGCCCCTAGTTAAATTAAATTTCATTTTCTCTATCATGAATGTGATAAATAAATGTAAACAGTTAGGCACTGTGAATATGAGTATTTATCTTGTCTCCCAGTTGCAAGTCCTGTGGTTATGGTTTTCTCTTTAATCTTTGACTGTTGAGGCTGACATCAGAAAATCCTTCAATAGGCCTCTTAGGTTCTTGCTTAGTGATACATGCAGTGAACTAAGCAGTAAGTTTCAGTTCATAATTTCTCACATTTCCATCCTTTTTTAATCTTGTGCTGCTTAAAATTTGAATCCTTTACTCCTTTTTTTTTCTTTTTTTTTAAAATTATTTTTAGGAAAAAAGCACCCTCTAATTGTGTTTCATAGTCTTCCAATTGCAGTGAATGCTGAGTGTGTAGAGCTTTTTGTTTGCTTTTTATGGTTTTTCCTTTGGGAAAGCCAACCCAGACCCTTACCATATTTAGATAACAGGTCAGTTAAAGAAAAAAAAAATTACCTCTAATCCATTTATTGTCAAAGGAGTAACACTTTACATGCTTTGTAAATTTGAAGGTGAACATGAAGCTGTAGAGAAAATCAACTTTGAAGAGGTTGCCATAATTTTAATGTCATAAGACTTGAATTTCTTAAACAATTTAGGAAATTAAAAGTCTGTCTTTGGATAAAGTCCTAAATCACACCAGTTTAAAATTCTCTTGATAAGCATTCTAATTCTAAGCCAAACATTTTGCAAGATCTGAAACGTTTCAAAGTTTAAAAAAAATAGTTCAAATGTTAATTCTTCTAGAGAAATCCATGTATAGTATAAATCTATTAATTATTTTCCCCCTCACTGAAATCCAAGTTGATGAAAATTAATAAGGAGATATTTATGTTTGCTTCTTTCTTCCCTTCTTCCTTGTACAGATAGCCACAGCAGAACTTAATTGGCAGCACTACCTTGATGTTAGGATACAAAAAGAGATATTTTATTAAAATATTTCTAGCAGATGGGACAACTAAATCAAAAACATAGGATTAAAAAGGCATGCAGTGATCTAGTGTAAGAGATGGATAACTGAGAGAAAACTTTGGTTTGAGGTTTTTATGGATTGCAAGAGGAGACATAAGATTGGTCACTGCAGTATTTGGGCTGTAAGCCAAAGATAACTATGCTCATCAGGAATCCCCTGTATTTCTTTAGGCAATGTATCTTATTGCAGCCTTTGAGGTTTCAGACAAAGCTTATGGATATCTTCAGTTTCAAAGATAGTTTTCATTTTGGAAATGTGCGCCTACAAGGTATGTAAACGTTGGGTCAGACAAGAATAATCATGTTTAAATGTGCCAGTAATAGCTCGCGCTTCAGAAGTTACTGCCTGAATTCACTTACTGTGGTAGAACCTTGTATTTCAGACTGAGACTTGGCAAATAACCTGCCGTATTTTTTTAGGAGTCTTTTTTTGGAATGGTCTAAGTTGATGAGTTGCAAGATGGAGAAAATAAAATAAAGATCCCACATCAAGCAGCTGTTGTTACTTTTTGATGATAGTAGAGGAAAGGTATAATCAAATGCATTCCCTCAAGGCAACTAGGGAAACTCTTCAGTCTCCTTTTTTTTTTTTTTTTTTTTTTTGTTGTTTCTTAGAACATCTTTGAACAGGAGGCTGAGAATTTTGCCTCTTATGGGAGGTTTCAGGGTTACCTGAATTTCTTTTTTAATTTCTTTTTTAACTTCCTGCTTTCCTTCAGAAAGAATTACATACTTTTTTCCTTTCTATCTCTTAGGATTTTTTAAAATGTAGTATTTTATTCTTAAGTGATTTCTGTTTTATATATGTGAGAAGCTGTTTTGTACTTTCTCTCTAATGTGTTTTTTTTAAACTTTTCAGTCTGCTTATAGCAGTTTGCTTCATTACTTGAAAATCGCCCCGCTTAAATACTCTGCGGTGAACACTGTAAGAAATGTCTATTTAAAATAAAAATCTTAGGACTTCCTGATTTTTGCTCTGGCCTCTCTTAGGAGCAGAGCTGTATGTTACTGGCAGTTTGCTTTCAGGCAAGGTTCCACAAGCATGCACATGAGCTGACTGAATGCAGCATGCATCCTAAAGCTTGAAAAAGTTCTTGAGGAATTCCTGGGACAAGTTCTTTAACCATCATTTACCAGCATCTCATTTGTGCTAAGCTTGGTCCAATTTTTTAAGTTTCTGGCATACTTCATAGTCTTATGTGCATCTTCTGTGATTCTTCCTTCAATCAAGATGATAGAAGATCCTGATTCCTTTTCAGTCACAGGAGAACCTTGTGTTCTTCTTGCTGAGCTCTGGATTAGTTGCCCGAAGGGTTGTTGTATGCAAGAACTGTCACGATAACTGGTATTTTTTTGTGTAATTGGATTGAGCAAGTGACGTTATGAAAACAAATGCATGCTTTCTGATGCAAACCAATAATAGTAAGATTATTTTTCTGAAGAAAGCTCTTCCACCTCCTGAGCCAGAACCAAAATATTGAACAAATCAGTAAAGTAATGCTTTCCGAGATTGCTTAGATTTTTTCGGGAGTATTAATTAAAAAAAAAAAAAAAAAAAATTACAGGCTTTTTGCCTGCATCTCTTTGGTGCCAACTTCCTGTATCAGAATTTTTTCTTGTAGTCCTGATCTTGCACCTTCCCTCACAGACTCATCTGTTACCTTCCAGGGAAGCTGAACATAGACAAGGAATGCAGCAGGACTGGATACCTTCTGGAGACTTTTTTGTTTTCAAGTTGTTAATGAAACCCAAATGGTGTTCTGCGTAAAATGGGTAGATGGAGATAGCTCATTCTAATGTATAGAGAGAAAAAAAAAAAAAAGAATTCAGATTTCCTACCACTGCTCCAGAGCTGCTTCAAGAATTTTTCCAGTTCATGTGTTTTTATTATATATTTAGTTTTCCTCGATCTTTTCTTTCAAAAACAATCACCTCATACCCTTCAGTGTCTTCTGGTTGACAAAACCATAATTTAATGGTATTTTAGGTTGAAATAACCCTAAAAAACCCTTCAGCTTCCTTGGACTGTGTGTCTAGGAGGTAGAAAATAAGTCTTCTCATTCAAGTGTACCTAGAAATGCTGATGTGAAAAAATGGTATATTTAAAGGGTGGATGAGATTATCACAATCTAGTGTGACCTCTTTCTTGAAGGTGGACTACTGACTATAGCTATTGCTCTCTCTGTACAACAATTACTACAGTTCATGTGAATACGAATTAAAGTTGGGTAGTCATGGGTATTTTATTGTTGAAGGAATACTGTTATAATCTGCGTTGGATATTTTAACTGAGAAATGCTGGATAGAAGTAAAGGTTTTATAGACGTGTATACCTGTTCTTAAATTTGCTTTCTGGAGGTAGAATGGACATGGGAGAAGAGTGATCTTTTTCTTGTAAGGCCAGAATATGGGCAAAGAGTAAATTTTATTTATTTATTAATTAAAATAAAAATGAACTCAGCAAGTTTTCAGTGAGCTGCCAAGTCTTGACAGCAGGGAGTTAAATCTTTTTTTTTTGGTGTCATTAAATATGAAATTCTGCCCATGGCAGTCAGGATAATTTATTGTATTCTGCAGCTCATCAGTACATATATGCAGCTTCAATTCATTATTTACTATGGCTAAGGTTCTACGAATGTGACAAAATTTAGCTGTATTTCAACAGGCTCTACTGACATTATTATATTTGTATTAAAGTATAGGCCTTTCAGCTGTGGTTTCACAGATAATTAATGCTAGCACAAATGACTCCTCTTAAAGATGCACTTCTGCCTTGCTTCTGCTGCTCGTTTTGTCTCCTCATCCCAATTCAAATTCCTGTAGCGCTTCACAAGCATTCCTATAGCCATATACTGATTTGAATTGGGAAGCTGATCTCAATTAAACTACACTTTGCTTTCTTGTTGAGCTAGTTTTAATCTTGATCAGTTTAACCAATCCGGTTACTGATACAGGTTCACAAACATGCCATCTGAAGAGAGGAGCCCGCAGTGGGCTGTGAGTAAATACGTGGGAGTGGGGGTGTCCTTCCTTCTGTGGTGATGCTGACTGGCCTTAGCCTGAAGTGCTTCTGAGACAAGAGCGGGAGGAATTCCACCTCAGGATGATACAAACACAAGCAAGTAAGTGTACAGTTGGATCACTGAACAACTGGACACATGGTGACTCATCTAGAGGATTTTTAGCTGAAATATTCCATTTCTGTGGCTGCCATCCACTACTAGCTCTCACTTTGAATAGTAATAACTTCCATGGGATATACAAACATGTTTTCTCTATTGCATTTCTTATCCTGACAATGTATTGCCTTTTTACTTTATTTAATAAAAACATAAACATGCTTAAACTATTTAATTTTTCTCATTTGTGTGATGCAAGATTCAATGATTAAGAAAGGTCGCAGTGCTGTTTAGCCATATGTAGCTGTTAATGACTTTATTGTCTGTTTATTTGGTCCTTGATTATTAGGTAGGTGGCATCATTTACCAAAGTAGTTAGATATTGTATCTTGGGAATTGATCTATGGCTTAAACAACATTAATACAGACAGCTTAAATGTGTGGTGTGGTTGATGTGCTGGAGGGGAGGGTCAGCATCCAGAGGGACCTGGACAGGCTGGAGAGGTGGGACGGGTAAACCTCATGGAGTTCAACAAGGCCAAGTGCAAGGTCCTGCAGGTGGGTCCGGGCAATCCCAAGCACAAATACAGGCTGGGTGGGGAATGGGTTGAGAGCAGCCCCAAGGAGAAGGGCTTGGGGGTATGGGTGGATGGAAAACTGACTGAGCCAGCACTGTGCTCTCACAGCCCAGAAAGCCAACCGTGTCCTGGCCTGCATCAAGAGAAGTGTGGCCAGCAGGGCGAGGGAGTGGATCCTCCCCCTCTACTCCACTCTTGTGAGACACCCCCCTGCAGTGCTGGGTCCAGCTCTGGGATCTCCAACATCAGAAGGACATGGACCTGCTGCAGCGGGTCCAGAGGAAGCCACGAGGATGATCAGGGGTCTGGAGCACCCCCCTGTGAGGACAGGCTGAGAGAGTTGGGGGTGTTCAGCCTGGAGAAGAGAAGGCTCTGGGGGGACCTTATAGTGGCCTCCCAGTACTTAAAGGGGCTACAGGAAAGATGGGGAGGGACTCTTTAGCAGTGAGTGTAGGGATAGGATGAGGGGTAACAGTTCTAAACTGAAAGAGGGTAGATTTGGATTAGATATTAGGAAGAAATTCTTTACTGAGGGTGGTGAGACACAGGAACAGGTTTCCCAGAGAAGCTGTGGCTGCCCCCTCTCTGGAAGGGTTCAAGGCCAGGCTGGACGGGGCTTTGAGCAACCTGGTCTTAGGGGAAGGTGTCCCTGCCCATGGCAGGGGGGTTGGGACTAGATGATCTTTAAAGTGCCTTCCAACCAAAACCATCCTGTGATTATGTAAAACTGATTTAGCTATAGAGGAGCTACAGAAAAAATGAAGTACTACTTGTTCTTTCTTTATGCGATAATGTTAGTCAACTAAAATGAGCTAATTTACAAGGAAGGCATAGCAAAGAGAAGCAATCTCCAGCTGCATACCATGATTTGTTATTCCAGTATGTGTTGGGTTGTTTTTTTTTTTTTTGGGGGGGGGGGATGGGGACCCTAAACCCATGAATTGTCAGATGTAATATTCTCAATAATCCTGAAGTACAACTTCAGTTTTCTTTTTTGTAGCATATGAGAAATTTGGCAGCTTAACGTAAAATTTTCTTTTGAAAAAGAGTGAAGAGTAAGGAATAGTGCGGTAATGTAATGGGGAAAAACACAACAGGTTCACAGTGGTGTTTCTGCTAGATCGGACAGAAATTTCGTTTGGCATAAATCAGCACAGCTGTGTTGGCATCAGTGAAGCTGATCTGACTTGCTTTGTGTGTGTGTTTTTTTCCGAAAAAAACCCCACCCACAATAAAATATCTTCAAGAAAAAAACTATTGTTTTTTTAGGGGGGTGTGTGTTTTTACATAGCTACAGAGTTCACAATTCCTGTCCTATAGATGAAATCGCACATTAAAAAAAAATACTAGAAAGAAGTTGTTTGGGTGGTGGCTTTTTTTTTTTTTTTTAGTTGTTGTTGTTGTTCACTTGTTAGGATTGCTGACTGCCTTAGTTGTTTTCAATGCATTCAAGGATAGTCAAATGTAAAGTGATAGGGAGCTGCAAACCCTGGAATGGTTCTACTGATGCTCTAGGAACCTAAACAAGCCTCTCTTCAACTGATGTAAGAAATCTCAAATATAAGTATAGCTTTGATTAAAAATTTTTATTGACCCAAAATAGTAAGAAATGGAAGCAGGCAATATGCAAGGTAGAAAGACTGCATGATGATGTATATGATTGCAAGTTGCTGCTTATCCTCTGCTGGTAATAGGCTGTCTTGTGGTTTTAAATCCCGCAGGTGGTGGGATGCCCCGCTGTGGCCTTCAGAGCTTTTTACAATTGAAATTCATTGGTTTGGTCCTAGCTTCTGGCTAAATAGAAACAGGAGAAACAAAGCCTTGTGTTAAATATCTTTTTGAAACTTATGGTATTGAGGATCAATTTAATCTTTAGCTGTGGACGTATGCTGTTAAATCTCTGGACTTTTTAGTTTGTGTAAAGCATGGGACTGTTGCTGACTTGTCTAACTTGCCCTTATGGTTTCACTGTAGCAGAGGGAACCTGGCAGCTGGGTGGAAAGACTGACTGAAAACAAGGTGTCTTTATTGGGTTTCTTGAAAGAATAGGACAGCTGTGTGTGGGGAGTTAGCAATTCATTCAAGTATTTGCTTAATGTTTCAGAAGGTTAACGGGTTACATAGTTTTGAGCTTAAGCTGGTAGGATGAATGTATTTGGGTTTCTGGTTTCTGGATACTGCAACTAAGACAAGGATTCTGTTTTGCACCGAGCATTTGTCTGATATGTTTGGAATAGAGACAAGATCTTGAGCCTGGATCTGAACATGGCAAAAAGGTGTTTGTGTCATGTACCTTTACTTCTGTAGCTCCTCTTGTAGTTTTACCATGATATGAATTTTATAACTAAGCCCAGATATTTTAGTTTTGCATTTGGAGACACTTGACAAAAGGCTGGGAAGCTCTGCATGAAGGAGCTAGAAAAACAAGCTTCGTTCTGTCTTGCGTTTTCATAGTTCAGGTGAACCTATGTTTCTGACCTTGATTTTGTTAAGATTGTGGCAATTTTGCATATGCTGTTTTCAAGTATGGACAACTTCTTTCTTCTTGTGGACTTTCAAAGTGTCATGTTGACATTATTTGACACTACAAAGCACGTTTTTTTTTTCTTAAAGAAGAACTTGTGCTGTTGAAATATGCATGCTTACAGCAATGAGGGATCATCTGCTTTGTTTTTGTCTCAAGTTCTTGATTTTCCAGTATTCTATCTTCATGCTTACGAAATTTGGAATATGAATGCTAGCATCCATGACTGTTGGTTGTGAAGCTTGTGAAGAATTTATTTAATACGCTTACAGCTTAAAAAGGTAACAATTTAATTTGTTAAATTGCAGGGGATAGGAAAAAGCAACAGTGCAGAGATAGATGCTAATAAGTTTGCCTGTTGAAATACTCACATTTTAAATGATTAAAACCAAAGTGATAGGGTCTCAGCTGGATATTTTCTACAACAGGTAATTATAGCAATCTGGTGGTTTAGATAGTGGTTTGGTTATATATTGACAGTTTACAACTTCCCTGGGTCTTATCTGGCTTCTCCAAAGTACTTTTATGTCCTGTTGAGCTTCTAGATCTTTTGGTATAACTTGTAAGCAAAACACCCAGACTTCTCGAATCAGATAACATATCCAATTTTTTAGTTAGTCGTGTCTAACAGGAAATAAAAATATTGTTTTCTCAGTGGAATAGGTTCCCCTGTTTTGTCCTTGCTGCAAGTCCAAGCAGCTTCTTTTAGAAGAAATTATCTGTCAGCATTAGTATTAAACTATCCATAAAAATGTTAATTTGAACTGAATTTCCAGATCAAACAGCAAACTTAATTAATGTCAGTTAATTAAATTCTTGGTGAAAATGAGAAAATAAGTGCACAGATGCCGGAGACTGCTGCTGTCTCTTTGTTAATAAAGCAGCTAACGAAGCGTTTTCTAGCTGTACCTGGAGGGTGCAGGTCCTTTGTGGGAATGATTTCCTCAAGGAACAAACCCTGCTACCTTCCGCATCACATTGCAGGTGATGTAGGTTTCTTTTTCCTACTGTTATCTGTGTAGCATTATTACATGGCAACATACTCAAACAACTAGAAGAAAATAGATATGAAGACACTTGATTTGCACACACTTCTCTCCAGGAGAAGAGTGTAGTGGGTCTCATGGTTGTTGGTCACGGTCACTTAAGTCTTCACCCCAGGCCATGCTGATGAGTGCGATGTAAATCTTGTAACCTGTCAGCTATGAGGGCTCTGTGTGTGCATGTGGACTTTGTTGTAAAATGAATCCGGGCTCGCTGACCGCGGCTCTTGTGAGCAGATTCTGTCCATATGGAGAAGCTCATTGATATTCAGGTTGTAGACTTCTTTTGATCCTCGTTTGCCAAATATCACTGCAGTACTGCTGCTGGATTGCAGGTGTTTTCTACTGCCACTTGGAAATAGCTTGAGTGCATACTTTACATGGAATTTGCAGCTTGAGCACCAAATCTACAAGAGTTATTTGAAGTGTCATATAGGATTTAATTGTGCCTTTAGTCTCAGGGTGTTCTGAAGATTTGGGGCATTTTGTAGTTTTAAAGCCAGGTATGATCTTGATGCATGCACTTGAAACCACTTGTCCTTGTGGAGTGAAAGTTTGGTGCATATTTCTTTCATCCTACTGTGTGTGGTGTTTTGTTTGGTGTTTTTTGGTTTTTTTGGTTTTTTTTTTTTTTGGTGCCCCCCCCAGCATAGCTGTTCTTTATACGGCACTGTTCTGCTCTCAGAATGCCACCTTGCCACAATAACAGATGCTGCATTCCTATGGCACATTAGCAGGTGGTCTTTACATGATAGTAGTCTAATGCTGGTATTAGTGAAATATAAGCGAGATGGTAGTAAAAGAAATCTGTTTCCCTTTGTTTTAATTCTTCATTGAAAAACAGGTTTCTATTTAAGAATATAAAAATAATTTTTTTTCCTCAGCATTCATGTCATAATGGTTTAAATAATATCTGCACCTTCCTCTCCTTGCACCAACGCAGGCACCAGTTATATCTGAACATGAAGCAGTCAGAATGTAATCTTTCTGTCCATTATTTCTCCAGAAGCAAGTGGCAGAGGCCTTTAAGATATGAGTTAATCAGGTTGCACAAAACTTTCTGCCTTTATTGACTGGGAAATATTTTCATTCCCTGGAAATTGAAGGGGAAAAAAGTTTGGTTTTTTTCTTTTCCTTTCTAGATTAGATATATTTTTCTTTTGGGATTTATCTAATGTTCCAGACAAGATTAATATGTAAATGTCTGGGGGGGAACCTCATTGTGAATAGGCAAGTTTCACCATGTGTGTTAGTCTATGCTATGTGCTAGACTTTCCCCAAAAATATTTTGACTAAAGGGCACTCTTTTCCATGCCATTTTTTATCTCCCTTTTGTCAGTAGTACTTCTAAGAGGCTAAGGCTAAGTTTGAGGCTTGTTTTTTAGAAATATATCCTTCAGAATTATAATTTAAATAATTTTGGTTCACTGATTCCTATCACAGTTAGAATGGAAGTGTAGCTTTTGTTGTTAAACCTAATTTTTGAGTGGGAAATAGCAGTAGTCTGAAGGAGATAGTTATAGTACAGTTCACAGGTCTCAACTGGAATGTGAGAAGTTGCCTTGATCTGAGACTTCCTCTTTCTGATAGAAAAGGAAGTACTGTTTGTACTAATGAAAGGACTTCGGTAACATGAATATGCTGTGATCTTTCACAGAGAAATATTTTGTTTCATCTAAAGGCACATTGTTTGGATTAGTGGAACAATTCGTCACCATTTTCAAGTGTTGGGTGTTTTTGGGATGCTTCCAGGGCTCCCCAGTGTGTGGTACACTGCTGATTTCAGGCGTGGCACTTATCTGTGTGATGGATAAATGGCTGCACCGTTGCGCTGTGTCCTAATTTTTCTCCTTCTAAAAAGAAAAAAAAAAAAGACTAATTCTTCCCTTTTTCTGACGACAGCTGTACATTGAAAAGACTTTTAACGGGTTTTGAAAAATTTCCTTATCTATGCTGCAGCTGCACTGAGTCCTGGAGCCACCATGTCTCATCACCCAGTAAAAGAAAATGTTATGTTCGCAGACTGTTGTGTGGAGCATGCGTTACACAAATCAAAGATACACAGATCAATAAAAATGTTTTTGTCAATTCTGTGCTGTAAGTTAGTACCCTAGTTAGGTTTTAAAATGTGTGGGATGAATGCTAGTTTGGAGTTTGCCAGATCTATAGATGAAAAATAAAAAAAAGCTATGCAGACTTCAGTTCCCATTGCTATTTAGTTTATAGGCGTTGGAATGACCTTCTAAACTGTGCAGTGATAATTGCCTATTTTACATAATGTATAAAGCTTAACAGAAGAGTATTTGTAGTGATGGAACATGTATTAACAATAATTGTCTGGTAACTAATAAGAATGTAAAGCCATTCTATAAATAGCTCGGATAGTCTCTAAAGGGAAAAAATGAGCAAATATGGTTAGGCAAATCAAAGGGTAACTGGTGGTGCTGGAGCCTATGCTGTGTATTTAACGTAACGGCAGCTTATAGACTGTGTCCGCGTCAGCAAGTAGCATGGCACTGTAGTAATAGATGTAGAGAGGAAAACTGAGGGTCTGACATCCCTCTGTGTTTCAGCAGGTTTTTCAGGCTAGATCAAACCGTGGCCTTATTCTCTGGGTGGAACATAATTTAGAATTGGGAGCACATCTTGCAGATAGTTTAATCTGGAAGGAATCCAGTTTTGCATACGTCCATGTTGCTTCCCAGCGCAAACTGAAGAACAGTAAATAGGGATGCTCTGGGGATTGGCTCCAAAAGCACACTCCCAATCTAAACCAAAATGCTACTTATAGAATTGCAGAAGAACTAGTAAGGTTGATATTTCAAGGGCAGAAAGGGGATCAGGAGATTATGCATTAATGTATTGAAGACTGACATTTATGACTTGTGTTTGTATATGCTCTGCCTCTCAAGATAAGGTGCTAAATGCATGGGAAAGTTTCAGGTTGGCCACTGTATTGGGCTTACATGGCAAGGTTTTGGTAGCAGGGGCTGCAGAGGTGGCCTGTGCGAGACGAGGCCAGGGGCTGCCTACTGTGTTGGACACAGCCAGTTCCAGTTTGCTCCAAAACAGAAACACCATTGGCCAAAGCTGGGCTCTGTAGTGAAGCTGCTGACATCTCTCTTACACTTAAGAAATTATAACAGATGTAGTGCAGTAGTTTTGAGAGAGAAGAGTGAGAAAAATGTGTAGAAATCAACTCTACAGGCACCAAGGTCAGTGAAGGGGAAGGAGATGCAAGAGGTTCCTTTGCAACCCTGCAGCTCATTCAGGACCATGGTGGAATCACAGAATCATAGAACAGTTTGAGTTGGAAGGCACATTAAGACCATCTAGTCCCAACCCCCCTGCCATGGGCAGGGACACCTTACCCTAAAACCAGGTTGTTCAAAGCCCCGTCCAGCCTGGCCTTGAACCCTTCCAGGGAGGGGGCAGCCACAGCTTCTCTGGAAAACCTGTTCCTGTGTCTCACCACCCTCAGTAAAGAATTTCTTCCTAATATCTAATCCAAATCTACCCTCTTTCAGTTTAGAACTGTTACCCCTCATCCTATCCCTACACTCACTGCTAAAGAGTCCCTCCCCATCTTTCCTGTAGCCCCTTTAAGTACTGGGAGGCCACTATAAGGTCTCCCCAGAGTCTTCTCCAGGCTGAACACCCCCAACTCTCTCAGCCTGTCCTCACAGGGGGGTGCTCCAGACCCCTGATCATCCTCGTGGCTTCCTCTGGACCCGCTGCAGCAGGTCCATGTCCTTCTGATGTTGGAGATCCCAGAGCTGGACCCAGCACTGCAGGGGGGTGTCTCACAAGAGTGGAGTAGAGGGGGAGGATCCACTCCCTCGCCCTGCTGGCCACACTTCTCTTGATGCAGGCCAGGACACGGTTGGCTTTCTGGGCTGTGAGAGCACAGTGCTGGCTCAGTCAGTTTTCCATCCACCCATACCCCCAAGCCCTTCTCCTTGGGGCTGCTCTCAACCCATTCCCCACCCAGCCTGTATTTGTGCTTGGGATTGCCCGGACCCACCTGCAGGACCTTGCACTTGGAGCAGGCACCCACCCTGCAGCCTGTGGAGGACCCGCAGGGGAGCAGGTAGATGTGCCCTGAAAGAAGCTGTGGCCTGTGGAGAGCCCGTGCTGGAGCAGGCTCCTGGCAGGAGCTCTAGCCCCTGGGGAGGAGCCCACACAGGAGCAGGTTTTCTGGCAGGAACAGCAGCTCGTGGGCAGGACCCGCACTGGAACAGTTCGTGAAGGATTGTATCCTGTGAGAGGGGCCCCATGCTGAAGTGCGGGGAAGAGCGTGAGGAAGAAGGAGCAGCGATGACAAACTGTTATGGACTGACCATAAACCCCATTCCCCATCCCCCTGTGCCCTCCAGGCTGGGAAGTAGATAGAAAAATCGTGACCAAAGGAGTGAAGTTGACCCTGGGAAGAAGTCTTTCTTTGCTTCTCACCTTCCTACTCTAATTGCCAATGAATTAATTTCCCCAAGCCAAGTCAGTTTTGCTCATGAAGGTAGTTGGTAAGCAATCTCCCTGTCTGTCTCGACCAATGAGCTTTTTCATCCTATTTTAGGAGGAGTAAGGGCAACTCAGTGGGCACCGGGCAGCCAGCCAAGGGTAACAGCTATGCCAGGATGCGGACAAACTGACAGCGTGTGTTCCCGCAAGTTTCCTCCAGCCCAAGTTCCCTTAAGCTGCCAGTGATGGTAGCATGAGCTCATTCAGCAGTTTTGTTTTTCTTGTTGGGGATTACAGTGCACTCACGTGATCCTGTTTACCAGCACAGCACAGAGCAGTAACTTCCAGCAGAGCTGAAGACAAAGAGCAATAACACGTTCAACAAGCATTGTAAATCCTGGATAGGATGTCTGAATGATGTCCTCCTACATTTTTCTTTATGCTCTCTTAATATACTACTAGATATAATCTGTCCATGTTAAAAAAATGAATAAGCTTGTCCAAAAAACCCATCTTCTTAACATTCCCAACTACCAATCTCTAGTAATTGGTTTTGAAACAGTATTTATTGGTATGCCAGTGGATTTTTTTTTGTGTGTGTGTGCAATTTTAGCTAGTAAGTGTTAGAACTACTGAAGTAATTACTGTCATTAGGAAAACTCAACAAATTATCTCTCTTACATCCTAGCTACAGAAATGGCGTAATATGGAAAGCTTGTAGAAGGGATAATCTAATTAGGATTAATGGGAATACACTTGAATGTGAAGTGGATTTGGGGGGACAGGTGGACAAGGGACACACAACATTTACTTGACATATCTTAAACGTTCCTGCCGCTGTAGAATTGTTATTTAATAGTGATTTGTTTTGGGCTTTGTTTATTTGAGTAAGCTGCCTGTCTTGACTATTTGTGATTTCTTTTTAATTTAAAACAGCTTTTTGCAGTATTTTGTATGTGCTTCCCCTCTCCAACCTGTTTTTGCCTGCCTTTTATCTGTCATGCAGCTTTCATTGAGTCCATAGATTTCTTATTAGTGGGAAAACAGTTGTTTCCAATTAAGAACTAAAAAAAAAATAACTCTTTCAGCTTCAGATTTGAGAATAATTAATTTTCATACAAAGATGTTACAAAATTGCTGTAACATGAAAACTATTCCAGTTCTCTTTTATTACTTTGACTGTTGAATATTTTTTTTCCTCCACAATTAAAACATCATCAGATGAGTTTGTTTCCAAATCATTCTTCTTCATTCTGAGACAAATCTGAAAAGTCTTTCAGTTCAAATTTGGTCTAAATTCTGTAGCCCCATGTGAAAGGCTGTACCTGTTCATAAGTTTATACAAACAGAATACCAGGCTTGAATTTAAAATACTGATCATTTGATCTATCGGGGAACTGCTTGTAGTTGGAGTAGTAATGGCATACGAATTTCTCTGAGAAATATTTACTTCTGAGGTCTAAGAATGTGAAAATTGTCTTGCTCGCGCTGAAGTGGCCACACAGCAATTGGATCTGGCAGTCAGACCAGCACAGTAGTTTATAAATATGGTAGTTCTCTATTTGTATGATACCCTTATTGATCAACTTGGAGCCACCTAAAAGGCAGTTATAACGTTTTAAAAACGAAATCAATTTAGAGTCACCTTATTCATATCCTTTTCCTGCTGATAAGCTTTTTCACAGGTCTCAGTTGTGTGGGCTTTGGAGAATAGTTGTGCTTTTCTCTCTGCTTATGTGTTTTTTGTTTTTTTGTTTTGTTTTGTTTTTGTCATTCATAAAGTTACTTATAGTTCAATGGAGCCCTTTACACTAACTTCTGGCACAGCCTTGTGTATCCTGTTTCTTCTCCATCTTTCTACGTCTGTGCAGTTGTTCTGGCTCCATATTCCAAACGAAATTTCCATGAGTTTGCCTTTAGGCTTTTGATTTTATTTTTTTTCAATTCAGCACTGTTTGTGTATGCAGACAGATAGAAACTACTGCTGATCTTATGTACAGGTGCGAAGGATGAACAGGTGCAAGGCAGTGGGAAAATTGGTACTCAGATCTGATGGAATTAGTTGTATAACAAGGCAGTAGAAACTTAGAGCAGCTCAATAATTTTTTCATTTATTTAATTCTTGGGTTGCTCATACATTTGTGCATGAAAATACCTATGATGCAAGGTATAGTTTTAAAATCCCTTTCTGTTGGCTTTAAGTCCCTTACCCCTTACTGTTTATGACCCCTGTATGCTTTAACTTCACAGATAATTATATTCTGGCAGTTTTGTACATCGTCCTCTTAAAATACCATTCCCTAAATAACACATCACTCTCCAGTCCCCCACCCCCCCTTTTCATATTGTTCGCATTTGTACTTTTCCTTAGGTTTGACTTGTAAATCGTCAGTCTTCGGCTGTTCTAGTCTCAGAGGGTGTTATATTGCCAGAAAGCAATTATACAGGTCATTGCCTCTTTCCAGTGTGTTGTGTGTCAGGGTACAGGTTGCAGTGACTGGAGCTAAGCCACGTCAGTTAGGCTGTACTTCCATCAGCTGCTATAGCCATGTGTTGCAGCCTTCACTTGCATCCACAGCCTCTGAACAGATTGACACCTCTCAAAACAGCAGTAGCCTTTCATTACATTCCCACTGAAGATTTTTGATTTATTAAATCCATATATTTGTCTTGCACTTTCACTTAAACTCCTTGAAGGTCTGTCTGTTTTTCTGAAAAAAACGTGACTTAGTTTGTGTTGGAGCCTGTGATTCAGTGAAACGCCACCTCAACTCAACAGCACCTGAAGAATAATGGCTGTTTGTGATAGTGTTTTAATCAGAGAGAGAACTTCCCCCAGGACGTGCATCTGACTCATTTTTCAGAGAAACCTGTCAACAGCGTGTGTCTGAAGTGGCTTGAATGTTACCCTGGGATTAAACAGCCTGTTGTACGTCAGGTACAAAGTACTCTCTGAGGCTTTTGTTTTTCTACATTTTTATAGCACACATTATCGCACTAATGTGAAGTGTTGGTCCCTATTGTTAATTTTTAGGTTTCATGTGCTTTTCCAAAACAGCAGGTGTTGGCAAATGAAGAGTATCTGTGAGTAATTTTATAGTGTTTAGTAGTTACACCCCTTGTTTTTTCTATGCCGGTGAAGAAAGTGAGGTAGGAAAAGAGGAAGAAAAGTGAGAAGAATTTCTAGGCTAAGTACAGTGAAGTTTTTACTGATGGCTAACACACATCAAAGGTTGTTGTCTTTAGTGTGGATTATATTAAAATAAATTTAAGTCAAAAATTATCTTTCTTTTCTTCCAGCCTTAGGATAGGCCAAGTCTCTGTAAATTCTTTCAAGAACTTGCTGTCATAACAAGATGTGTTCTGTTAACCAATTTCAGAAAATACTCTAGAACAGGAGAAACATTTGATAATTTTTACTCACAGTCAGACAGTGATGGCAGATGTCAACTGTATGTTTTGCTAAAGAGGGAAGAGTTGATGAAAAGCTATTGTATTTTCATCATTTGAAGGCACTGGAGTGATAACTCTTAATCCTTCCAAAATGCAGTAACTGAAGCAACACTTGTTATGTTCAACCTCTTCATTTCCTATCTTATTGCTAGACCTTTTGGGATTACCTTTGCAGAGGTGATTCCTTGGTTTATTGCATTACTGTTCCTTGTTTCAGGGAGATGTTATGTTTATAGTAACATGAGAAATGCAAAGTTGGGTTTTTAATTTGCATTGAAGAAATGTCTTTGGTAAGGTAAGAGGGAACCAAAGTTCATAATCAAGATACGTTTTCCCCTCGGAAGTTAGTTTGGGTTTAACTTCAGTGATGAAAATTTCAGACTTGAACTTGCTCAGCTTTATGTGAAGCTGATGAATTTTAGAATGTGTTGCACCTCATAGGAAGGTTTTCTGTCTGAGCACTGTGGTTAGATCTGTAAGTCATAAAGAGAGTTTAAAGGCAATTTAGGCGTACCAAGTGCTTTGAGAAGTAAGTTTTCTCTCTGCAGTTGTTGGTTGTAGTTAATGCTCAAAGCTATCTTGTGAAGAGTTGGGCTCAGATGTTTTGTTGATGTCTGGATAATCAGTCAGCCCTGTTGCTCCTGGTCTGTCCGACCTGCACGAATGAAAACTTCAACCCTCCCTAAAATTCTGAATATCCCCTTTGCTTGTATACAAGCACAGTGCAGACAGTGGATGGAGCTGTTTAAATCTCAGTTTGTGAGTACGGACGCGCTGTTCCCCTTGCTCTCTAATAAAGAGGACAGCTTGTGTCTGCCTTGCTTTGGGAGGATTCTGCAGTTAGCCTGCTTCTACAAGCTTACAGGATGCTTGTTTGCTGGATGCAGTTCCATGGGCTCAACCAAGTCTTGACTATTACTCTGGATTTGGATTCTGTAAGGCATATGAAATTTGCAGAGGCTGACAGCAATCTGTTTGGAATGGAGTAGGTTATTGAGCAGGACTGAAATCCATAAAAGGCTTTATTTGATTCTAGAGCTAATCCTTGTAATTTGAAATAGGTGTTACCAAAACATTGTGTCAGTGTTTAGATTAGACGAAGTAAGTTTTCTTCTGTGTCCCGAGTTCAGAAATGCTTTTTAGCTGTTTCAGGTCATTTTCTGCTGAGATACAAGAATCTATGACAAATGGTCAGATTTTTCTGGATTTTTTTGTTTTGTTTTTGTTTGGGTTTTTTTGTTGCTTTTTAGTAGAGTGTAGTGGTAAAAAAAGAATGGATCTTCATTAGCATGTTTACTGCATCATTGACTTCATCATTAACAAATAAATGGATTTTTTGCTTGATGCCTGTGCACAAGGCCTAGACTAGAATTAACCTTGTGTTTGTCTTGTAAGAGAAACTTCTTAGGGTCTTTACAGCATGTGCTTTTAGCTCTTCATCTTGCATCAGTACTGAAATGAAAGTATTGATTTTGAGAGAAGTAGCATTGAAAACTTGATGGTAAGCCAGTAAAAAGAAAGTATTAATGGTATATCTGTTAATGCACTGATTACTGAAGTCATTGTTTCTGTGCCATAGCAGAATATATAATTGTCATCTTATATGAACACCGGATATTTGTAAAACATACTCAGAGTAACCAAAGAATGAACCAAATTGTACCTCTCACTGTGATCTCTTACTTGAAGGAGATGGGTAACCTCTGTGGAGAATTCAGTTCTAATTAACCTGTGTTATCCTTTAAAATCAAATATTCAAACAAATGCCTTTTCACTTTTGTTTTGTGGTCCTATACTACTTCAGCTTTGTGCTTGCCTCTCACTAATAATGGTATCTCAGTGTTGTCTGTGCTTAACTGATGGCTCCCATCTCCCTAGCAGAGGGTGGGGAAAAAACACCTCAGACTTTTTTGACAGACAATTCTAAGTTTTATGGTTAGATTAAATCTAAATACTAACTAGATGTTACATCTAGCAAAAATTAACTGAAATAAAGGTGATGGATGTAGTGGAGCCAGAAGGTTTATCTTACTGGTACAGCATTTTGTGGATAAGCAGCCACAAAGTTTGAGGGATTGATTATTTTTTCAAAATTTTTTTTTTCTTTGTGATGTTTTAACCAAACTCTGGAGTTGTTTTATATTAATAAATGTTTTAGCTGATGCAAAATAAATTTTTGGGAAAAAAAAAAATATTGTGCTGGTATTGCTAAATACCAGTATAAATGTAACCTGATTTCAACTTCAGGGGTGTGCCGCTGGGCTTTATTGCAGCCACTCTGCTGTGTTTTCCCTCAGCTTGAGCCTGGAACCCAAAGAACATAGGACAGCTTTTGAGGCCTTAATTCCTGTTTCGCATGGGAAATGCCATGGCTGTTTACTTTGTTTTGTTTAATAGTTTGCAATCAGTGAAACTGAAAACAACAGAACTTTCTTGTCTATCTCTAACTTCCTTTTTTCCTAGCAAGGATGAAGAAACTGATAGTATTTTCTTCTCCAGTTTCTGCTGCTGCTCAACAGACTTGTTTACCCTTCATTTGGCTGTCTCTTATTCCTCCTGCCCTTCCTATACCACTTTATAAACATGAAAAAACATCAATATAGTGCTGCATGGCACTAAAGATAATTTCAAATGTTGTGAGGGGATTTCAGTCTTTTTTTTTTTTTTTTTCCCTCTCCCAAATTTTATTTTAGTTTTTAGTAACATGAATGACAGATATTTGAAGTAGCTGATTACTCAGATTTTTCAAAACAACTCTACTTCATGCTGTATAGACATGACTGATATTATAAGCAGGCAGGTATCTACATTTGCCTTGATGTCTTTTTGTGGACTTACCCAAACTTATCCTAGAGTCACCAAGAGTAGGTTTAATGTCATAGGAGTTTCTTGGTGCCATTCAGACTTTTCATAGGATTTACTTAGAGGATCCTATTTGTACTTAGGGTATTACTGCAGTTAAAGTGTTTATCTGCTCAAAGATGAATAGCTCAGAGACAGTCACTGAAGAAAGCTGTTCAGCTACAGTGAACAGAGCTATAGCATGTAACTCAGTGTTTTTTTTTTTTTTTTTTTTTTTTTTTTTTTCTTTTGTGGGAACGCTTTTAATATGTTAAGATTATAATTAAAGTTGACTATGGAAGGGGCTTGCAGCTCCTCTGTGACTGATCCTGCCATTACTGGTCCTGCCTTCAGTATGATGTGTGGATCACAACAGCCTGTCTGGGAGCCTGTAGTAACTAGCGTAATGTGTTTTTGCTGGACAAAGCAAGAAATGCTTTTTTCATCCTGCCAGAACTTCTGCAATATTTAAGATTTTATTTTCCTGATGCATATCGGGGTGAAACTGAGTTTAAAATATCAAATCCTAAGGTGCCCCCGTGCAGAGGCTGTACCCAGATAGGCAGAACACTCACTCGGCATCTGGGAGACTCAAGTTGGAGGTCTGAACAGAGGCTGAAGTCTGGTTTTGGGGAAGGGCTAATATCTGGGTATCTCATGTTGTCTCTTCCAGGAGAAAGCAGAAAAATGAAAGAGGGGCGGTATCTTTGTAGCTGGTAACTGAAGGCAAGTACTGCCAGCAACTGCTCCTCTGTTGCTTGTTTGTGAACGCTTCCCTTCCCGTCCCACGCAAGGTGCAGCAGCCTCTTTAACTGAGCAAGAACAGTGTCAGCCGTTAAGTAATAGCTTGTGGTCACTGGGCAGGTCGAGGGGAATTTCTTCTTCCCCAGTGATGCTGGTAAAGTTTTACTCCTGCCACCTTGAGTCAGTGCTGGTGTTTTTCTGAGCTGTCTTGGAGCTTTTTAGTTTCATGATCTGGCAGAGTAACATCTACTACAAAAACAAACCCTCCTTTTCTTCCTGTTTTAATCAGTTAAATTGACTGTGTAATTAAATGATGAGTTGGTCTGTGTGTATGTCAGTGTTCAAAGGTTATGTAGAGGAATAAACCCTTTTATTTTAGACAGTAAAATGATACAAATATAGATGAAGCTTTTGTAACTAGGGAACTTGTGTAACTTCTCTAGCTCTAGCAAAGAAATAAAACAACTTCCTCAAAAGTGAAAAGCCCCTTTCAAAAACTTCTTTCAGGGCATGCATGAGCGTTGTTTTGGTGATGCTTTAAGCTGGGAATAGACTTCACATCATTAATGCTGAATTTAAAAATATAATTATTGTTTGCTCCATTAATTTTGACTAATGCTGAGATAAAAATGATTAATCGGGAGACAACATAATTAGTGCAGTGTGGCATCTGACTACTTAAATACAAGTCTGATAATGTGGGAAGCATAACTCCTCTTACGAAATGATCTGGCTTGTGTCAGAATCTAAAATGCTAGAACCATTTTACTGTTAAAATTGATACTGCAAATCTTAGTGTGAAAACATTCACAGTCTACTACTAATGAACATGTACAATACAGGAAATCTGAAATCATGTCAGAATTTCAGATAATTATTTTAAAATGTTCTTTAGCTTTATTCTGCTGGGAAAAAAATATTTTTATATGGCATCCTGAAGTATGGCATTGGGAAAATGAAGAGGAAATTTACTGCAGAGGACTATTACGTTCAATCTTGCTGAAAGATCGGTTTGCTTGTATGTTTAGTAGCCTGCCAGGGTTAAAAGTATGAGTAGCATCAGTGTTCAGAAGGGATACTTCAGTGTTCAAAGGTCTCTGGGGACTGCAGATAACAATGTACTTTTAAAGGACAAGGGATTGAAAAATGGCATTTTCAGATAAATTTGCTTATAAAGTCATAACCAATACGTAAAAAGATTCTAGTGTGGAAGAGGATGACTTGACTTACATTAGGTTGAGGGTAAAATTCCTGAAATATTCCCGTTTTTTATCTGCTAATACTGCTTCTGTGGTCAAGTGTCTGATTTTACCATATAACACAGCAACTGATTTGCAGCATATTTTATTAAGGCATTAGTTGTAAAGGCTAGGACTAGTACTGGGAAAGGTCATGGATTTCAAGGGAAGTGTGGGAGTCATACTTATGGGCTGTAGATGAAACAGATTACATGTTACAGTGGGATCAGTTCTACCCACAGTAGGAGTTCCAGGAAATTTAATCTTTGGTGGAAGACTGTAAAATGATTTCCATGTAGGAGAAAACCTCCTGTGTTTTTCCATGAAGACTGTATCGTTGTTGTTTCTTTGCTGCTGGGTTATAATGTGTTGCAGAAACAAGGCTTTCTCTATCTCCTTGAACAGTAAGAATGCAAATCTGCTCTGATCACCACTTGAACAGCTGTTTGTAGTGCTGACATTACTTAAGTCAGCATAGAGTCTACATCTACTTAAAGATGAAATGTATAGGTGAATGAACACTTAGTAATGGTCATAATGCTGCCCTTTCATAGCAGTAAGGAATGAGGAAAAATACTAATAAACTCGTGAAAAGGCCACATGCCAACTACACCCTTGGGAAGAAGGAGAACAAAGGATGACTTAAGTTTAGGTATAAGACATTAGCTAGTTGTTGCACAAGTCAGACAAGTCTTTACATACTGGCAAGCCCCAAATTATACCCAGCCCAAGTCTTTACATTTAAGCCTATTAAGAGTTGCCATAAATGTTTTGGGTTGTGTTGACAGAATCCTGGGTAAAAGGGTGGGCTGTGTGTTGTGGGTTTTTTCTCTTTCTTTCAAGAAAGGAGCATTGTTCAAAATTGGGTTTACTCTTTTCAGTGTAGCTTGTCACAAATTAGCAATTATGGTTTCTTCTGGCTTTGCAACTGATTATGTTAACCTTCAACAAATTAATTATCTTCTGGCTCATGACTGCACACACAACACTTTGTAAAATGGAATTACAGTAGAATGCTGCCAGTTTTTGTCACTCTACTTTGTAACCCTTGTGGTAACATTCATAGGGCTTAATAGTGAGGTGATGACATGAGCGTTTGAAGTGCAGCTATCAGCTGGGTTAGTTGTAGGCATACCTCATGGAGATGATTTAATTTTAAGGTGTACTTATTCGTGTGAAACACATTAAAAAAAATGCGAATCAAAACTAAATAAATGGCCAAGTTGTGTTTTATTAGATGTTATTTTTCTGGTTTATTGCTGGTTTATTCTGAGTTTTGTTCCTTCAGTGCTGTATTAGCTAATGCATATTAGCGAGGTTGTGTTATTAAGAATGAAGTCATAGACATATTTCAATAACTGATTAATATTAGTAGAGTTCCTGTAAGTCCTTTAGTCAATTGCTGCTTATAAGCGAGATAGTAGTTGATTTAAATTCTTTGTAATAATTTGAATTTCATGTTTTGACACAGGCTTCCTCTGTAAAATATTGCTTACTGTGGCTGCATTGGTTTCCCTGATCTTGATTTGAATCCTTTGGGGATAATTTAAAAATTGCTTTGAGATAGTTTTTAACAGCAGTTCATTCTACTAATTTCCAAAGTGACCATTTTCCACTGGTGACTGTGCAGCGTCTCATAGGGGATGTTGCAGAACTGCAAATACTCTGCTGTAGTAAAACTTAATTTTTCATTAAGATGAGAATTCAGCCATGTTTCTTTAGAGAGATAAATCCTTACTTTCATATTTTCCACCCATTACTCCTCATGCAGTAAAACTACAAGTTCTACTCTGAAGAAATGCTGGTTAGTAAGAGGGGGAGGGGTGCATGTGTTTTGCAGGTGCTGTTAGAATGTGTTTTCTTTCTGATGCAGAGCATAGTGGGATATATTGATTTTTACAAATAGTTTTACTCCAAGATCAGCTTTTTTTTTTTTTTTTCTTCCAAATAGAGAAAAATTTCAATTAAGTGAAAATCTTCCCTTTTCTCGGAGTCTTTACTTGAAAACATCCACAAAAATAGACATGCTAAACTTGAAAACCAGTTAAGAAAAATATGTGTAATGTAGCTCTTAACTTATTGCTGCCTGAGGTAGTGTGTGGTAGAGGAGTACCTGTGATATTAAAAAGCAAGTTGTTTTCAGGTGGTGAAGGTATCTGTTAAGCTGGAACGAGTGCTTGTGTTCATTGCGTGTGAATTCTTTATGTCTTCCCCACAAATATGCTGTCAGATAAGGAAACAGAAAGCTGTTTTTACAAAACCAGTTCAGTACTTCTATCGTGAGAAGAATGGAAGATTTTTGTGTAGCAAGAAGATTACTACTGTGTGCGTACAAATGTCAGCAGAAAGAAAATGGTGCTTTGGAGGGAAATATGCCTAGTGGTAGATATCCCACTAGCTCAGTCTAAACTCATACTGAATCTATAGACTAAACTATTGACACCTGGGTTTGGATAGGATCCATGAGTAGTAACCAGTGGTAAAGACAAAGGAGCTGTTGCTCATCTCTAGGTTCAGTGCTCTGCCAGACAATTATGGGGGGGAAGAATAAAACAATTGAAGGAACTTTTTTTTTATTTTCAGTCCTTTGGGGAAAAAAAAGAATAGTCCAACACACTTGATCAGCTCTCCTGTTCTCAGCACTTTAACACTTTTCAGGGTGCAAGGAAACCACAGAATGGTTGAGGTTGGAAGGGACATCTGGAGGTCACCTGGTCCAAACCCCCTGCTCAAGCAGGGCCACCTACAGCCAGCTGCCCTGGACAGCTTTTGAGTGTCTCCAAGGGTGGAGACTCCAAAACCTCCCTGAATAACCTGTGCCGGTGCTCGGTCACCCTCACAGTGACAAAGTATTTCCTTATGTTCAGAGGGAACCTCCTGTGTTTCAGATTGTGCCCATTGCCTCTGGTCCTGTCATTGGGCACCACTAAAAAGAGCCCAGCTCTGTTGTTCTCGCTTTACTTCTCTTCAGATAATTGTGTCTATTGATAAGATTTTCCTGAGTGTGCTCTTCTCCAGGCTGAACAGTCCCACTGATCATCTTTTTGCTGGCTTCACAAAGAGCTGGAAGTTCACTCAAATTTTCCAGCCTGATCTGGTAGCATGTGTGCTCTGATTTGCTTAGGTTAAGAAATGGAATTGGTTGGCTCCTGGCTGTAAGAATCACATAGCAGCTTCCACAAGTAAGGACTAATATTTATGCAGGACAGTATCTTAGTGTGTGTGTGTGTGTCTTTGAATATTTGGCATGGAAATTTGTTTTTCAGGTTTTGAGGATGCAGATGAATTCTACCAATATTAAATCTTCAGTTTTTATACTTTCATCAGTGAAAAAGTTCTTGTCAACTCTTGACATCCTAGGTATTTCAGGTCCCCAAGATATCCTGAACAACAAAGGAGTTTTAAACAGAAAATATGTAAAAGCTCCATCCTGTAAGTAGAGAATGCCAAACAGTTACAGAAATCTAAACTGTATTTTTAGAGTTACTTAATTTCATGGTTTCTTAAGTAATAAGCCAGAAATAGGGCACTTCAAGCTCCATTTCTAGTAAGTTCTTTAACTAAGATGCTTTTCATGCAGCACTTGGTAAATACCAGTAAGAATTCTTAACCAAGAGCGTAACAGTGATGTGTTACAGGAGCTGTGTCCTCTGAGGCTGTTTGTTCAAATTCTCTTGTTTATTATTAGCTGGAACGCAGGGCTGTGGGCTGCGGTGGAGAACACTAGCATGGTGCCTGCATGACACTTCTTACTAACAAATGGCATCTTTGTTTGAATATCTGCAGCTCGTGTAACTGTAGAGGGGTCATGTCATGAAAAAGAAGGAGCACGTGTCAAGTGGCTCAGTTTTGTGGAGCAAATGCTGCAAGTGGAGGAGGAGAACTTTCCCCCATTCATTTTTGATAACGTGATTTATAATATGGTCTAGAAACAGACAGATTTACTTCATGAAGACTAAAACAGAGCTTTACAAGGACTGGGCAGAAAATCACAATCTAAAGACTGGTAAAATGTCATTTTATTTTATGTACTGGTCTTTAATTATTTATATCCTGTGCTGTTTTACTTATTTCAGATTAGTGATAACTCTGAGTTTTAAATACTTTATACTATTAAGGTAGATAATTATGTTTAATGGTGGAAGAAATCTAGCTCAGTTAACTTCTGGAAATACTGTTTTCCCAAGGAAGTGTTGCTATGTAAAAGGGATTGCATTTCTAACTATTTCACTTTATGTTAAAAGCTCTCTTTTCTGCTTGAAGAGAAAAATAAAGTATAATAAATGATGCTTAATCCTTTTTCTTTAGAGCAGGTTTAGTATCTATGTGCAGGTATTTACCAAGATTTTTCCTTTGGAACATCGTCTACCCTCAAGAAAATACTATTAAGTGTGTGTCATGGCTTTTATTTAATTGTTTGTGGGGATGGTTTGGAAGGAAAATAAACAGCCTGGGTATTAAAGGGACTTTCTGATATGACCAGAGACTTACAAAATGCTCTGTTTATTGCTCTGATATGTGCTTTGAATGTGTAGATGCGTAGCAGCTGGTGGTAGTGCCTGCAGACAGGAATTTGTGCAAGTGCAGCTCTTTGTGCAGTGGAATGTGTAATGTGCAAACAAGCAAGAATTTGGGTGAAGTAATGGAAAACAAATTAGCATGTTCCAAGTCTTTTGGGCTTTTTAGACAGCTCTGCAGTTGAGGAAGCAGTGATGATGGGTCAAAGAACAAAAAAGGATGAAATATTCTTTTCGGAATTTGGGATAAGATTATACAGGATGCTGTTAGTATACTGATCCTCAGCCCCATGGAAAGAAGCATTACTTCTGGTCAACAGCCAGCTGAATGTGAGCTGGCAATGTGCCCAGGTGGCCAAGAAGGCCAATGACATCCTGGCTTGTGTCAGCAACAGCGTGGCCAGCAGGGACAGGGAAGGGATTGTCCCGTTGTACTCAGCACTGGTGAGGCTGCACCTTGAATACCTTGTTCAGTTTTGGGCCCCGCACTGCAAGAAAGACATTCAGGTGCTGGTGCGTGTCCAGAGAAAAGCAACAAAGCTGGTGAAGGTTCTAGAGCACGAGTGTTACGGGGAGTGCCTGAGGAAACCGGGGTTGATTAGTCTGGAGACAAGGAGGCTCAGGGGAGACCTTATTGCTCTCTACAACTGCCTGAAAGGAGGCTGTAGTGAGATGGGGTCTGATCTCATTCCCCAGGTAACAGGAAACAGCCTCAAAGTGCACCAGGGGAGGTTTAGACTGGATATTAAGAAAAACATCTTCACTGACAGGGTTGTCAAGCACTGGAACAGGCTGCCCAGGGTAGGGGTTGAGTTACCATCCCTGGACATGTTTAAGAGATGTGTAGATGTAGAACATGGGGATATGGTTTAAGTGGTAAAAATGGCAGTGTTAGGTTCGTGGTTTTTCTCGATGGTCTTAAAGGTCTTTCCTGACCAAAATAATTTTATGATTCTATTTAAATTTATGGCACATCTGTAAGAGGCTATTTATTATGCTGCTGATAAGTGTAAGCACTATAATGTACCCTGTACCTGCACACTCCTTTGATACACATAAAGAACACGTTGAGGCTCTTGGTGGTTCTTATTTTGTGCTCCCTTGATGAGGGAGCTAGCAGTCCCCTGCTTTTACCTTCTCCAGCTGAGGTGCTGCATCTAACTAGCCATTTTTGGGCTCTTTCAGGGAGAATATCGCTGGTGAGTTTGAGTCACGCCAAAGATCATTCCCATAAGTCTTACGACTACTTTTGCATGGCCTAGAGATGCATGCGCAGTGGATTGGAGACAAAAATCCCTTTTTAAAATGCTGTGCCTTACTGTTTTGCAGTTCTGTAGCTGAACAGGATTAGAAGCCATGCAGGATTAGTCAGAGTTCAAACTAAAGGTACTTAGTAAACCTTGAAGAGCAGCAGCTTTTTTTCTTGTGGGAACGACAAGAGTTTTACTGTCTCCTGGCAATTCCTTACTCAGCAGCAGCAGCTCGGTTCTGTCAGGCCATGAGATGAAAACCACGAGTAACTGTAGGCTGTTGGTGTTAGTCACCCCATCCAGGAGCAGCCGAGCTGCTGCCAGGCTGTCACATCACAAGCTGTTCTGCTGCTCCTTGGCCGCTGGAAACTCAAGGGGTAGTGCTACCAGTTCCCCTGCCTTTATTTTGGAAAACTGAGTTATTGCTGGGGCTGCAAGAAGGATCCTCAGTGTTTAGCTTGCTAATTTAAATTAATAGAAAAATACATTCTTGCCAATTTTACTTTTTCCTCTATTTGCCTTTCCCCACACCCCCTTAAAAGATGTATTTTAGGTGGGTGGATCAAAAGTGTCTGAAGGTGCCGACATCCACAGCTACTGTTTTTCCCTGTGAAACAGAAGGGGGAGGATGGCACGAAGGCAAGAGTAAGGCAGGATTATTTATTTTTTAGTTGGATTGGATCTGTCAAACTAGCTCTGTATCAGTACCTGGTTTCTTGCAAAAATGTCTATCCTTGAGAAAATTTTGACTAATAGTCAGAATTTTGTTTCTATATCTATTTGTAGGGCATATCCTTATTTTCTCTTTAACAGTGTTTGTTTTTATTTGGATCTGTTGTTTTTCTGTTAAATGTCACTTACAGCAGTTGGTCCTTTCCAGTTAGTCTTGCATTCATTATAGAGCAGAACATTTCATATTTTTTGTTTGCATTATGCCTGTTGATATTATTAGTTCTTCTTCGCCTAAATTTATTGCACTTGCCATTCATCCTTTGTACTGGGAGAATTGAGAATTCTGGAAAAGTAAACTGTTCTCCCCAATATTCTTTGCAAGCTGCAAGATACTTAGAATCGCAGGTGCTTAGTAGGAAGTGAGAGTTTCCATTTAGTTTTTATGTTTTTGTAGGAAGCCTGTTTGTTGTGAGTTTTAGGAATTTATTTTAATTTAGTGTGAAGTTTTTCAATTTTTAGATCAATTGACTGAACTGGACAGGGGTTTTGAAATTTTAAAAAACTTCCAGCTTTAAAAATGTTCAGTGCGATTTATGATGCGCACCTAGCAGGGTAACACCCAGAATTTATATGTGCATTTGTTGCTATTAAGTAATGCTGGCATCTCCAGATCACTTATTTTCTCTCTCAGAAAATAAGTACTGGAGACTAATTAGGATTGTGTCCTTGTGCAGGACTAGTTTAATTTTTTGCCTGTGCCACTTACATTTCTCACCACTTTCTGTTCCTGAAGAAATTGTGTCTCTTTCAAGTCTTTGATAATTGGTGATAAATGGTGAGGTAAGGAGAGACTCTTATTAGAGTGACAAAGGAAGAAAGCTTGTACTGATCCTAGGCAGTGCTTTCCTCTCATTTTGCAGGGCTGATGGCAGCCCTTGGGTGTCTAATTTAGCAGGACTGACTTCAGCAGTTTAAAGTCAGGGAGCTGCAAAATTAGACCAATTGTAGTGCCATCCTTAAATATCCTTTTGAAAGTTTAAATCCAGCAGGTTACAAGTCATCTCAGGATAATCTGATTTCCATGTGTAGCAGGAAAGTAGTAATCTGACTGTTATGCCTGTCTTTTTTCATGTCATCATAGATTGGGATTTTTCTGTTTGATTTTCTGACAGTTTAGTGTGACAGAGTGCTGAGAGAAAAATACTCTCTGCTGGGGAGTGTTATGTGTATCAAGCTAACTGTTCAGAAGATTTCGCCGCCGCCCCCCCCCC